>NC_136411.1:128090515-128448015 GCF_051521515.1 Lactuca serriola | reverse complement strand
ATTTTGATTACGGCTTATTTTAAAGCAATCTCAGTAACCACGTTGTTTATATTTGAAAATGTTGACTAGGTCTTATTGGTTAGTTATTACTTTATAGTAGATCCTTGAAATTTGTCAATGTTGTTAATGGATGAACATGCCTGATTTGTCTAATGAATTTCCATGTCTTTGTAGCCTAGTTGATGTTATTCTCCAATTCAATGGCTTATTAAAAGAAACAAGAACTCATTGTTTTACCTTTATCTTGCATTTTCTCTAATAAATAGTATTTGTATCCGTGTTTTGCCACGAGTTCTTACATTTTTTTTTCTTGCGTATTAAGTATATGAATTGATTAAATTAGTACATCATATCACAACTTCAAAAAACACAGTTTAAATGAAACAAGCATTTGATGATTTATCAAGAGTTGGGAAGCTTTTACGGACTATTTTTATAAGTTGGATGTATTTTGAATAATCTATACAAAAAGAAAAGTAGTACAATATGCATTATAATTTATAAGTAAAGTGGAGAACAGTTTATGGACAATTTTTGTAAATTAGATGGTTTTTGAATAATCCATAAAAATGTAGGGGTCATAACTGTATAAAAAGTTGTATATTATGCATAGCAATTTTAGGAGTTTATGATTATTTTTTGTAAATTGGATGGTTTTGAATAATCCGTAAAAATATAGGGGCTATAACTAAAAAAAGAAATTATACATCATATCATATCATACAATATTATAAAGAAAACATTTTTTCTTTCACCACATTCATTTGAAACTTCCATTCATTTTTCTTTTCACCACATTTATTTGAAACTCCCATGACTTTTCAATTTTATTTCTAATAATAATTATAAGTTGGTTAATAAGATTAAATAAATATCAAACCTAAAGTGTAATCATATATAAACTAAATTTCAATATTAAAAGAATATTTTTACTTCTACTTATAAAGGTAATAATATAATCATTTATATAGAGTTAGTTTAGTATTGTTATTGTAAGTTACTTTAAGCTATTTATTTGAAAACTTTTAACGATTATAAATATATCTTTAGGAAATATTTTAGTTAAATTAAGATTATAATTTAGTTTTTGCATTTATCACTAAAATTTATCTCTTTTAATTATATACAAAATATTCTTTGGTTTTCTAAATAGAACTGAAATTTATATTTAAGTTGACATTGTAATGTTATATTTAAGTTAACAATTGAAGTATTTTGTCTAAATTGTTCAAAAGTTGTAGCTTTAAACTGATAATAATTTACATATAACAACATATTTAAATCTAATAAATCAAGTATAATATGTTAAAAGTTAAAGACATAACTTTATAAGTAGAAGTAAATATATAATTTTAAAATTGAAATTTAGTTTATTTATGATTACACTATAGGTTTGATATTTATTTAACCTTATTAACCAACTTATAATCATTATTAGAAAGACACTAAAATTTATCACTTTTTAACTATTTACAAAGTATTATTTGGGCTGTTTAAGTTAAATTAAAATTTATATTTAGGTTGACCCTGTAATGTAATATTTAAATTAATAATTTAAGTATTTTATATAAATTGTTCCAAAATTATATCTTTAAAATGATAATGGTTTACATCCAACAATATATTAAAACTAATAAGTTAAGAATAATACATTAAAGTTAAAAAACATAACTTTATAAGTAGAAGTAAAAATATTATTTTAATATTAAAATTTAGTTTATATATGATTACACTTTAGGTTTGATGTTTATTTAACCTAATTAACAAAATTATAATTATTATTAGAAAGAAATTGAAAAGTCATGGGAGTTTCAAATGAATGTGGTGAAATGTAAAATGATTCATTTATAAGTATACTAGGCGAATCCTCGCGCGTTGCACGAGAATAGAGTTATATAGTTAAAATAATAATTTTTACCAAATTATTATTTAATATTTCTACTTTGAAACAAAATGTTAGTAGTAAAGCAAACATATAGTTAACATATTGGTTTTATTAAACATTATAGTTTAATTTTGAGTAAATTACTGAAATCGTCCTTGTGGTTTGGTCAAAATTGCACGCTTGGTTCTTAACTTTTTTTTTGCACTCGGATCGTCCCTATGGTTTGATTTTGTTGCGTTTTTCGTCCCTATGGTTTGATAAAATTTGCATGTTTGGTCCCTAACTTTATGTATGTAAGGGACAAAAAATGCAACAAAATCAAACCATAGTGACGAAAAACGCAACAAAATCAAACCACAGTGACGATCCGAGTGCAAAAAAAAAGTTACGGACCAAACGTGCAATTTTGACCAAACCAAAGGGACGATTTCAGTAATTTACTCTTTAATTTTTAAGTCATTGTGATATATACAATTATTTGATAATTTTATAAACCATTTAAAATTGTGTAAATTATATATCAAATGAATAATAATATAATGGGTAACAAAACGTATGAACAAAAATATGAACTGCAACTTTTAGTAACATAAAAATAAAAAAAAACATCTATTATAACATTTGTATTAAAAAAGATATATATACAACGAATAATAAAAAATATGAAAAATAAACACTATAATTTTTCATAACATAAAAACACTAAAACATCTATTATAACATTTATATTAACTCTTCATATTTAAATCACAAATCTCTTCAAATACATTAATGTTTTTAATGAGCAAAACTTTACAACCTTATAAAAGAAAGGAAAATAAAAAGTTATTAGTGATTACTAATTAATAATCATAAGTTAAAAAATCTTTAGTTGTAACTAATAAATATGCATAAATTAGAAAACTCTTCGAGTTGTAGTGTGAGTTTTAAATGAATGTGGTACTTGGAAATGTATTATTATTATTATTATTATTATTATTATTATTATTATATTCGTCTAAATAATTAATTTTGATGCATCATTTTAATCCCTTCAATTATTAAACATAAAGATATTTAATTATAAATTTATAACATACATAGGTGCATATACATGTTAAACAAATCACATATAATATATATATTTTCGTAAATGTCATATGTAATTCTTGTCGTAGTAATATGGATAAATTATTTTCATATGAAGAACATATCATGATAAGTCTATCATAATTACATATCAAATGTTCAAAATTATGTTATCTTTTAAATATTGTCTTTTAAATATGTTGTGTAGGATAACCCAACAAAAAAATAATAGAAAATAAACATAATCAAAATAGAAAAACTACAATCAAATAAATAAGAGCATTGAGTGGTTGAATATATAAATAAATATGTTACATAAACATACATTTAAATCAAAAGAAAAAACTAAAATTCGCCAACTTTGCTCAAACAAAAAAATCTATATCCATTTTATGAATCTTCTTTCTGTATTTAACATCATTCAATCATAGAAACTTGATGACAATTCTTCACTAACCTGCAATCAAAATATTTTTCTTGAAAAATAAGAATCATAAAGATATTCCAAGCAAAACATTGATATTTAGAGAGTCACATTCAAGATTGAGTAATACACACAAATCACATATAAATATTAAATAAGAAACTGAATATAAAGAAAGAATAGAAAAGCTTCATTTGTTTTGGTTGAAAGAAAAAATCATATTATTATTATCATCGATGCGACATAACTCATTTCTTCAAATCATCATATTTGGATCGTGAATGCTTCAACTATATGATAACTTTTGAATCACAATATCTTTAAATCCTTCTTACATGTAAGATTTTATATAACACAAAAGATACAAAAGATTGGCCTTTTTATAATAAAATTTTCACTAAATGCTAATTAAACATAATATAAGTTATAAAACTTTTGAGTGTTAAATCATAATTAAGAAAAATTTTGAGTTGCATTAGTTAAAAAAGGGGGTTTCAAATGAATGTGGTTTGAGAAAGTTAAAAAAAGGGGTTTCAAATGCATAAGATTCAAGAAAAAATGTTAGCTTTATAAGTATGTATGATAATGATGAAATGATTCGTTTGAAACATACATAAATCTTCATTTTCACCTAATTAACAACCACTCAAGAGTTTTTCTAACTTATAATAGTTAATGGTACTAATGATATCAATTCATTAATATATATATATATATATATATATATATATATATATATACTAGTGGTGTACCCGCGCAAAGCTGCGGCGGTGAATAGTTTATTTTGACAATTGTTTCATTCTGAAGCATGTTATATTTCAAGGAACACAAAGTAGATACGTATTGTTATCGGTCTTTGTAGCAGCGAATAGTTGTACCCTTTGCAATACAAATAAAAGTAAATTTTAGTGTGTATAAGTTTTGATCATTATGGTTTGTGGTTAATGGTTTTGAGTTAGGACTTAGGGATAACGTTTGTTTAATAAACATATGACCTCGCATCAGACGTCACCAATAACCTAGAAGTAAAACCTTAAGTCTCTTATTCAGGATATCCACTTGGAAATAGGAATGAAAGTGGGTCATGACCCGACCTCAGAAACCTCGAAACCATAACTGAAGGATTAGAAGACCTGAGAACCGGACCGGTGTCCAAGTTAAGTCCTGTGTACCGGTAAGAACCAGAAATTGGTACTTGGAACCGGTTTTGGGCTTTAGACTTGAATGGATGCGAAAATCAGAAATTGGTACTTGGAGCCAGTTTTATTAATCTTTAACGTGATTTATTATTAAAATTATACACCAATTAAGAAGCAAAAATAGTTAAAATGTTTAACAGTAAGAAAAAAATGTACAAGTTAGATGAGGCAACAAAGAAAGTTATTTACTGTAGCTATCAAAAAGTTCCATGTATGATGTTGTTCCATTTGCATATGATTACTAATAAAATATTTTTAAAATATATACTTATACAAGATTCATATTTTTAGATAATCGGTTATTTGAGTTTGTTTGTTTGTTTTTTTTTTTTTTGACATTTTCTATGATAACTCTTATTATGGGATAGACAAAATGACATAATTTAATCTTGATGATGTACAATTGCCTGTATGTAACCAATATTGCAACCAATATTGCAAGATTATGTGTTTTCTTTGGCAATGACGACTTATTACATCTTCTTAACTCCATTAATTACAAACCTAAAAGAGTTATTGTAAATGGCCTCTTATTTTTTTTGTTGTTTCTTGTCCATCTTCATATATCAGTATTGACATGCGTTTAATTTTTAAGCATTTTTTGTATGTAAACCACGATTAGAAAAAGTTTTTGACATCAAATATCTTTAATTTACTCATTTTAGGCTCTATAATCCCAAGTTCCAAGTGGTTCAATCCAGATCGCACCCTTCACCGGGTCCAAACTCATACTACAAATAAAAATCAAAACATCTTCAATAAATGTCATATTAGATATTTCATCCAAGCATCCGAAAACTAACTTTCTTGCAGATAAAATCCTTGAAAGAACCATTGAAGCTTAATAAATATTTAAATAAAACATTGATAAATTAAACCATATAAGTTTAAACATAAAGCTAGATAACGAAAGTTAGTAGATAAAACAAAGCAAACCAAATCCCTTCAAGCTTCATGTTGCCTTGTCCTCCAACTGTTGTAGAAGATCATGTGAAAGTTTCAACTTCGTCAAACATTGGTAGGTTATATGAATAGGAATCAGAAAAGGTTACCTTGAGTTACCATTGTCCTAGTTTTTTTAAAGAACAGTAAGCAAATATATTAAAGAACAAAAAGTTAGTGGGAAGTTGAACAATAATACAAAATGTCAAGAAAAACGAAAAATAAAATAAGGAAAAAACTACACTAACAGGGAAGGACAATGACAACAATTCTATAACAAATTCCCAACTGAATAAATAATATAATACCTATGATCTTTAACGTGTTTTAATAAAAGAAACAAATCTAGAAGACAATTTACCTTTGATCACTTCATATTAACCTCAAATTGAGTAAAGAGAATATCAACAATCCAAGAAATGACATGATGCCTTATTCTGTTGTTGCAGACCTACTATTTTCTAAGCACCAGGTTTTCCTTTGAATAACAATCCTACAAAGACTACAAAGCTGGGAAATCCATCTATTATGCTTTATTTCCGATATGTTTAGCATGTTAGCACAATAGAGTGAGTGCATCGGTTTCCAACATTAAATTAGATATAATGTTATCTATAATCAAAGCATACCTAGTATCCTTGTTATTTCTGCAACATTATCAACACCTCCAAGCTGCAATTAGTGGACATGGAACAAGAAAACCATGATTAGAATATTAGGAATAACCATTACTAAAACATAAATAAAAAACAAATATTCTCAATTCTACAAACAATGCTACTAAAAGATGTTTTGGCAAGCAATTAGAAGCCTAGTTGAAAGACCCCAACTTTCGTATTTATGAAAGACCTAAACTTTCATACTATTCCAACATTATTCTTAAGTTACTTCCTCTAAACATGCTACATGCATATTTATAAAACGATATTTTATATTGATAAAGTGATTACAAAGGATTGGATACAAACCGACTAAGTTTTATTACATTTCATATCTACCCAGGAATCTATTATTCATATACATACTTGAACATTTGAATACAGAGAAATAGTATTAACTATTCTAAATCTTTCAGCAGTATAAAACTAAATTGGATACTCATCACCTGCAATTGTTAAACATTGAGAGGGATAAGCGATAACGCTTAGTGAATTCAATAAATAGATACAATATAATCTTATGCCTTATATATACCAATATGACAGAAGCAAAAGGGAACAAGAACAACAATAGCATATGCATATCATATGTCAGGCTTTCAATATCAACTCAATATTTGATTCAAAGATTTACGATCAATGAGACATAACGATTTCAATACTTGATATGCATTAATAAAGCTTTGGCCCAAATGGCACAGAAGACATAAAACTTCTTATTAACATTTTGGTAGATTTCAGGCTTATAGCCCTGTCTAACCATTTGCCAATACCATAGAATAGAGTTCATTCTCTTACAGAGTCATGCTCTACATGGTCAGAGGCTACATACCATTCATATCTAACCTTTTGTCAATGCCATAAAATAGAACTCATTCTCTTATGAGACATGTTCTACATGGCCAGAGGCTACATACCAGTACCACCATGAATCTAAGTCCTTTCACTGATCACATGGTCAAAGGTATAACTTTGCTATTAAAAATAGCGAATAAAAATAATCCGGGAAAATGACCCGGAATAATAACACTGAAAAGCACATAGCACATATAACACATAACATACAATTGTTCCTATATATTGAACTCACCTTAAAATAACCGGGGGTTAAAATAGTAATTTGAGCAGCATATCGGCTCCAAATATGGCTTTATTTGTTGAAAACCGGGAGAATTAGCTAAAAAGCGGACTCTAAAAAGGTAGAGCTTCAAAACCGAAAAGATAAATTTTCCGGGCTTCACGGCACTTCGGGGCGTGTTTCGGGTGTTAAAATTGACACCGGGGCTTCAGGGGATGTCAAAATAGTGAAAATATGGAAGAATGGGCCAAAAATGGCAATTTTCGGATTCTACCCGGAAGATCTTGCAACCCCCTTATTTATAGGGTGCGAGACCGAAGTCGGCTGGGAAGGAACCAGGCAGCGAAGCAGCTCGGTGGCATCAGAAACGAGGGGCACGAGGCTGCTGCGTGGCTCGGACGTGGCTCACATGCGAGGCTCCAGGTGGCTCGCTTCGCATGTCAACACGGGAAGGCGGGTGGCGGTCTCGGATTGGCTGAGCCTTCGGTGCGAGGGGGTTGCGACACACGTTGCCAGCTACTCGGATGACTAAGCTGCTTTGGACACAAGGCGGACACGGCATCGGACCAATCAGAAGGTGCCAGCGAGGCTGCGGTCCAATCAGAAATTGCCACGTGGATTATCACTATTCATGCGAAAATTAAATAAAAAATGTGCCAAATCTTGTAAAATCCATAACTTTTGCATACGAGCTCCGTTTTTTACGTTCTTTATATGCATGCGTAGCTAAAATTATGCTCTACAACTTTCGTTTAGACTTCGTCGGCTAATTCTGATTTTAATTTTAATATTATTATTTTTAACAGACCGGGACAGGATAATCCGTTAAAAATTCATAACTTCTTCATCCGATATCCGTTTTCGTCAGACTTTTTACCGTTGTACTACAAATGACGAGAACTTCAATTCTCGTTTAGGTTGTGTTGGCTAAAAATCACTCGATCTAAAATTCGAGTTTTTAGCTGTCTACTGCTAAGCTGAAACTTCGAAAAATCATAACTTCCTCATACGAAGTCAGATTTTGGCGTTCTTTTTATCGAACTTCTCGGTTTAACGAATACTACAACTTTCATTTAAATTACTAAGGCTAAAAAGTAGTTTATCAAAAACTCACTTTTTACATCATTCGGCACCGTGCCGGTTTTGTCGCGAATCTTCGATTGGTCATAACTTCTTCGTTATAACTCGGATTTTGACGAGGTTTTCGCCTACGTGTTTCTAACAAGATTATCTACAACTTTTACTTATTTCAAATTTTATATTTTCGCTATATTTCACTATTTGGCTTTTAATTGGAATCTCATAAGACTTCCAATATTTTATGAGTGATTCTAAACATAGTTTTACTTCATTTCTAGTAAAAACTATCCGTTAGAACTCAACACTCAATTTCACATAATATTATTCTCTTTTATAATTTACAATACACGATTTCAAAACGTGTATGTTACACTAGTTTCTGTCACTTGGAGTTTTAAGAGCACATGCACGATGTAGAGAACAAATAATAAGGATTAGATTCTCACATTACTCGGTCATTTTCCTTCCCAATCACCATATCCCTTAACTATATCCATCATTACACCAATATAAAGCTTATAGTAGAAATCAAAATCAAAATCAGATATCTTTAGTCCTCAAGGATGGAACTTTTTTTCATATAAAAAAAATATATGTATTCTACGCAACCACCATGTGAGGCATCTTTTGGTTGCCAAAATATCTTTCATAAATACATACAATAGTAATAGGGAGGGAAAATATGCCATTATAACCATAAATTCAATAGATTTACCATAACATGGACAATTTTTAACTTGAATAAAAAAACCATAGGATTGAAGCTCAATCCATTGGTTAGGAAGGGACCAAAGCAGAATAATTGCCATTAGTACCTTGTAAGTTGTAATTCTTGAGCAATTTCTCATTTCTTCTTAAGTACATTAGCACCAATGGGAGTTTCAGTTGACCAATCATATGATTCACAAGGCTCCACTATATTTTGTTTTTCATCCACAACCTTAACTTTATATAAACAAAGAAATTTCAGAAACCAAAAGAGAAATAACCTAGAAAGTGTCCATACCTGATTTTAATGTTGCTTTAGGACCCAATCAAACAAATCTGCTATAAATAATATGTTTTCTCATTACATTAGGCATTCAGGAAAGAAAAAACATATTAAATACATAAAAACCTTACCTGATTTCATGGTTTAAGGTTTTATTGAGAGTGATAAAGAAAGGAAAAAATTCGTTAACCTAACAGACAGTCGCGGAGTCGATTTTTGGCAATCTGCTTCACCATTAACCCCCTTTTTCTCCAGTCGATACCCTTTTCCAAAGCAAAACAGAACCCATATCTAAAGTTCAAACACAAATTTAGTTGAACTTACCTGCAATGTTTTGGGTTTCATCAATAATCAATTCAAAATGAAACTCAAAATCTCAAACTATTAAAGAAAACGTAGTATTTTGAGGAAGTCAAACCGACTGTAAGGATGCAAATCGTAGCATGAGAAAATAATCATTGGGAAAGAGCTTTGCTGAAGTGGGTTAGGGAAAAGAAGAAGGCAGATTCTATTTGATAGAAAAGCACGATCGCCTCAATCTTCAAATCTTGCAAAAAGCTCAATTGGTTCCACATGTATGAGAAAAATCTAATCTGACATCAATCAAAACAAAAGAGTGAGGATGAGTGATTGTAGTCCGTATTTATGCGGAGAGAGAGAGAGAGAGAGAGAGAGAGAGAGAGATGCCTACCGGCGCTTTAGAGTGATGGTCGCCGGCTACATCTTCTACAGGTGGACGTTGGTCACCAATTTAGATAATTCAGAACTTTAACGTTTTAATCGGTTGGGAGAGAAGATACGTATATATCTACTGTTTGACGGAGTAAATTGCTTAGAAAGAGGGTTTCATTCAAGATAATTGAATAAGACCTCATTTAAAATTTAAAATTATAATATTATTTTATTCATAATTAGTTGTACTTTCAGCTTAGAGACTTGAACGTCTTAAAAAAATAATATTATTATATTGTAGCTATTTTTAGAAATAGTTAGATTTCTTTTATAAGATAGTAAATATATATATATATATATATATATATATATATATATATATATATATATATATATATATATATATATCGTATACTATATTATAAAATATATTACTCATATCTTGATTTTTAAGAGATAAAAGATACATAGTCTTTTGTATAAATCAGTTATACATAAAAAATCATTAATATTTGCAAAAAGTTTGAATACTTGAATTTAGGAAAGTTATTAAGAAATTAAATATGGAGCAAAATTATAATTTTAAAATATTAAATTTATCTATATAAATTAATTTACATTTTTATATTAGACACCAAAAAAATTAATTTACATAAAATGTATAAATAGACAATAAAAATATAAGTTCTAAACATAAATATTTTATTTAAAAGTGATAATTTTTTTATTAGATGATAACTAATAATAAAATCTTATACAGTTATAGCGGTTCAAAATCAAATATCGGTCAAGGGCCGATATTTGATATATAGGTTATCGCGGTGGGATATCAGTATTTTTATATTACGTAGCGCCTTTGTAACCTTGTGTTGCAGTGAATAGATACAAGGTCATTAAGTAAAACATATAGTAAATTAGAAAATGTTAGAAGCAAATCTTTGTCAATACCCCAAAAAAAAAACCCGCCATATATCTATATTTTAACAATAAATGAAGTGATTTAATTAAAACTTTAGCTATAAACGCTATTTCACTGCTATCCCACTGGTATTTGCCAAATATCAGTCAAATAGCGGTCAAATATCGGTCAATATCGCCGCTATTTGCGGTACCGCTATTTTGAACCGCTATTTAGTATCGCTATTTGCCAGCTACCGATAACCGCTATCCCACCGATATCCCACCGCTATTGACTGCACATATAAAATCTATTAATTATTTCCCCATAACAAACGATTCGCCTAAAAAGCTATTTATATGCCATATTGGTAGATTATGTTGGTGGAGTTTTGAGAATTGTGGATAGTTGTGGTAGGTTAAAAGCTTCAAACAAAAAAATTAAAGGTGACTAAATCATATGAAGGGATGTGATGTAAAGATGCATGTGAGACGTATACAGTTATTCTTATGTTTTGTATAATTGCACTGGTATTATTATTAATTTTATTGGCATAATTATAAATTTTATTTTTGTGCATTGTTTACTTCACCGAGTCTACTAGAATATATATAAATTGTGATTGTAATGTAAGATGATGATATAATTTCAGAATGTTGTTTGTTATCTTTTTTTAATCCCCTACACAATGCTTGGATTTAATATATTGTGTCACGATGAATGTTAGGTTAATAATTTTTTTATTCGTAGAAACATATAAAAAAAAGTCAATGCAAGAAAGAGACTAACTCCGTCAACATTTTAGGAGTTCTCTTCGAACTAGCAAACTTTGAACATTTATTTGTATCAACTATTCACATTATTATTGAGTGACTTTCACTCGATTGTAATTTAATTACATTTATATTTTTATTTGTAGTATTATGCTAATACGTTTTATTTATATTGAAGTGTTCAATATTATGTGAAAACCTTACAAAATTAATAAAAATATTTTTTTTGAACTTATATCTTATAATTAGTAAGTACTCAAATTAATATAGTATAAATTATGAATATTGGATAATTCAATAGGTTTTAACTAAATGACTTTTACTAATGGATTTTTATTTATTAAGATATTAAATTAAATGCCACAAATATCATTCATATTATTTTACTTTTTTATATAAGTTTTAAACAAATGCTATCTTATAAGAATTTAATTAATGCGGTTTATGAATAACAATTAGTTTATAAAATATTAATTAACAATGTTTATTTCATAGTAAATAAAAACGACTTAAATACTTTTAATGAATTGTTAAGATATTAAATTTATCATGACAAATATTATTTATAATATTATATTAATTTTATGTATATAGGTGCCGGCAATTCTCTTTGAACTAACAAATTTTGAAGATATATATATATATATATATATATATATATATATATATATATATATATATATATATATATATATATATATATATATATATATATGAAGTATTGACACTATTATTGTGTAACATGAACACTCATTTGTTAAGAAAATGTTACTTTTCTTATTAGTTATAAGACTTCCACTCAATTGTAATTTAATTGCCTATTTATATTTTTAATTGTATATATTATACTAATACCATTTATTTTTATTAAAGTGGTCGACATTATGCGAAAACTTTACAAAATGAATTAAAATATTGTTTTTAACTTATATCTATCATAAGTACTCAAATTAATATATTATAAGTTATGAATATTGGATAATTCAATAAGTTTTAACTAAATGACTTTTATTAAAGGTTTATTTATTTATTAATATATTAAATTAATTTCCACAAATATCATTCATATGTTTTTATTTTTTTTATACGTTTTAAACATAAATTATCTTATACGAATTCAAGTAATACATTTTAAGGATAATATTAGTTTTTAAAATATTAATTGACTGTAACACCCATAAAATTCATACCAAATTTAAACTTTCAAAAACATTTAAAATACCAATAGTTATTACAAAAAGGTTTCCAAAATAGTTTCATATCAGAGTTCCCAGAAATCATAATCATAAATCGAGGAAAGTGTACGGTCACGCCTTCGCCTTCCCGCGGTCATCTGCCGAACCTGAAACAATAATCGATAAATGTAAGCTCGAAGGCTTAGTGAGTTACCCCCAAAAATACCAATCTCAAATAACCATAACACATCATACAACAAATATAGAACATCCATGCATCTGGAGTCTACAGAGTGACTGGTCCGCCCGCATAGGGCCTTCAGTCACCTGGTCCACTCTCTGAGTCTTCAGTATGATTGGACCTCCCACACCAGGCCTTCAGTCTATCTGGCCCACTCTCTGAGCCTCGTCACGTCTGGACCGCCCTCACGGGGCCTTCATCCTATATGGACTGCTCGTCGGGCCTTCGGCCTGACTATGTACCCTTCTGGGTCTGCAGTCTACCCGGTCTGCCCTGGGTATGTTGGCCTACAACACAAAGCAGGACCCGTCTCAACCCAACCCCCATACCAATCAATCATGTGCACATAACAGATAATCACATAACAGTCCATATATAAACAAACTGATCTAACAGATCATATAGCATAACAACATCCTAACCAGGATTCCGACCTAAACCAGGTCACTAAACATAGCATCATCCTATATACCAGGATACCGACCTAACCAGGTCACTAAACATCATACCGTCGTGCTGTTGGATATAGTATCTAAGTCCATAAATGTATTTGGTATGTACTTGACCCGACCCGACATGGTCCATTTGGGTTGCATGGCATTGCAATACTTGGATAGACAAAATTACAGAAAGGAAACTTATGGTTATTAATATATTATAAGTTCTAATATATTAATAATAGTATTATTTAATTAGTGTTGATCAAGAATTAATTTAGAGTTAATTTGGTGATCAATATGAGACTAATTAAATATATAGGGTTTATTATGTCAATCATCTATTCTTTTATAGTGGGCTAATGATCCATGGTTTATGAAGTTGGGCCGTAACCCATTAGGAGCTCCATGGATAGTCCATGGGAGTTACAAACCCATGGATCATTATAAATGAAGAGTCATGACAATTAAGGGCATTCATGTGTAAACCCTAATTGTGACAACACTATAAAAGGGACCCTATGGCTAGAAAAATTGGATACTAGTTGATTCTAAGAGGGCATAATCGATTTTGAGTGTTAGTGACATTCTCTCAAGTTATTCCAAGTCTTGTGGTGTTGTGTGAAGCATTTGAGGCACAACATTTGGGGTGCTAGGCTCACAAAATCATCAAGGAATTCAAGCAACAACAAAGGTATGTACTTCTACTAGTTTTATATTACATGTTCCCCATGCCATGCTAGTTAGGAAGTAAACCTTGGAAAAACCAAATTTGCATGTATATTAGAGAAAACATAGATCCAAGGTTTATAGGGTTGCATGTACACCATAGGAGTGTTAGAATGCTTAAAACCCATCAGTGGTATTAGAGCCTAGGCTTGTTTTCTGTATACTTGATGTAAACTGGTTGAAAAATCAAAAAAATTGCTCACTGTTCGTCTAGACTCTCCGATTTCATGGGGGGACTCGACGAGTCCAAGGCAAAATGCATCCTACTTGTCGAGTAGGATCATGCACTCGACGAGTAGGTGCGTGTTGTGCAGTTTTCTGAGTTTTGTTGCTGGAAATGGGCTAGAATCATTACCCCAAATTGTCTTGGACTTGTAAAATCTGTTTTTCAATGTGGTAATGATTATGTTAATCAATTTCAAATGACTATTATCAAATTTCAAGTTTTATATGTGTTAATATGATTTCTTGAAATTGTTTGATATGAATATTATTTGTTCTTATGAGTTTTAGAAGATCATAGGAATTGTTTGTAACTTGCTTGGTTGATTAATTCATGATCTTAATGCTTAATGATGGTGTCCATAACTTGTCCTCAAGTTATGGATAACCAAAAGTCACTTCTTTAAAATTTTCATTAAAGAATAAGAGGTTTTATAAAATGAAGAGTCTTCATTTTTATGAACCATTAAACTCATAAGTTACAAATTGAAGAGTCTTGGAATAATTTCAAAATTTGCCCTCAAGTTTTGGAATTTGTAAAGTCTTACACTTTAATACTTTAATTCCAAAATTAAACCTTAGAATTTTAAAAGTTTAAAATTCAACCCTTATACTATTATTATAGTTTTAATTATATAGATATGTATAAGAATATGTGAGTCTTACCATTAGTAGGCCCCATTCACTAAGCCAATCTATAAGGGGGTATAAGGTTACTGCCTATAAAATGGCGGTTTAATGGGTGTCCACTCTCACCCACCGCTTCCTTGACTGGTGGAGGGTCGTTAGCCGAAAAAGGTAGGATAGGACCTTAATCCTCATTAAAAGTATAATGAAATTATAAAGTAACTATACATTATAAATTCCCATACTTAGTTACTTTAGGAAAATGTGAAATAGGTGCTAACCCATGAAATTACACTTTGTACCTTACCAAGTCGTTAGTGGAGCGTGTGTGGTTAACCGGCACACTAATAAGGACTAGTAAGAGTGGCAAAGGGTAACTTGACTTTATTATAGATCGGTGGAATGTGTGTGGTTAACCGGCACATCGATTAGGTAATATAGTTAAGGGTACCATGTCAATTTGCATGGTTATTCACACCTTATTTGTGATCCTCGGCATCCCAGTCACAAACTTGAGAGGGCACAATCGAGATTCAAACATGCCATTGAAAAGTTCAATGTATCTCAAAAGATCTAAGAGTTTCAAATCCAATAAAACCTAATAATAAATTTCATTTTTATGGTGGAAATTGGTAAATTGTCATTTACCTACCTTCAAATATTTTATAGCTTGGATTACGGCATCCCTATTCCAACTATAAATAGTTTGATGGATCCTAGCCTTAATATTTCATTTGGGTGACTT
This sequence comes from Lactuca serriola, assembly GCF_051521515.1. Classification (NCBI taxonomy): domain Eukaryota; kingdom Viridiplantae; phylum Streptophyta; class Magnoliopsida; order Asterales; family Asteraceae; genus Lactuca; species Lactuca serriola. The sequence goes on along the minus strand of NC_136411.1, from coordinate 128,432,170 downwards.
ATTAAGGACTCCTTATCTAATAAAACTTTTCTTTCTTTCTTTTAGATGTCTTCCAACAATGCTACTGACTCAAACCCTACAATCTCCTTTTCCCGTATGAACTTGTGTGGGAAAGTAAATTTTGATGGATCCAACTTCAATGAATGGATCAGAAACATCAGGATGATTACCCGCTATGAGGACAAGGAGTATGTCCTCAACAAGGAGCTTAAGGTTGTAAATGAAGCCACTGCTACTCCTGAAGAGTTTGCGGAGTTTGTTGCACATGAGAAGGATGCTACTAAAGTGTCCTGCATCATGTTGGCCACCATGACTCATGAACTTCAAAAATCCTATGAAGATTTCTACCTGTATGAGATGCACCAGGATCTGATGGATAGGTACCATCAGAGTGCACGTCAATAGACATATGAAATTATCTCCTCCATGATAACAGCCGGGATGAAGGATGGTGAACCCATCACCAATCATTTACAGAAGATGCAAAGGTTCGTTGACCGGTTGCTAAAGCTCAATGTTGACTTCCCTGAGGACATGGCGATTGATATCATTCTCCATTCCTTACCTCCAAGTTATGATCAGTTTCGTATGACTTATCATATGAACAAGGAGGAAGTCACACTTAGCAAACTTCAAGGACTCTTAAGGACAACTGAAAATGGCCTTACGGGTAAAGCGGTTATTACTTCTACTCCTTCAACAACTCATGTTCTGGAAATTGGGCTGGGAAAGGGGAAGAAGAGGAAAACCCCTTCGAAGGGTACCAAGGGAAAGTCCCTTGATGGCTCCTCTTCAAGTGGGAAAAAGAAAGGTCCCATCATTCCTTCTTCAAACCCAAAGGAAGCACAATGCTTCTATTGCCAGGAAAGGGGCACTGGAAGCGAAGTTGCCCCAAATATTTGCAAGATGTAAAGGATAGGAAAGTTAAACACACCCATGCAGGTATTTATACAATATTGTCTAATAACTCATCTAATGCTAATTCTTGGGTGCTTGATATAGGTTGTGGTATTCACATTTGTATTGATTTGCAGGGCCTAAGAAGAAGTGAGCAAGTGGAGCACGGGAAGATAAACTTAGTCATGGGCAACAAGAAAATATCACTTGTTACCAAGATAGGAGTTTGTTCTTTATTGCTAAATAATGGGTTAATGTTAGATTTGAATAAATCTTGTTACTCGTATGAAATGGCAAGAAATATTTTCGTTTGATAATAATAATGGTGCTATTAATGTTTATTACAATGATGCATTTTACTTTAAAGCATTACCTTGTGATGGTGTATATGAAGTTGTGAAGGTTGTAGACAATCTTGGAAATAATGTGTTGTATATTGATTCTTCAAATAGGTTGGATAAAGCATCCTTGTGGCATTGTTGTCTTGGACATGTTAACAAGAAGCACATAGGCCAACTCCAAAAGGATGGAGTCTTGGAATCATTTGACCTAAAGTCGGATGATAGTTGCGAGTCTTGTTTACTTGGAAAAATAACAAAATCACCCTTCACAGGTACTTGTGATAGGAGTGAAGGTTTGTTGGACCTAGTACACACAGATGTGTGTGGGCCCTTCAAAGTTGCTACAAGGGATGCTAATTGCTATTATGTGACTTTTACTGATGATTACAACAGATATGGATATATCTACTTAATCAAGCATAAGTCAGAAACCTTTGAAAAGTTCAAAGAGTTTAAGCAGGAAGTTAAGAATCAATTGGGTAGGAACATCAAGATGCTCCGATCCGATCGGGGAGGAGAGTATCTTAGCATTGAGTTCCTTGACTATCTTAAGAAATGTGGGATTGTCTCACAATTGAAACCTCCTAGGACACCGCAACTGAATGGTGTGGCTGAGAGGCGCAATCGAACCTTGTTAGACATGGTTCGTTCCATGATGAGTCGAGCTTTGTTACCAATCTCATTCTGGGGGTATGCCTTAGAGACTGCCGCCCATATTCTTAATCTGGTCCCTACAAAAAAAAAGGTTCCAAAAACACCTCACGAGATGTGGACTGGGAAAGTTCCCAATCTGGACCACATCAAGATTTGGGGCTGTGAAGCTTTCGTGAGGCGTAAGACTCACGACAAGCTTGAACCTCGAAGTGAGAGGTGTATTTTCATCGACTACCCACAGAGATCCTTTGGTTACCTCTTCTACAGACCCAGTGATAATGTGGTCTTTGTAGCAAGAAGAGGAGTCTTTCGTGAGAGAGAATTTATAAGCCAAGGAGACAGTGGGAGGCAAATTGACCTTGAAGAGCTTCAAGAGTCAAGTGGTGAAGGAACCTCAAATACTATTGGACAACCTGAGGAGGAAACTCATGCTGAGCCGATAGATGAGTCTGTACCTCCAAGGCATTCCACAAGAGTTAGGAGCACACCTGATTTTTATTATGTTTATCACATCACTTCTAACGGTGATACATTTATCAGTGATAGTACACTGATAGATTTGGATGAAGCTAATAATTATAAGGAAGCCATGGCAGGCCCTGAGTCTGCAAAATGGAAGGAGGCTATGGATAGCGAGATTCAGTCCATGTATAATAATCAAGTTTGGAACTTGGTTGATAATGTACCAGGTCGTAAGACAGTTGGGTGCAAATGGATCTTCAAGAAGAAGACCGACATGGATGGGAAGGTATACACTTACAAAGCGCGACTGGTAGCGAAGGGCTTTACTCAAACTCTTGGAGTTGACTATGATGAGACCTTCTCACTAGTAGCGAAGATTAAGTCTATTAGGGTGTTGTTGGCCATAGCTGCATTTCTTGATTATGAAATATGGCAGATGGATGTCAAAATCGCTTTCCTTAATGAAAAGTTGGTTGAGGATGTTTACATGGCTCAACCAGTGGGTTTTGTCGATGCAAAATATCCTAATAAAGTGTGTAAGCTTGAGAAATCCATTTATGGATTAAAGCAAGCATCTCGCAGATGGAATCTTTGCTTTGTTGAGAAAGTTAAAGAGTTTGGCTTTTCGAGGAGCGAGGATGAGTACTGTGTATATGTTAGGGCTAGTGGGAGCATAGTTAGCTTTTTGGTGTTGTATGTGGATAACATACTACTCATAGGAAATGACATCCCAACCTTGTAGGAGGTTAAGTCCTGCTTTAGGAAGTGTTTCGCTATGAAGGACCTTGGAGAAGCTGCCTATATCCTAGGGATAAGGATATTGAGAGACAGGAGTAAGAGACTAATTGGACTTAGTTAAAGTACCTACTTGGATAAGGTGTTGAAGAGGTTCAGCATGCAAGAATATAAGAAAGGGTAATTACCTATCCAGAGTAATGCCAAGCTGAGTAAGACTCAGAGTCCGAGTATAGAGGCTGAGATAGCTGAGATGAATCATATACCGTATGCTTCCGCTGTGGGCTCCATCATGTATGTTATGACTTGGACTCGCCCTGATGTGGCCTTTGCTTTGAGCATGGTCAATAGATATCAAGGGAACCCTGGCAAGGCTCACTGGACTGTAGTAAAGAACATTCTCAAGTATCTGCGGTGGACTAAGGACTGGGTCCTTACCCTCGGTGGCAGTGATGACTTGAGAGTGGAAGGATATACGGATGCTAGTTTTCAGACTGATAGGTATAATTTCCGCTCCCAGTCAGGCTGGGTCTTTATCCTAAATGGAGGGGCAATTACTTGGAAAAGTTCCAAGCAGGAGACAGTAGCTGATTCAACTTGCGAATCAGAGTATATAGCAGCAAGCGAGGCAGCAAAGGAGGCGATATGGCTAAAGAACTTCATCGGAGACCTTGGAGTTGTACCAGCTATAAAGGAGCCAATGGAAATTTTATGTGACAGCGAAAGTGCGGTTTCTTTAGCTAAGGAACCAAGAGATCACGGCAGATCTAGGCACATTGATAGAAAATACCATTTCATCAAACATCGAATAGAAGAAGGACTCCTTGTGGAAAAGAGGGTATCATCGGATGAGAACCCAGCAGATCCCCTCACGAAGGGACTGAGCAGGGTTAAGCATCTACAGCATGCGAGGCGCATAGGGTTGAAGGATGATATTAGTTTTAATAATTAGATAGTTTTCTGAAACTTGTAAAATGTAATTGACATTTGATGATTAAATAAAAGTTGTTATTTCTTTATGAGTAAAGTGTTACTATCTTATGTTAATCATTTACTATGGTTTCAATTTTGCATCTTTTGACTTCCTAAATAATTATGTTATTATTCGAACTCTCCACGGTCAGTCATACTTTGGAAGTAGGTATTGATTTAAGACTGTCATGAATTTGGCTTCTATGATTTGTCTAATGTGCATCAGACATAGCAATGGTTGTTGCAACATTCATGAGTACTCATAAGGCTTGAGTATTGGATTCAACCCACGCTCATTTGCATCACTTCATGGAATTTATCTCGAGTGATCATGAGACGGTGATATCATATAAATATTCAAACCCAGAGATATGAGTTGTTGACTATGAGTTGGTTATCCATTGATTGTACGAAAACGCATTGGTAACTCGATGTTATAAAACGTGCTTTTGTGCATAATTCAACAAGTGGTCAGTACAAGCATATAAGTCGAAGTTTTTCTATTCCTTCTAGAAATAGAAATGATATCTGGGCCCCTCGATGATTTGGTTTTGACTTATGTACCGGGCCCGATCAGAACCTAATTGATGTGTTCAATTTAGTTCTATGTTGAAACAAATCAGAGATCGAGAAAAAAAATGTTGGACAATAAGTAAGACCATATTCCATGTATTTGTCTGGCTGATATCTTGAGAGCAGAGGATTATATGATCACTTATCTTAAATGGCGTATCATTATCATCTCAGTTCCAAGAGAATTTGAAAGAGCTATAATTGCTAGTCGGATTCTGAAGTCATATATGCAAATATAGTTATTAGACTTATCCAAGTGGGAGACTCTTGGATATAGTGTCTAAGTCCATAACTGTATTTGGTATGTACTTGACCCGATCCGGCATGGTCCATTTGGGTTGCATGGCATTGCAATACTTGGATAGACAAAATTAGAGAAAGGACACTTATGGTTATTAATATATTGTAAGTTCTAATATATTAATAATAGTATTATTTAATTAGTGTTGATCAAGAATTAATTTAGAGTTAATTTGGTGATCAATATGAGACTAATTAAATATATAGGGTTGATTATGTCAATCATCTATTTTTTTATAGTGGGCTAATGATCCATGGTTTATGAAGTTGGGCCGTAACCCATTAGGAGCTCCATGGATAGTCCATGGGAGTTACAAACCCATGGATCATTATAAATGAAGAGTCATGACAATTAAGGGCATTCATGTGTAAACCCTAATTGTGACAACACTATAAAAGGGACCCTATGGCTAGAAAAATTGGATACTAGTTGATTCTAAGAGGGCATAACCGATTTTGAGTGTTAGTGACATTCTCTCAAGTTATTCCAAGTCTTGTGGTGTTGTGTGAAGCAATTGAGGCACAACATTTGGGGTGCTAGGCTCACAAAGTCATCAAGGAATTCAAGCAACAACAAAGGTATGTACTTCTACTAGTTTTATATTACATGTTCCCCATGCCATGCTAGTTAGGAAGTAAACCTTGGAAAAATAAAATTTGCATGTATATTAGAGAAAACATAGATCCAAGGTTTATAGGGTTGTGTGTACACCATAGGAGTGTTAGAATGCTCAAAACCCATCACCTGCTACGAAGACACAAATCTAAAAGATCAATAAACATATCAAGCAATACCAGTATACAATCTGAGAAAGGGCCGGCCTTGGTGCCTTAGACCCTGTCGATATAGTGAGGATAACTCATCTCGAAATGTCGATCTGAACCGAAAAAGTAGACTCCCGAACCACCGCCTCACCGACAATCCCGAACTATCCAAAATAGCGAAAAAAGAAGTCAATAAACAAGAATATAATTCTTGACCACAAATCCCACATATTATCTAATTTGGGCCAAGGCCCAACACCGAATCCATTATCCTCAAGTTCATATGACAAGGCCCATCATTGGCCCAACTTTCCAAATTGGGCCCAACCACCTAATTAGGCCTAAATCCATGGTCCATTACCAATACTTGGCCCAAAACACCATACCCATAAAATCCAGCAAAGGTCCAAGCCCAACTGATCCTTAAACGGCCCAGTACTCGAAGCCCAAATAACATAAGCCCAACAGAGGAAGTACGTCGGGCGTACGCGAGTTTCACAAAAATCCTCATGTTGACTGGAAAACAGGGCTGATGACCATGTACGCTGGGCATACAACTTCCTACGCAGGGCGTACGCGAGTTTCACAAAAATCCTCATAAGTGCTTAATGGCTTAAGCTCTTAAACCCAAACTTCAGATCCATCGACCAAATATGCCTAGGACTCAGAAAGCCTCAACCTTTATCACTTTGGACGTCCAGAAAGTTCTTAATCCAAGGTCTTAATCCATTAAGACCTTTCTACTACTTGCATGGGACCTCATAAGCCATTGGGACCTCATTTTTATCACTCAACACCCCATCAAGAGTCTAAAAGGACAGATCATTTCGTCCAAAACACAACATACATCATCTTGGAACTTTTGGAACAAGAAATGGTTCCAAAATGCTAGAATGGCTAGATCTATGATATACAAGCATAAAGTTTGAAGCTTTTTACCTTCTGGAGCTTCAAGGACACAAACCAACTTTAGATCTACAAGCCAATATTCTTCTCCAACTTCTTGGTGCGATGCCTTTAGCTCCAAGAGCTCAAAATACCCACCAACTCACACTCTCAAACAAGAACTAGGGTTTGGGATTTTTCTGAAGGATGGAGGCTAAGAGCGATGAGAGAAAATGAACCATAAGGATGTTTATATAGCTCTCAAACCGGGACATTAGGGTTTCCATCTTTTATGAGTACGCGCAGCGTACCCTTATGTACATGTAGCGTACTCCTCCTGGTCCCAAAAATACAAAATAGCCCTTAGGATCTTCATGACTTTATCCTTCCATTCCCACGGACTACAAATGGCAAAACTTGGGCTGTTACAACTCTCCCCCACTTAAATTAGATTTTGTCCTCGAAATCATTCCTTACCGTCCTTGACAACCCGTCATCCTGAAGGGCACCTCCACCACTCGAATTCATAATGACTTCCCAAGGTGAGCAACCCAACATAAATCACTACCTTGAAGACACTTATTTCATAACCTCACTAAACAACCAATCCCACCTCTCTTGAACCCTAAAATCTGAAATCCCGAAACCGGTCCGTCTTCCTGACATGCCTTATCTATTGATCCGCTGTTACTTCCATTCCGCTGGTCCCTTAGACTGATTAACCAACTCCTGCTAATTCGAGGTTTCCCACCAGAAATGGAACCGCAGATTACCCGCTGCTATGCCAATTAATGCTTTCATATATTACCAAACTAAAATGCATCAAGCTTTCGGCATGATTGCTTCGCCTCTCAGGACCTACAGCCTGATGGGTTTTGAGCATTCTAACACTTCCCAAGTGTACATGCAACCCTAATAACCTTGGATCTATGTTTGTCTAATTATCATGCAAAGTTGAATTCCAAGGTTATATTCCTATCTAGAATACATGGGGAACAATTTTTAACTTGAATGAAAGATAGAATAACTTACCTTGTTGTTGCTTATGTTCCTTGAAACCTTATGAGCCTAGCACCCCAAGTGTGATGCCTCAAATCTTTCACACAACACCAAATTCTCTTGGAAAGACTTTTGAGAGAACACACACTTCTTAAAATCGGCCTAGCCCTCTTGTTTCATATGTGTAGCCAATTTTGGTGGAGAATGGGATTCTTATATAGTGTTGACACATCTAGGGTTACACCATGTAAACCCTAATGTGTCATGACTCTTCATTTCCATGACCCATGGGTTTGTAACTCCCATGGAGCATCCTATGGGTGGAACCCAACTTGATAATCCATGGAGCCTCTTAGCCCACTATACAAGATATGGATGATTTACATAATCAACCCATATATTTAATTAGTTATCTTTTGATCACTTAATTAATTCTAAATTAATTCTTGATCAAACTAATTAAATAATATTATTAATATATTAGAACTTATAATATATTAATAATCTCCAAGTGTTATTTCTCATTTAGTCTATCCAATTACATGGTGCCATGCAACCCAAATGGACCATGCCGGGTCGGGTCAAGTACTTACCAGAAATAGTTATGGACTTCGACACCTTATCCAACAGTCTCCCACTTGGATAAGTCTAATAACTATAACTCTAGTACTTCAGGAACCGACCGGCAATCGTAGCTCTTTCAAGGTCTCTCAAAACTGAGAAGATGATGATACGCCATTTAAGATAAGTTATCATATAATCCTCTGTTCTAGATATCAGCCGGACAAATACATGGAACAATGTCTTACTTATTGTCCAACAGTTTGTTTCCCGATTTCCGATTTGTTTGACAAAGAACTTAATTGAACACATCAACTTAGTTCTGACCGGGCCCGATACATAGGTCAAAACAAAATCATCGAGGGGCCCAGATATTAGCTTCTAATCCAAGAAGGAACAGATAAACTTCGACTCATATGTTTGTTCTACCACTCATTGAATTATACACAAAAGCACGTTTTATAACATCGAGTTACCAATGCGTTTTCGTACAATCAATGCATAACCAACTCATAAGTAACAAATCATATGTCTAGGTTTGAAGACTTATATGATATTACCGTCTCACGATCACTCGAGATAAATTCCATGAAGTGATTCCAGTGAGTGTGGGTTGAGTCCAATGCTCAGAACTTATGAGCACTCATGATTGTTGTAGCCATGTCCAACACCTTAGACCTCTGTAACCAATCATAACAGTCTTGATTCATACCTACTTCCGACATATGACCGACTGTGGAGGTTTGAATAATATGATATACCAAACATTATTATTCTGGAAGTCAAAACATGCAAAAGAAATATAGTAAACGATCGACAAGAGATAGCAACACTTTACTCATAAATAAAACACCTTTTATTCATCATCTAATGTCAATTACACTTTACAAATTCCGAGGTTATCTAACTACTGAATCTAATATCATCCTTCAGCCTTATGCTCCGAGCATGCTGGAGATGCTTAACCCGAGTTAGTCCCTTCGTGAGGGGATCTGCTGGATTCTCATCCGATGATACCCTCTTTGCCACGAGGAGTCCTTCTTCTATTCGATGTCTGATAAAATGGTATTTTCTGTTGATGTGTCTAGATCTCCCTTGATCCCTTGGTTCCTTGGCTAAGGCAACAGCGCTTTCACTATCACAGAAAATTTCCATTGGCTCTTTAATAGCTGGCACAACTCCAAGGTCTCCAATGAAGTTCTTCAGCCATATCGCCTCCTTTGCTGCCTCGCTAGCTGCAATATACTCTGATTCACAAATCAACCACTGTCACTTGCTTGGAACTCTTCCAAGAAATTGCTCCTCCGTTTAGGGTAAAGACCCAGCCTGACTGAGAGCGGAAATTATCCCTATTAGTCTGAAAGCTAGCATCACTATACCTTACAACCCTTAAGTCATCACTCCCACCAAGGGTAAGGACCCAGTCCTTAGTCCTCCGTAGGTACTTGAGGATATTCTTTACCGCAGTCCAGTGTGCCTTGCCAGGGTTCCCTTGATACCTGCTAACCATGCTCAGGGCAAAGGCTACATCAGGTCGAGTACACTTCATATCATACATGATCGATCCTACAGCCGAAGCATAAGGTATTCGACTCATTTATGCTATCTCAGCCTCAGTGCTAGGGCTTTGTGGCTTACTCAATCTGGTGTTACTCTGGATGGGTAACTCTCCTTTCTTGGAGTCCTGCATGCTGAATCTCTTCAGCACCTTATCCAAGTAGATACTCTGACTAAGTCCAATTAGTCTTTTACTCCGGTCTCTCAAGATCCTTATCCCTAGAATATAGGCAACTTCTCCTAGGTCCTTCATAGAGAAACACTTCCCAAGCCAGGACTTAACTTCCTGCAGAGTTGGGATGTCATTTCCTATGAGTAGTATGTCATCCACATACAGTACCAAAAATCTAACTATACTCCCACTAGCCTTGACATATACACAAGATTCATCTTCACTCCTAGAAAAGCCAAATTCCTTGACTTTCTCATCAAAGCAAAGATTCCATCTGCGAGGTGCTTGCTTTAACCCATAAATGGATTTTTCAAGCTTACACACTCTATTAGGGTACTGGTTGCTGAAAAAAAATCTTCTCGATGACTCATGTAAACATCTTCAGCCAACTTTCCATTAAGGAAAGCAGTTTTGACATCCATTTCCCATATTTCATATTCATGAAATGCAGCTATGGCTAACAGAACCCTAATAGACTTAATCTTAGCCACTGGAGAAAAGGTCTTATCATAATCAACTCTCGGAGTTTGTGAGAAACCCTTTGCAACTAGTCGTGCCTTATAAGTGTGTACTTTACCATCCATGTTGGTCTTCTTCTTGAAGATCCATTTGCACCCTACTGTCTTACGACCTGGTACATTCTCAACCAAGTTCCAAACTTCATTGTCATACATGGACTGTATCTCGCTGTCCATTGCCTCTTTCCACTTGGCTGACTCAGGGCCTGCCATGGCTTCCGCGTAACTGTTAGGTTCATCCAGACGTATCAGTGTCTCATCATTGATAAGTGTATCACCTTCTGCAGTAATATGGAATCCATAGTAATGCTCAGGTGCATTCCTAACCCTTGTGGAATGCCTCAGTGGTACAGACTTGTCAATTGGCTCAACAAGAGTTTCCTCCTCAAGTTGAGTGCTAGGGTTTGAAGTTCCTTCACCGCTTGACTCTTGAATTTGTTCAAGATCAACTTGCCTCCCACTGTTTCCTTGGCTTATGAACTCTCTCTCTTTAAAGAAAGCCCTCCTAGCTACAAAGACCACACTTTCACTAGGTCTGTAGAAGAGGTAACCAAAGTATTGTTGTGGGTAGCCGATGAAAATACACCTCTCACTTCGAGGTTCAAGCTTATCATGAGTCTCGCGTCTCACGAAAGCCTCGCAACCCCAAATCTTGATGTGGTCTAGTTTGGGTACTTTACCAGTCCACATCTCATGAGGAGTTTTGGCAACTTTCTTTGTAGGGACTAGATTAAGAATATGGGCGGCAGTTTCTAAGGCATACCCCCAAAATGAGATTGGTAGCGAAGCTCGACTCATCATGGAACGAACCATATCCAACAAGGTTCGATTACGCCTCTCAGCCACACCATTCAACTGCGGTGTCCTGGGAGGTGTCAATTGTGAGACAATCCCACATTCCCTAAGATAGTCAAGGAACTCTGAACTAAGATACTCACCACCTCGATCGGATCGTAGCATCTTAATGTTCCTGCCCAATTGATTCTCGACTTCCTGTTTAAATTCCTTAAACTTTTCGAAAGTCTCTGACTTATGCTTGATTAAGTAGACATATCCATATCTACTGTAATCATCAGTAAAAGTCAAATAATAACGATTAGCATCCCTTGTGGCATGTTTGAAGGGCCCACACACATCCGTGTGTACAAGATCCAACAAACCTTCACCCCTCTCACAAGAACCTGTGAAGGGTGACTTTGTCATTTTTCCAAGTAAGCATGATTCGCAACTATCATCTGACTTTATGTCAAATGACTCCAAGACTCCATCCTTTTGGAGTTGGCCTATGCGTTTCTTGCTTATATGTCCAAGACGACAATGCCATAATGATGTTGTATCCAAGTTATTATTAACATAATCAATACACAATACATTATTTCCTAGGTTATCAACTACAGATATTGTTTCATACACGTCATCACAAGGTAATGCTTTAAAATAAAGAACATTATTAAAGAAAGCATTAATCGAACCAACTTCATTATTAAAAGGTGAAACCTTGTTTATACAATGCATATAAGGAAATAATATTTCTTGCCATTTCTGGCGAATAACAACACTTATTCAAATCTTAACTAAACCCACTACTTAGCGATAAAGTATAAACTCCAATCTTGGTGACAGGTAAAGCTTTCCTATTCCACATGATTAAGTTTATTCTTCCTTGCTCCACATTCTCACTTCTTCTTAGTCCCTGCAAATTAGATCAGATATGAATACCACAACCGGTATCAAGGACCCAAGAGTTAGAATGGGGTGAGTTATTTGATAAGATAGTGTAAATACCTGCATGGTTGGGTTTAACTTTCCCATCCTTCACGTCTTGCTGGTATTTTGGGCAGTTTCGCTTCCAATGTGATTTTTCATGGCAATAGAAGCATTCAGCCTCTTTTGGGTCAGAAGAAGGAGTGACGAAACCTTTCTTGGTTCCACTTGAAGAAGAGAAATCAAGGGTCCTAGCCTTGGTACCCTTCGAAGAGCTCTTCCTCTTCTTCCCTCGACTTTTCCCGATTGCCGAAACGGAGCGGAGTTTGGAGTAGGAGTGTTAACAACCGACTTCCCCTTAAGACCTGTTTCTGTGTCTTGAGAAGACCCTGAAGTTTGCTGAGTGTGACCTCTTCCTTATTCATGTGATATGTCATGCGAAATTCATCATAGCACGATGGTAAGGAGTGAAAAATGATATCTATTGCAAGCTCCTCAGGGAAGTTCACATTAAGCTTCAACAACCGATCCACATACCTTTGCATTTTCTACATGTGGCTCCTGACTGTCACACCCCAAAATCGAGAACGGCGGAAACGTTCTGGGGCGAAGGACGTCATGTAATGTATTACAACAATGCAAAGTAGTAAACAAGCAACAACATCATCCATTGCATTAATAGTAAAATTTTAATTACATTTGAGTTCATTCATAGTATAATTCTACAAAAATGAATATTAAAAAATAAAAGATGAGTCTTGATCGCTCCGTCTTCACAGAACCTGGTAGTCGTACCTGTCTATCCGTGTCCTGGGAATACGAGTTATTTTGAAAGCGAGTATCAGCAATAATGCTGGTGAATTCATAAGTATTTATGTGATTTTGATTTGTAAAGCTGTAAAGAAAGACCTGTAAATGTTTGAAGGAAAGTTTGTACCAACGAATATGTTTGTAAGTAATAGTAAACGTTTGAGAATCCTAGAAAATCCCATATTTTCTACTAGTATAAAATGTAGCCTTCTACCAAGACTCGACTGTTTTGAATGTTTGCTTCAGAAATCCAATATTTTTTTATAAGTGGATGGTAGATTAAAAGTCCCAAAATGAACTACCATGATGTTTTTCATGTCATAAAATAGTAGATTTGTGTACAGTTATAATCGCTAAGATATATGAAAACTCCGTAAATCAACGTGTTTTTAATACTCTATGTGAGTTTTATAACCATGCTAATGACCCAGACTGCCTGTAAGAACGTTCTTCAGGCGTTGGAATGTTATGACATTTGTCACCCCAGACCTGCCAGTGTAACTGTAGCTAACAGTTTAGGTGCGGGATTGTCAATCCCGTATAGATCTATACACAAGTATCACGCTCCCCCTACAAGGGATTATGGTATATAATACAAGACTTAATAATGCATACTCGAAAGGACGTGAAATGTATCACAAAACCAAGTATAAAATAGATTTAAGTATGAAAATGTCCATTTGTTCTTGTATATGAAAATATCTCTTTGATATGGTACGGGTAGTATGTAAAATTTTATGTATATCTAGTACACTATCTGATGTAATCGTATCTCTTGTAATTGTATGTCTTGAAATTTGTATGCCTTGTAATTGTATATAATCGTATCTCCTTATATAGTATGTAATGTATTAGTATAGACTTACAAATAAACTGACTCTTGTGTGATTCCTTATATTTTGATTGGTAAGTAGTATATCCTAACTATACTTATTATAGTTACTAGTAGTGTATGTGTATAACCGAAATATGCCTTTGCCATCCAAAGGTACTGAACCAACTGATGGAAAACTTTTATGTTTATATCTGTATACATGATATATATATATATATATATATATATATATATATATATATATATATATCTACACATGCATAGGCGTGCATTTGACAATAAAAATATAAAAGAAGTTTTTGTATAACCTTTGAGAAGTTTAATAAATAAGAAATGATGACTTGATGTCAGTTTTATAAAATGATTTGAAAGTAGTTTGTTTGATAAGAACAATTTTAAGTATAAGAAGACCTTTGTCTGAAATACGATTCTAACAGCGTTTGAAAGGAAACATAAAGTATGTAAGACAGTTTGATAAAGAGTTTTTAACATGTAAAAATGTTTGTCGTAAACTATTATAGTTTTTCCAAAAGTTTGTTTCGTTTGTATAGTAAACCCTAGTGTGATGCTCACTTATTATGTAATGTGTAACTTTTTGTGGTGACATAAATGAACACATATACTCAAAATATAAATAAAGTGTTTGATTCATATACGTATAACAAAATTTTTTAATTTCAACAGATAAGATAATATCATGATATATTTTGCGTACGAAGGATTCCATGTAGTGGTTATGAATCACATATGATTTACTTGATAAAAATGAGTATTTAGTGAAACCTTGGGTTACACACGATAATAATCGTGTGTTTACTTGTATTCCCCCCCTTAAAAGTGTATATAAAAAGTATTGATAACACATTTAAAAAATGTAGTTTATAGGGGTATGAACTCACCGAAGAAAGTGCGTGATTTGAAGAAAACGAGATTTTCCCGTGCGGCACCTCGACCGGAAAGTGACGAGATTCTCGGGAATCTCGGGGCTTCGGACCTTCGTCGGGGCTTAGATATGAAACCGGGAAGTCGGGATGTTGTTGGCACGAAAAACGTGGCGAAAATGTGAGAGATATGAAGGATTTTAGTAAAAACAGCCGGCACCCTCGCAATCTATTTATAGGAGCTGGAGGTCCTCGGTACGTTGGGCGTACTTCGGACTTACGCGGGGCGTTCTTCGTACGCGGGGCGTACTCCGAAGGTATGCGGGGCGTTCGCTTGCATCACTGCTGACCACATCCTCGGGCGAAGTGTCTGGTCGACGTGGACGATCTGGAGCCTAGTAACCGAGTACGCTGGGCGTACGAGGGTACGCAGGGCGTACTCCTTCGGATAAGACTTTGAAGTGCGTGCCAAGAACTTCTAAAATGCGTAACTTTCGCATACGAGCTCCGTTTTTTACGTTATTTATATCCACGCGAAGGTGAGAAAATAGTCTACAACTTTCATTTAGACTCCGTCGGCTAATTTTGACTTTATTTTTAATTATATTTTAATTAATAGGTCGGGACACGATATCCTTGTTCAAAATCCATAATTTCTTCATCCGACGTCCGTTTTCGTCAGACTTTTTATTGTTATACTCCTATTGTCGGGCTCTCCAACTTTTGTTTAGGTTGTGTCGGCTAAAGATCGCTCGATCTCTATTTCGAGTTTTTAGCTGTCTACTGCTAGGTTAGAAATTTCAAAAAATCATAACTTCCTCATACGAAGTCAGATTTGGGCGTTCTTTTTATGCATGATCACGGTTTAACGTAATCTACGACTTCCGTTTAGATATCTAAGGCTAAAAATTATTATTTCGAAATTTTGTGTTTTACGTCTATCAATGTTGCCTGTTTTTTCCGCGAATCTTAGATTGGTCATAACTTCTTCGTTATAACTCGGATTTTAGTGTTCTTTATATGTACGAAAACCTTGATATGATTCCTACCACTTTATTTAACCCAAATACGATTTTAGGAAAGTTAAATTTTGGCTTAAATTTGACTGGTGTTTCGTTATATTGACTTAAAATGTCGGGTTGTCACATCATCCCCCTGTTAGAGGGAATTTCGTCCCGAAATTCGAGTTTAAGCAGTATTAATAATCATGCTACGGACAGAAGTTTCATTTGCTACTCGTGTTCTTAAATAAACATTTGTCTTCGCCTGGCATTCCAGCGAACCTTCCACTATCGGGATACGACTTTGCTTATGTCGTTTGACTTTTCTGGGGTGATAACTCTTCTTGGTCGAATGTATGTTGAATGTTTTTGTGGTCTGTGAACATAGTACACCTTGTACCCTACAAACAGTGTCTCTAGATCTTCAGAGCAATCCCCGCTGCTCCTGAATCAGGGTCATTTGTTGAACAGTCAAACTCCTGTGTCTTAAGCTATCTTGAGGTATCGGTAGTGATCTTTCCTCTTGCATAAGAACACAACCAAGCCCTTGGTTGGATGTATCGCATTACACCATGCAATATTCTATCCCCTTTTGGGAGGGATAATATTGGTGCGATGCATCAGACTTACTTTAGCGTTTGGAACGCTCTTTCTTGTTCACAGACAAACCCCGTGCTCTTCCAAGTGAGAAACTTATCCTAAAGAATCCCCTTCTGAGGAGTTTGTTAAGCTCGCCAGGAAGTTCTCGCACCTCGGTTGGAGCTAGACAATAAGGTGATTTGGCTACTAGAACTAAGTCGATTCTGAATTTGACTTGATGTCGTGTTGGTAGTCTCGGTTGTCCTTCCGGAAAGGTGTCAGGAAAGCCGCATACTTCTTGGATGTTTTGAATGTCCTTCACTTCTTGGCACGTCTCGACGATGTGTGCAAGGAATGCATGATATTCCTTTCGTAAGCATTTTTGAGCTTGCATACAAGAAATGATGAGGGGGTTCGTACTTGGTTCATGGCTGTAAATAACTAGGGCTTCGTTGTTTAGGGAGGTTAGGACGAAATGCTTTATCAAAGCACCTGATGTTGGCTCGATGTATACTGAATCAACTCCTACTGATTATGATGTCAAAACCTGGGGGTGGATTAGCTGTATTGAAGGTCTAAAAGATAGTATGACTACTCATGAATTAGGGAAAAGGATTGGTATTTCTAAGTTTATTCTCATGGAAGCACGATCATTCGCAGTCTTGGGCAGTCTTCGTCCTGAAGTTCATAGTAGAACTCATACCTGGTTCATCTATCACAGTCTCGGGTATACGAGTCGTATAGAAGGTAGTCGAATAAATGATTCTTCTTTTAAGCTCTCATCCCATCGAGGAAAAAGAAGTTAAAGTGGAATTGTCAATTCCAAACCTGTAGAACCTTGATTATATATCACCCCTATGTATATATTCATCAGCGACAGATCAACCGTATGGACCTTTGGATTTGAGCTTGACGTACTGTACAAGCGGTACTTTGGGGATTTCTTTGGGAAGAAAAAGAATTATGAGGTATTCTATACATGGGTACTTTGGTATTCTGGAATGACGGCTTCGATTTCGAAGAAAGGGATGTACGTATGAAGTTGCTTTTGTAAGGATCAAATTGAATCAAGTCGCATGATAATGTAGGAATCATAAAGAAACTTAAAGACATTAGATTTGAATATAAACCATTTACAGACAAAACACAACCGTACAACCATCAACAGAGTTACAGTACTTTAGACTACTACAAGACTATTGTTGCGAATAAGGTATACTACAAAAGGCAAGTATACGCAGCACGTGCATCCCTATACCAACGGGATCCCGCAAAAGATAAGACTCTGATTGCGCTAGATTTGGATGGTTTATAAGTTTGTTACAATGAAACGCCTAATATCACATTAACGTGGGCTCGGAGTAGGTTCTCCTGCAGCCGTGATCCTGAGAATCCTACCGTCTGCGCCAGAGTTCTTTGTTATAGGGCAATCCTTCTTGAGGTGTCCTATCTCCCCGCATTGGTGGCATGACTGGCTAGTACTAGCCTTGGTGGCGGGAGTGAGGTGTTTAGTCAGTTTTATGTGGACACGAGTGCCTTCCTCATTAAACCACCTTGGAAACTGCTTCCTAAAGCATTTTGCAGGAGTTTCCATTTGTTTCTGTGGCATGGCAAGTCTTTGGGATCTCTTGCGCTCTTTTAGGGCTTGATGATATCGCCTCTTCCTTTCGGTCTTACGGCTTCGCGATTCTATGACTGTTGCCATTTGTTGCTTTGCCAGTTTGGTATTACCATCGGAACTCTCGACTTCTTTGTCGGTCTTGCTTGTGTTGCCTGAGTTGATGTGTGTAAGGAAAGTTGTCACCGCAGCTGCTACTGCAGCTTGTAATGAAGCGGCGTCGATATGGAGGATAGGGTTTTCGTTGCTCGGCTGATCGTTTCCGGATGACGACATGATTCTGTAAGATAAAGATTTTTGTGAGCGATTCTGGTTGACTCTAGATGTACTTCGATTGCTTTAAGTAAAGAGTAAGAGTATGTTCTCGAAAGTTTGACCTACATCCCTATGATGCAGTCCTAGTACAGTGTAGAAGTATGTTTGTAGAATGATCTTAAGGCGTTTGTTGTTCAAGCCGAGGTATCGTTAGTTGGTGAATAACATGATCTTACCACTAACAGAGACTTGGAAATGTTTTCGAAGTTAAATTACTATAGTCTGATGACTTGACTAAAGCATGTTTTCGGATAGGCTCTAACGAAGGTATGATGGGGGTTTTTGAACAAAGAGCGACACGGGAGTTAGCTGACTGTCAATATCATCAATGTTTAAGATGGAATAAGTTTAGGAAAATTTTATCTTGAAGAGGGTCTTACATCATATCATGAGTAGAAAGGTTTTGGCCGCATAAAGGCCTAACTAATCAGTACTTACAGTACAAGATAGTTAAAAATGCTACATAGGACATACACAGGAAAATGATTCCTTTGAACAAGGAAGGGAAATAAAGCATTTCTTACTGGCGACGATCATCCTTCTGGTGAACTCTCAGTTCAGCCAATTGACGTTCCATTATCAAGAAGGTGTCTTTCGTACATTCTCTAGCGTACTTGTATCTCTATGACTTCGGCTCGTGTTTTAACTAATGCTTGCAACAGGGTCTCATGGTCTCTCTCAGATCTCTCACGAGTGCTTTCAAGATGATTGGTGTAGACGATGTGCATTTTTGTATTGCCATTTAACCTCTTCGGTATATTGGAGAGTCGTCCTGCCCTGAATTTCGTTTCAAGCAACTCTACGGATCAGGATTGGTAGAACTTGGTCTGCTGAGCTTCCTTCGCTTAAGTTGTAGCAGCTTCGGTCTCCTTTAGACGGCATAGGTTGATCTTGCTCTTCGCTCCATGTTTCCAAGCATTCTACGCAAGAAAGTGTCGAGCCATGAAGAGCTGGACGAGGGTTAGGGTTTGAATTGGGAGTTACCGGAGGTAGATTCTCATTCTTGAGTTCAGAGTTATCATCATCCGAAAGGTATTCAGTATGGTGATCATTCAAAAGGGATTGGATGATCATTCTCTGGTTCTTCTCTAAATCATCTAGCATTGCCTTTGTTCGGGAAGTACGGGTCGTCGTGGGGATGGGGTCCAGCTATGTTATCTATGCGGTAATTGGGGTATAAGAATCTAACACATAAGTAGTTTATAGTAATACACGAAATACTCCTCTAGTATTTTAGGTTTATGTTCTATTGTTCTCATTGTGGTATGGTGGGTAAGTTTTTAGACTTGTTGCAACTCACAACCACACTTAGGCACATGCTAGTCAACCCTCAGATAATATAGTTGATCAGGCTATATCATCCCAGTTTTGACTATATGTCTCTAAGTCTAATTGTGCTGCCCAACAATCGTAATACTTTTGTTCTGTCCTAATGATACTTATTTTAGTATGGATGCAGGCACGTATACTTACTTAAATATTTTATTATTTAAAAGTATAGACTCTTTATCAGAGTATTTTAATCCCCATTGTATTTATAGTTTGTATATCTTTTATGGGTTGATATACTCAATTCACTATAAACAATGCTCTGATACCAATCTGTCACACCCCAAAACCGAGAACGGCGGAAACGTTCTGGGGCGGAGGACGTCATGTAATGTATCACAACAATGCAAAGTAGTAAACAAGCAACAACATCATCCATTGCATTAATAGTAAAATTTTAATTACATTTGAGTTCATTCATAGTATAATTCTACAAAAATGAATATTCAAAAATAAAAGACAAGTCTTGATCGCTCCGTCTTCACAGAACCTGGTAGTCGTACCTGTCTATCCGTGTCCTGGGAATACAAGTTATTTTGAAAGCGAGTATCAGCAATAATGCTGGTGAATTCATAAGTATTTATGTGATTTTGATTTGTAAAGTTGTAAAGAAAGACCTATAAATGTTTGAAGGAAAGTTTGTACCAACGAATATGTTTGTAAGTAATTGTAAACGTTTGAGAATCCTAGAAAATCCCATATTTTCTACTAGTATAAAATGTAGCCTTCTACTAAGACTCGACTGTTTTGAATGTTTGCTTCAGAAATCCAATAGTTTTTTATAAGTGGATGGTAGATTAAAAGTCCCAAAATGAACTACCATGATGTTTTTCATGTCATAAAATAGTAGATTTGTGTACAGTTATAATCGCTAAGATATATGAAAACTCCGTAAATCAACGTGTTTTTAATACTGCATGTGAGTTTTATAACCATGCTAATGACCCAGACTGCCTGTAACAATGTTCTTCAAGCATTGGAATGTTATGACATTTGTCACCCCAGACCTGCCGGTCTAACTGTAGCTAACAGTTTAGGTGCGGGATTGTCAATCCCGTATAGATCTATACACAAGTATCACGCTCCCCCTACAAGGGATTATGGTATATAATACAGGACTTAATAATGCATACTCGAAAGTACGTGAAATGTCTCACAAAACCTAGTATAAAACAGATTTACGTATGAAAATGTCCATTTGTTCTTGTATATGAAAATATCTCTTTGATATGGTACGGGTAGTATGTAAAATTTTATGTATATCTAGTACACTATCTGATGTAATCGTATCTCTTGTAATTCTATGTCTTGAAATTTGTATGCCTTGTAATTGTATATAATTGTATCTCCTTATATAGTATGTAATGTATTACTATAGACTTATAAATAAACTGACTCTTGTGTGATTCCTTATATTTCGATTGGTAAGTAGTATATCCTAACTATACTTATTATAGTTACTAGTAGTGTATGTGTATAACCGAAATATGCCTTTGCCATCCAAAGGTACTGAACCAACTGATGGAAAACTTTTATGTTTATATATGTATACATGATATATTTATATATATATATATATATATATATATATATATATATATATATATACATATATATATACATATATATATATATATATATATATATATATATATATATATATCTACACATGCATAGGCGTGCATTTGACAATAAAAATATAAAAGAAGTTTTTGTATAACCTTTGAGAAGTTAAATAAATAAGAAATAATGACTTGATGTTAGTTTTATAAAATGATTTGAAAGTAGTTTGTTTGATAAGAACAATTTTAAGTATAAGAAGACCTTTGTCTGAAATACGATTCTAACAGCGTTTGAAAGGAAACATAAAGTATGTAAGACAGTTTGATAAAGACTTTTTAACATGTAAAAATGTTTGTCGTAAACTATTGTACTTTTTCCAAAAGTTTGTTTCGTTTGTATAGTAAACCCTAGTGTGATGCTCACTTATTATGTAATGTGTAACTTTTTGTGGTGACATAAATGAACACATATACTCAAAGTATAAATAAAGTGTTTGATTCGTATACGTATAACAACATTTTTTAATTTCAACAGATAAGATAATATCATGATATATTTTGCGTACGAAGGATTCCATGTAATGGTTATGAATCACATATGATTTACTTGATAAAAATGAGTATTTAGTGAAACCTTGGGTTACACACAATAATAATCGTGTGTTTACTTGTATTCCCCCCCCCCCCCCCCCCCCCTTAAAAGTGTATATAAAAAGTATTGATAACACATTTAAAAAATGTAGTTTAAAGGGGTATGAGCTCATCGAAAAAAGTGCGTGATTTGAAGAAAACGAGATTTTCTCGTGCGGCACCTCGACCGGAAAGTTACGAGATTCTCGGGAATCTCGGGGCTTCGGACCTTCGTCGGGGCTTAGATATGAAACCGGGAAGTCGAGGTGTTGTCGGCTCGAAAAACGAAGCGAAAATGTGAGAGAAATGAAGGATTTTAGTAAAAACAGCCGGCACCCTCGCAATCTATTTATAGGAGCTGGAGGTCCTCGGTACGCTGGGCGTACTTCGGACTTACGCGGGGCGTTCTTCGTACGCGGGGCGTACTCCGAAGGTACGCAGGACGTTCGCTTGCATCACTGCTGACCGCATCCTCGGGCGAAGTGTCTGGTCGACGTGGACGATCCGGAGCCTAGTATCCGAGTACACTGGGCGTACGAGGGTACGCAGGGCGTACTCCTTCGGATAAGACTTTGAAGTGCGTGCCAAGAACTTCTAAAATGCGTAACTTTCGCATACGAGCTCCGTTTTTTACGTTCTTTATATCCACGCGAAGGTGAGAAAATACTCTACAACTTTCGTTTAGACTCCATCAGCTAATTTTGACTTTATTTTTAATTATATTTTAAATAATAGGTCGGGACATGATATCCTCGTTAAAAATCCATAATTTCTTCATCCGACGTCCGTTTTCGTCAGACTTTTTATTGTTATACTCCTATTGTCGGGCTCTCCAACTTTTGTTTAGGTTGTGTCGGCTAAAGATCGCTCGATCTATTTCGAGTTTTTAGCTGTCTACTGCTAGGTTAGAAACTTCGAAAAATCATAACTTCCTCATACGAAGTCAGATTTGGACATTTTTTTATGCATGATCACGGTTTAACGTAATCTACGACTTTCATTTAGATACCTAAGGCTAAAAATTATTGTATCAAAATTTTGTGTTTTACGTCTATCAACGTTGTCGGTTTTTGCCGCGGATCTTAGATTGGTCATAACTTCTTCGTTATAACTCAGATTTTAGTGTTGTTTATATGTACGAAAACCTTGATACGATTCCTACCACTTTATTTAACCCAAATACGATTTTAGGAAAGTTAAATTTTGGCTTAAATTTGACTGGTGTTTCGTTATATTGACTCAAAATGTCGGGTTGTCACACTGACGGATTCCCCGTCCTTCATCATGGTTGTTATCATGGAGCAGATGATTTCATACCTCTGTTGTCGTGCACTTTGATGGTATCTTTCCATCAAATCTTGGAGCATTTCAAAAGGGTAGAAGTCCTCATAGGACTTTTGGAGTTCCGCTGTCATCGTGGCCATCATGATGCATGCCACTTTGGTAGCATCCATATCATGTTCCTGAAAGTCAGCGATCTCCTGGGGAGTTGCAGTGGTCTCATCAATCTCCTTAAGCTCCTTGTCGAGGACATATTCTTTGTCCTCGTAGCGGGTAATCATCTTGATGTTTCTGATCCACTCATTGAAGTTGGATCCATCAAAAGTGACTTTCCCACACAAGTTCATAAGCGAAAGGAGCCATTAGGATTAGAGCCAGAAGCAGCATTGTTTGAAGACATCTGAAGGAAGAGGACAAGATTAGTTTAGATATTAAGAGAGTCCTTAATAAAACACCCAAATGTAATATTAAGGCTAGGATCCAATCACAATATATTATAACTTAGAAGAGGTATGTCGTAATCCAAGTTATAACATATTTGAAAGGTAGGTGAATGACGATCCACCAATTTCCACCACGAAAACCGAAATATTAAATATTAGGTTTTTGATTGGTTCTTAGAAATTCCTAGATTCTTTTGAGATTCAATGAACTTTTCAAAGGCATGTTTCAATCTCGAGTGTGCCCTCCAAGTTTTGTGACTGGGATACCGAGGATCACAAAACGAGGTGTGAAGTAACCATGCAAATCACTTGGTACCCTTAAAGTTTATCACTCAATCGATGTGTCGGTAAACCACACATGCTCCACCGATACTATGATAAACCTTAAGTCACCCTTTACCTACCTTGTTAGTCCAAGTTAGTGTGTCGGTTAACCACACACGCTCCACCAACGACTTAAACAAAGTGTAAAGTGTAATTTCACGGATTAGCATCTTATTCACATTTTTCCTAAGTAACTAAGATTGGGAATTTTGTAAAAGCATTTAGTTACTTTATAATATTCATCATAATTTTAATGAGAACTTATAAGTCCTTGTCCTACCCGTTCGGCTAACGGCACTCCACCAGTCAAGCAAGCGGTGGGTGAGAGTGGAAACCCATTAAGTTGCCATTTTATAGGCAACAACCTTATACCCACCTTGTAGACCGGCTTCGTGAATGAGGCGTACTAGCGGTATGACGACTTTGATCTTATATATATATATATATATATATATATATATATATATATATATATATATATATATATATATATAATTATTAACTTATAATATTATAAGTATAAGGGTAGAATTTTAACTTTTAAAATTCTAAGGGTTGGAACTAAAGTTTTAACATGACTTTACTTGTTCCAAAACTTGAGGGCAAGTTTTGTAAACTTTTAAAACTTTTAAAACTTTTCTAGTCCATTTCCAGCAACTAAAGTCGAAAATCTGCATTCTGAGGCTCCTACTCGCCGAGCGCACGAACCTACTCGACGAGTAGGATGAAGATACACATGAACTCGGCGAGTCCCCCCATGGACTCGGCGGGTTCATCAGGCTGATTGCACAAAATCGACTTTTTTTCAACAATTTAGCACAAATAACAAACAAACAAGCCTAGGCTTTGATACCACTGATGGGTTTTGAGCATTCTAACACTTCCTAAGTGTACATGCAACCCTAATAACCTTGGATCTATGTTTGTCTAATTATCATGTAAAGTTGAATTCCAAGGTTATATTCCTATCTAGCATACATGGGGAACAATTTTTAACTTGAATGAAAGATAGAATAACTTACCTTGTTGTTGCTTATGCTCCTTGAAACCTTGTGAGCCTAGCACCCTAAGTGTGATGCCTCAAATTCTTCACACAACACCAAATGCTCTTGGAAAGACTTTTGAGAGAACACACACTTCTTAAAATCGGCCTAGCCCTCTTGTTTCATATGTGTAGCCAATTTTGGTGAAGAATGGGTTTCTTATATAGCGTTGACACATCCAGGGTTACACCATATAAACCCTAATGTGTCATGACTCTTCATTTCCATGACCCATGGGTTTGTAACTCCCATGGAGCATCCATGGAGCATCCTATGGGAGAAACCCAACTTGATAATCCATGGAGCCTCTTAGCCCACTATACAAGATATGGATGATTTACATAATCAACCCATATATTTAATTAGTTATCTTTTGATCACTTAATTAATTCTAAATTAATTCTTGATCAAACTAATTAAATAATATTATTAATATATTAGAACTTATAATATATTAATAATCTCCAAGTGTTATTTCTCATTTAGTCTATCCAATTGCATGGTGCCATGCAACCCAAATGGACCATGTCGGGTCGGGTCAAGTACTTATCAGAAATAGTTATGGACTTAGACACCTTATCCAACACAGCCTCCCCGGAATGCTCCTCTGGTGTTGACCTGACTGGACCGCCTTACCATGCCTCCAGTCTAACCGGACCATCCTGGTCCGCCAAACCTATGCCCCAACTCTACTTTTCTCCTGAGCCTTTCGTGCCTACGACTCTCCATCGGTCCGCACCCGGTATCTTGGCCTACTGCATATAGAGGACCGCCTATCACTCCACAATATCCACTTGTAGAACAAGTTGATACACCATAACATATATATACTCGGAACCTGATCTTATGACCAACTAAACCCATGCAATGATCTACCACGCATACGGAGTCTTAAACATGATGGGACCACCTCACCAGGCCTTTCGTCTATTTGGACCACTCTTTGATCTTCCAGCATATCCGTACCGTCCTCCGAGCCTTCGGCCTGACTGGTACGCCCCATCGGCCTTCAGTCTATCCGGACCGCTCTAAGCTGTTAAGCATCACCCTGGGCCACCCCTTCTCGATGACCCTCCCCATGTAGACTGTTCTCACCCACTTGGGGTTCCGAACTTCGGATCCATTCCACGGACCGTAACGTTGGCCTATCCCTAGGCCTTATGTCGATCGTCCACCCACTCGAACAGCCGTGACCTGATCCCTGACCTGCGTACCTACCACACGTGCAAGTAACCCGCATACCTGTTGAAAGTACTATCTAACCCCTGGCAGCTAACAGAACCCTCAATGATCGCTGCCTCATTTGAGAATTTCCAATTCTCCCCTACTTGGGACACTAGCTACTACCTGCTGATGGTGAAACCGCCACAACTTATCCGTCTGTATTGGGTATTATCATCCTTATCCATGGATCAATTTAACCCTAGAGTGAGCATCCTCCGAAGAACAACCCTTCTATCATGGTGCAACCAAACTTCAAAAGAAACCCGAGTCTCAACTGAACACTTCGGCATCTCCGCTTCACAGCTACTAGCCTTGGAATAGAGATCCTATATCCTAACTGCTGATCACCAGCATCCTTGGATACTAATCGACTATAACCCCTCGATACTATATTCCTCAAATTCTCCTATGTTGGTATGACATATGCATAAAGGGATGGAAGAGAATTCACAGTATCATCATGATCAATAAGATAAAAGATAGAAACATACCAGCAGCCGCATCTGGCGTTGTCCCGGTCTCCACTGCTATAAGCTAGAAGGCACGTCCCTGAGCCCTCAGAGGCTCTGCTCCATCCTGACCCTCACCAGTAATCCTCAATGTAGCCGGTGCTAGAGCCTGCACCGGTCTTGCAACTAGTTGTGGACAGTTGGTCCTCACATGACCAACCTTATGGCAATGATAACAAATCCTCATGTCCTGAACCGGGGCCAACTGGCGACAATCCCTCACATAGTGCCCCTCCTTCCCGCATTTGCGAAATGCCCCGCCGGAATTACAAGCTCCGGTATGATCCTTCCTACACTTCTGACAAGTGTGGCCGCCCTATCCTCCAACCCTAGATTCCACGGTCTTGGACCGCTTTGGCGCCGGCTACGACTGCATCGAGGCCTGCCTCTGCTCTCGCAATTACAACTCAATCTCAAGATCATGTCGCCTGGCGGCCTCCTGAAACTCCAGCAAGGTATCACATATTTGTGTGGACACGAACTACCTAATTTCCATCTTGAGCATACTCAGATACCGGGTCATCTGAGCCTGCTCCGAAGCAAACTCGGGGAAAAACATCGCCCTCTCAGTAAACATGCGAGTGATCTCCGTGACTGAATCTGCATCATGACGCAGATCCAAGAACTCTTGTGCTAGCCTCTCCCGCTCAACACGCGAGACGCAACGGGTACGGAACATATCCCGAAATCGATCCCAAATAATTGTACCACGCTACTCATCCGAATATGATCCAGTAATCAACCTCCACCAATCCTTTGCTCCGGACCTCGGCAGGTTCAGAGCACACCTAACCTTCTGGTCAGCAGGACAAGAACATGTGAAGAAACATCCCTCCACGTCAGATAGCCACCTCTTGGCCACGATCAGATCCTGGGTACCATCAAATTTTGGGGGCTTCATGTTATCGAAATCTCGGTACTGAAAAACTTGACCAGCTCCCAACCCTGCCGCCGATACTGCTGTTGTGGCTGCCAGGGTAGCCGCCTCAGTATGGGCTGCATAACGATCATCGAAATACTCTTGATAGACCCAAACATCTCTGGAAACTGAGCCCGGAACATAGCAGCAACCTTATCATGCAGGATCTCCTGGATCCTGGCATCCTTCTCGTCTGGCCTCATCTGGCCGATAGTCTCGTGCGCTGTCAGTGCCTCCTGAACGCCCTCTCCTGATCCAGATCCAGTCACGAATCGCCGTGTAACCACCATGCTGAAAACATGCCGAAAAGCATCAGATACTCCTCAAACAATCCGGGAACAAACTCACAACCAAAAACCCTAGGGGTTGTGACTTCCTTGCTATGCGTATGGGTCCTGTGCTTTTAGTAGTACGAGCCCATACTACCTTCCACACCTACCCATATTTGTTTCAAGTATCACCACAACACCCTAACAATATTCAAGCATAACGAGCGCTCAATCCTCACTCCTAGAGGAATACTAAATATCACATAACTGGCCTCCGAGCCTCTCAGTACCCACCTATCCATGAAACTTCCACTAACCCTGCAGCACTAGTGTATGCTAGTCATACATAATGTTGGACCATATATGCTTTCGAATATCCAATCCTACCCTAAGCTCCCAATCATACAAGAACATAACATCAGGACAAATCAAACATTCTTAGGCTATAAGATCTTAATTATGTATAACCATGATGCATACACAAGTAACTACAGTAATGATGTCAATTTCATATAAGGAAAACCCCTATGCTAGCAGGCACTATACAATCAGGCAATTCTTATCATGTAATTCCTAAAGATTCCTAGCCTAGTACTAGCATGTTGTTCTAACATATCACATAATCAAATACATGTATGGTATTTTTGAGGTCTACTTACTGGCTCTGGCTGATCGTACACTTGCATCCTCATTTACTTATTTTGAAAACCATTTTAGAAATCATTTTGAAAATCTTTTCTTGATTTGAGACTGGATTCACATGAATGTTCCTCCAATTCACTCAAACCAAGGCTATGCTACCAACTTGTAACACCCATAACATTCATACCAAATTTAAACTTTCAAAAACATTTAAAATACCAATAGTTATTACAAAAAGGTTTCCAAAATAGTTTCATATCAGAGTTCCCAGAAATCATAATCATAAATCGAGGAAAGTGTATGGTCACGCCTTCGCCTTCCCGCGGTCATCCGCCGAACCTGAAACAATAATCGATAAATGTAAGCTCGAAGGCTTAGTGAGTTACTCCCAAAAATACCAACCTCAAATAACCATAACACATCATACAAAAAATATAGAACAACCGTGAATCTCGAGTCTACAGAGTGACTGGTCCACCCGAATCGGGCCTTCAGTCCACCTAGTCCACTCTCTGAGCCTCGGCACGTCTGGACCGCCCTCTCGGGGCCTTCAGCCTATCCGGACCGCTCGCCGAGCCTTCAGCCTGACTATATACCCTTCTGTGTCTACAGTCTACCCGGTCTGCCCTGGGTATGTTGGCTTACAACACGAAGCAGGACGCGCCTCAACCCAACCCCCATACCAATCAATCATGTGCACATAACAGATAATCACATAACAGTCCATATATAAGCAAACTGGTCTAACAGATCATATAGCATAACAACATCCTAACCAGGATACCGACCTAAACCAAGTCACTAAACATAGCATCATCCTGTATACCAGGATACCGACCTAACCAGGTCACTAAACATCATACTGTCCTGTTATGAGGATGAAAATGTAAAAGATCAATAAACATATCAAGCAATACTAGTATACAATCCGAGAAAGGGCCGGCATTGGGAGCTTAGTGAGGATAACTCACCTCGAAATGCCGATCTGAACCGAAAAAGCAGATTCCTGAACCACCGCCTCACCGACAATCCCGAACTATCCAAAATAGCGAAAAAGAAGTCAATAAACGGGAATATAATTCTTAACCACGAATCCCACATATTACAATAGTCCAATTTGCCTTTCCTCTAATTTGGGCCAAGGCCCAACACCGAATCCATTTTCCTCAAGTTTATATGACAAGGCTAATCATTGGCCCAACTTTCCAAATTGGGCCCAACCACCTAATTGGGCCTAAATCCAAGGTCCATTACCAAGACTTGGCCCAAAACACCATATCCATAAAATCCAGCAAAGATCCAAGCCCAACTAATCCTTAAACGGCCCAATACTCGAAGCCCAAATAACATAAGCCCAACAGAGGAAGTATGCCGAGCGTACTCCTCTGCTACGTGGGGCGTACTCGACTCATGTTGACTGGAAAACGGGGCTGATGACCATGTACGCTGGGTGTACAGCTTCCTACGCGGGGTGTACACGAGTTTCACAAAAATCCTCATAAGAGCTTAATGTCTTAAGCTCTTAAGCACAAACTTCATATCCATCGACCAAATATGCATAGGACTCATAAAGCCTCGAACTTTATCACTTTGGACGTCCAGAAAGTTCTTAATCCATTAAGACCTTTCTACTACTTGCATGGGACCTCATAAGCCATTGGGACCTCATTTTTATCACTCAACACCCCATCAAGAGTCTAAAAGGACCGATCATTTCGTCCAAAACACAACATACATCATCTTGGAACTTTTTGGGACAAGAAATGGTTCCAAAATGCTAAAATAGCTAGATCTATATGATATATAAGCATAAAGTTTGAAGCTCTTTACCTTCTGGAGCTTCAAGGACACAAACCAACTTCAGATCTACAAGCCAATCTTCTTCTCCAACTTCTTGGTGCAACGTCTTTACCTCCAAGAGCTCAAAATACCCACCAACTCACACTCTCACACAAGAACTAGGGTTTGGGACGTTTCTGAAGGATGGAGGCTAAGAGTGATGAGAGAAAATGAACCATAAGGATGTTTATATAACTCTCAAACCGGGACATTAGGGTTTCTATCTTTTATGAGTACGCCCAACGTACTCAAGATTACGCCCAGCCTACTAGGGCACGCCCTAGTACGCGCAGCGTATCCTTATGTACGCGCGGCGTACTCCTCCTCGTCCCAAATTTGCAAACTAGCCCTTAGGCTCTTCATGACTTTATCCTTCCATTCCCAGGGACTACAAATGGCAAAACTTGGGATGGTACACTGACAATGTTTATTTTATAGTTAATAAGAATGACTTAAATATTTTTAACGAGTTATTAAGATATTAAATTTATTACGACAATATTGTTTATTGTATTTTTATTTTATGTATATAAGTGTTTAACCTATGTTATCTTATAAAAAATTAAATAATATGGTTTAAGAATATTAATTATTGTAACAACCAATTCCAGATAAGCACCATTTAAGAATTTTAGCTTTAATTCTCAAGTTTAAACCCTAATCACGACGTGAACACTGAGCTGTCACGACGTGAGCCCAGATGGACGAAACGCACATGGTTTTGATTCTCACGACGTGAGACCTTATAGGTCATGGCATGAGACGTGAATGCAAGGAAAACCCTAATTTTGGGGGTTTACTCCCTATTTAAAGGAAGTGAGGGCTAGGGTTAGCCCACCCTCAACATTCGTTACCTCTTTACACTCCCCTTTTGAAACCATAGCACCCATAGATGACCTTGAGCTCCTTTATGGTGATTTCTAGCAAAGAAGAAGAGAAAGAGCATCTAGTTGAACATTTTTTCATTCAAGTCTCACCATCATTCATCTACACACCTTCTACACCTTTTCGAGTTTCCAAGTTCATTGATTTTTGAGTTTATAAGCTTAGATCTAGGTTTTTATGCCTTATCTTTCATGTATAGAATGATATAGTGTTTGGAATCCATAAAGTTGCCAATTTTATGGATCTTCAGTGTCCCTTGGGTAATATAAGTGCTAAATCTGAAGTATGGTTGAGTTTTAAGACTCTTGCATGAGCTTCTAAGGTCATTTCTTTCTTTTGTGCCCTAGCTTGTGTTTAGGACATGCATGTCCGAAAAGACAAGATTTTTATGATGTTATGGAATAGATAACACATTCTGGAGGTGTTGGTTGCATATCTTAAGGGATTAAAAGCTTTGTTCATCAAATATGTCCGGATCTGCTCACGTCGTGAGCACTTGGGGTCGCAACATGAGAATTAAGGGTAACGATGGGTCGGTTTTAATCAAAAACAATAATGTCAGTTTTCAAATATTTAAAATCGAACCCAAAACCCAAATTGATGGGTCAGTTTCTAGGTTTTTAATTTTTCGGTTTCTTGAACTCAATTTTGGGTTTAAACCCAAACCCGTTGAAAACTTTGACTTTTTGAGAATTGATAAATTGGATTTTCATATATTGGAGATGCATACAGCCTTTGTTTCATTTTTTGTCCGATGTGGGACAAATTATGAGCAATGAAAGAATTGATAAATTGGTTTTTTAAGAGCTAAATAGGCCTTTCTTTAACTTTTGTTCGATGTGGGACAGATATGAGAAAGGAAACAAAAAGTTAAGAAACAACTTAGTACGAATTTAGGATAAGCGCTTGCTAAGAAAAATAAAATATTTAAAGGAGGGAGCCATGATTCGAACTTGGGCATCTCACTTTAAAGATTCGGCGTCAGAATTAGCTGGGCAACTTGAGACTTTTGTTTACATCTTATAGTTTATAGTAAACTACTTACATAAATTTGTACAGTTTTATATAATTTCATAATTTCGATTCGGTTTTGTTTTTTTCATTTTATGAAATTTTCGAAACCAAAATTTTCGGTTTTTGAAAAACTCAAACCAAAACCGATGGTTTCCTTTATGGATTCGGTTTTGTCGATGTTTGTCAGTTTTTCGATTTCTGGGTTTGGTTTTGCTTACCCATAGTGAGAATGATGGTTCTTGATTATTTTTTCTTATAAGGTCATGACGTGACGAATGGATGGGTGGCTTTTGATTAAGAAGTTTGACCTAGACTGTTGACCAAGTTTGACTTTAGGATAAATAGGGTATTTTGAACCGTATATTGAGGTTTGGTCACTGTATATTATATAGGTGACTAGTAGAGTCATTATTCGGAGCAACGATCAATTTAGCTATCTTTCAGATTGTGAGCTGAGTCTCCTCACTATGCCTATGGGTCGAAGACACCAAGGTTTGCCCATTTGTTGTGTTATGTACTTGATATAGGACTTATGTATGGTTAATTTTTATTTGAATATGTCGACATATTTAGATGGTCGGGTTGAGGTACTGCTCATGTGGTGGACCAACAAACCCGAATGGTTGGGTTGATACTCTATGTCAACAAACCCGGATGGTTGGGTTAAGAATTTGTGTCAACAAATCCGAGAAGATTGAGTTGAGGTCATGATCCAACAAACTCTACTTACATGCACTATAACTATATATATTCTAATGTGTTGGGTATTTTGGGAAACTCACTAAGCTTTGGCTTATAGTTTGATTGTTATGGTTTTAGGTACTTCAGATGATCGGGGAAAAGAAAATGCTTTATCGTATACATCCTCTACAGTTTGAATCCCATTTGATTTGAACACTCTAATTTGAATGATTGTATTTAACACTTATGGTTGTGATTTGGGTTTTTATATAAACAAGGGTTTTTATTTAAATTAAAAATGAAAAATTCTATCGTGAATTTTAGGATGTTACTAGTTGGTATCAGAGCCTTGGTTTGAGAGAATTGGATGAACATTCATGTGAATCCAGACTTAAACTAAGAATCCACAAAGGTTTTCAAATTATATTCAATTTTTTTCGAAAGTAACCAAGGAAGGATGAGATGTGTATGATTAGCCGGAGCAAGAAAGTATTCTCCAAGATACCCACATTGTTATTTGATGATAATGATTATTATAGAATTGCATGCTAGTTGTAGGCTATGGGTCTTTAGGAATTTCATAATAGAATTGCTTGATAGCCTAGGAGATTTTCTTATATGCTAGATGGGATTGACATCATTACTGTAATTGCTTAGTGTATGCACCACAATGGTAAATAACTATGATTTTATAGCCTAAGAATGTTAATTTAGCCTCATTTCCTGTTCCTTGTCTAGTTGCGGGCATATGGTAGAATCAAGTATTCAACTTTCTATGGAATCCAACGTTATGTATGATTAACATGCATAAGTAACTGCAGGGTTGATGGAAGTTCCATGAGTGAGTGCAGTTTATAGTAGGCCAACGTTAGGAATGTTTAGACACTATTAAGAAAATGTATAGGATTTATGCATATCCTAGATGTTGGGCCTTGCAATTAGGTGGTCCGTGACGACCACTTGATACGAATACGGATAGGTGTGGAAGGTAGTATGGGCCCATACTACTAAAAGCACAGGACCCGTACGTGTAGCAAGGATCTTTCCATAATGATTGTAATTTTATGATTTATGCCATTTTTGATGCATTTTGGCTTATTTTTTCAGTGTGGTTTACACAAAGGGTTCCGGATCAAGAGCAGGTGGCTCGACGAGACCAGGATTGATTGATGATGATGTTAGGGAGTTGATCTCCACTAAGGTGACTATGGCGGTTCAGGGTGCTATTCTGGAGGTTTTTGGGTCTATTAAGATTATGATGATTAAGTTGTTCGATGAATGATACGTCACCGTGATCGAGGCTGTTGCTGCCGCAGCCACTGTCGTTGTTGCTGCTGTAGGGTTTAAGGGGAGAGGGTCATTCTAGCACCAGGACTTCAGCAACATGAAGCCCCTGTAGTTTGTCAGGGTCAAGGACCCAATCATTGCTATATGGTGGATAACAAATGTAGAGGGTTGTTTCTTCACTTGTGAATGACTAGAGGACCAGAAGGTTAGGTGCACCATAAATCTTCTTCATTTGGGGGCAAAGGACTGGTGGAGGCTGGCGACCGTTGCTTATTCTCCTACGGAGAAAGCTGCAGTGACTTGGGAGCAGTTTACCGAGATGTTCTGTACCGAGTATGTTCCGCTGGTAGAGAGGGAGATGTTAGCCCAGGAGTATCTGTCGTTGACATAGTCGACAGAGTTCATGATGGAGATCACCAAGACGTTTATAGAGAGAGCTCTTTTCTGCCTAGAGTATGCTGCTTCAAAGCAGGTTTAGATGTCCCGTTACTTGAGCATGCTTAAGACGGAGATCAGGGAGTTTGTGTCTACCCAGTGGTACAGTTCTCTTTTCGAGATGCAGTCCTTTGTTCGGAAGTGGGAGATCGAGATCGAGATTCAGACTAAAGAGGGGAGGCAAACCCCGATTCAGACACGGCCAGGAGCGAAGCGGTTCAAACCCACAGACTCTTTATCTAGAGGACAGATGAGCTGCATTTGTGGCAAGTGCGGGAAGGTACACGAGGGTGTCTATCGATCAGTGATTGGGTGCCATAATTATGGTAAGCAGTGCCATTTTACAGGGAGTGTCGCCAGCGTCAGCAGCAGGACCCATTGTCAAGAGTTCACATCTGTTATCATTGTGATTAGTTGGGCCATGTGAAGGCCCAATGTCCTCTACTTTCTTCCAGTCCCGTGCAGGCACCAGCCCTATCGACCCTGCAAATCATAGATGGACGCTATGGGAGAGTTCAGGCCCTGAAGGCCAAGGGTCGCGCTTTTTAGCTCACCGAAAAGGAGGACAGGGCGGCACCTGCGTCATTACTGGTATGTATTCATTTTTATTTTCTGTTAAACTATTTTTATGTATTCTTATTATGGTAAATTGATAGGTACCTTCTTATTGAATTATTTGCCTGCTCTTGTACTTTTTAACTCAAGTGTGAGTCAATCCTTTGTATCTCAATCTTTCAGTAGGATTTTTGATATGACTCTTGGAGAGTTGGAGTGTCCATTGTGATTTTCCATCGCCAATGAGCATGGCTTTTCTACATCAAGCATTTTTAGGGATTATACCTTGGAGATATTCGGGATGTCTTACCCGATTGATTTCATCTCTATCCCTATAGAGGATGTGTGTGTTATAGTAGGGATGGATTAGTTGAGCAAATTTGGGGCCATGATTGACTGTAAGGGACAGAGGGTGGTAGTTCAAACCCCAAGAGGGGGAGAACTGACTATTTATGGTGGTAGTACTAAGGTTGGATCAGCTTCTTGTTTAGGGCCATGATTGACTGTAAGGGCCACGATTGTCTTACAGTTGCCCGAGTGCTGAACACTTCAAAGATGTTGAAGGTCAAGATGTGCTTCTCTTTATTGAAAACATTATCTGTTTCATACAAGTAAGTGAGAAAAAACATTTCTTTCTTGATGAATGTCAAACATTGACTAATGAATGTTTGAGTTTATATACCAACAGGCTAACTCTGAGGTGTCTACTTTACTTGGGCGTATTCCATCTGTTGTGGGTTATCAACCAACATTGGAAACCGATATTGGAGGGATTCAATAACGTATCACAACAACCAAAAAGGGTTCCACATATGTCCAAGCCATTTATGTCCCTGCTGATGATTTGACCAATCCTGACCGTGCCACAACCTTTGCTCATATGGATGCCACCACTATGTTATCCAGATAGGTGAGTAAATATATAATTTTTTCTTTATGTGATTGTATATATTAATTTATGTGATCATAATGGTCCAGGTGTGCCTTCATCTCGTGAGGAAAAAGTCAGCAATATGTATCATCCCTTAATTTGTTATTATATTTTGTATTTCATTCAGTAGGTAGCGACTAGTTTTAGGGAGGAACCCTAAAACTGATAAGGGTGCTACTTTGGTTGATGTTGTGCGAATGGTGACTCAATGAAGAAGCGAAGCACAAAAGCTAAAAGACTCGAATTCAAATCTCTAGGAGAAAATTAAAGAGCTTAAGGTATTGATCCAATCTAATTCGGTTGTGCCATGTGTCTTTTCCGTTTTCTAGTTTTTCTTCAAGTTGATAATAATGTATTTATATGACATTGTGTAGTCTGAAAAGAATGAACTACATGACAAAAATCAGAGACTAAATCTTGAAAAAGTGAAGCTTGAACAACAAGTGAACACAATCAACACCCAACCGAGGTTTATGGGTGTGCCAGCTGGCATCCCTGTTGGATACCCTCCTCCTCCTCCTCCTCAAGTCCAATAATTTTTGCCATAAGAAATGGGTTTTACATAGGTAAGTTTATCCAAGAATCATATTTTTCATTTTTGTGGGTGTAAAGTTACCTTTCTAACCCTTGTGCTTTACACTTCATATCAAAACTACCTTCATAGTTGGATAAATCATCAAAAAGAATGCCATGTACTTGCAAAACATGAACATCTGTAACCATTGTACTTAATTTTACTTTTATATAAAGTGTGAAACTTGATGTTATAAATGTAATTAATAATAATAATTTACTTGTTTTTGTTATTATTTTTAGGGATATGAAATCAAATAATCTGTTGATAGGACCTCGTGGACAACTAAAACTTGTAGATTTTGGTTTGGCATGTATATTTGGTAGTCCTGACAGAAGGTTCACCCACCATGTATCGTTTTTTCATTCAATTTCATAAAAATACTAAATGAAAAAAAAACATTTTTTAAAAAATAATTTCTGATAGCATGCTTCACATATCTAGTAAGATATTGTTTCTTTTTTACTTAATGAATACAAGACTTAACTTTTTAGTTTTTCCAAATTACCCCTTGGTTCTTTTTATTCTAGTTCTCTAACTGTGCCTTGTTTTTCAAATATTTTCTAGAAGTCATTTATCCAAATGAAACTTAATCTAAAAAAAGGAAACAAGACCAAATTCGGTTTGTATTTTATATTGGAAACTTGAATCATATTCTTCTTTCTTACATAAATTCTATTGAAAATAGGTATGCAAGTTTATGGGGGTTTCGAAGTTATCCTTTTGTCTAGAGTATGGCTCCAAGCTAAATTTTAATATTTTATATAGGTATGGGTTGTATTGAATTGCTTCAATGACAATTGGTAAAAGGTATTTTACTATTTCACTCTTTCATATTAACTTTTATAATCTACATATGTATTAAATTTTAATATTTTATACAAGTATGGGCTGTATTGAAGCCTGGATTCTTGCAAAAGGTATTTTACTACATGTGTATTAAATTTTAATATTTTATAACATAGATTGATGATGCTTGAAGCCTTTCTGAATACTAATGTGTTGATGATGAAAACACGTATCATGTGGAAATAGAAGCATAACAATAACAAGTAGAAACAAGAAGGTGTCCCTTAATAGCAATGTAGTATTATGTTATATAGTTAGGGAAAATCTTTTAATAACAATGTACAATCAGATCCCATTAATACCAATGTATTACAATTTTTTGACATGATGTTATTGGATGAAATTGATTGTTTTGGTATATATATTTGTTTCCAAATTTTTGTATTATGTGTAAACAAGTACCGTAAAGACGCGTCGTAAATGTATATCGTAAATGGTTGCTGAAGTTTATGACACGCAAATGTGTGTCATCTTCATTTATGATATGGGATTTAATGATACGCAATGCGTGTCCTAAACGCGCATTGTAAAGTTACGACACGCAAATGTGTCATCTTCCTTTATGACAGGGCCTTCCTTGACACACAATGTGTGTCGTGAATGCGCGTCGTAAATGTGTGTCATAATTGCGCATCGTAAATGCGTGTCCTAAATAGACGACGCGTAAAAGCGTGCTGTCTTTCGTTATGATAGGGCCTTCCTTGACACACAATTGCGTGTCGTCTGAGCATTTTACGACACACATTACATGTCGTAAAAGGTTGTTTTTGTAGTAGTGAGCCTATTTTCGGTAGTTCAGGTGTGAGGTTACTTGTCGTTAGTATCAGGTGAGTCTCCTCACTTATTCTCACCTATGTGGTATGTAACATACATGTTTTGAAATCGTGTTTTGTAATGAATAAAATTGTGAAATACTATGTGAAATTGAGTTTTGAGTTCTAACAGATAGTTTTTACTAGAAATGAAGAAAAACTATGTTTAGAATCACTCAGAAAATATTGAAAGTCTTATGAGATTCCAATTAAAAGTCAAATAGTGAAATTTAGCGAAAATATAAAACTTGAAATAAGTAGAATTTTATTATTGAAAGTTGTAAATAATCTCGTTAGAAACTTGTAGGCAAAAACCTCATCGAAATCCGAGTTATAACGAAGAAGTTATGACGAATCGAAGATTCGTCACAAAACCGACACAGCGCCGAAAGATGTAAAAATTGAGTTTTTGATAAACTACTTTTTATCCTTAGTGATCTAAATGAAAGTCGTAGTATTCGTTAAACCGAGAAGTTTGATAAAAAGAACGCCAAAATCTGACTTCGTATGAGGAAGTTATGATTTTTACAAGTTTCAGCTTAGCAGTAGACCGCTAAAACTTTGGAGACATTATCTTTTTGGTATGAAATGCCAATTGTTTACCAACCACAAGAGTCTCAAGTATATATTCAGTCAGCAAACTCTGAATATGAGACAGCAACGAGCCATGGAGCTGATCAAAGACTATGACTGCAAAATCTTGTACCATCCTGGAAAGGCTAATGTGGTTGCAGATGCACTTAGCAGGAAGGTTTATCGTAATAGTATGTGCTATACTATTACTCACACTACGGTGAAGTTCACTATTCTTGATGAACTAGAGAAGTGGCAAGTTGAGGCCTTAAGGCCAGAAAATGTGAAGAAGGAGGGGATGGTACATTATGCTGATGTTTTACTTGATGATCCACGAGGATTAAAAGTATTTAAGAATCGGCTATGGATTCCAAAGATTGGTGGATTAAGACAGAAGATTTTAGATGAAGCTCATAAGTCTAAGTTGTCAATACATTTTGGTACAAGTAAAATGTACTATGATGTAAGAGTTGATTATTGGTGGCCTGGATTAAAGAGAGACATTGGACGATATGTGCAGGAATGCTTAGTATGCTTACAAGTTAAAATAGAGCACCAAAAACCATACAGAACCCCAAAAAGTCATAGTGTTCCTGTATGGAAATGGGAAGAGATGTCCATGGATTTTAT
Source organism: Lactuca serriola (assembly GCF_051521515.1). Classification (NCBI taxonomy): domain Eukaryota; kingdom Viridiplantae; phylum Streptophyta; class Magnoliopsida; order Asterales; family Asteraceae; genus Lactuca; species Lactuca serriola. The sequence continues at coordinate 128,392,796 of NC_136411.1, read as the reverse complement.
TACCAAATTGCCAAAGACTGCTAGACAACATGATAGCATTTGGGTAATCGTCGACCGCCTGACTAAGTGTGCACATTTTCTCGCCATGCGTGAAACGGCTCCAATGGAGAAATACGCACAAGTATACTTAGATGAAATTGTTGCAAGACATGGTGTGCCACTAAAGATCATTTCCGATCGCGATACTCGTTTCACTTCTCATTTTTGGGCGAGTATGCAATGTGAATTGGGATCTCGAGTTGCCCTCAGCACCGCTTATCATCCCCAGACAGACGGTCAGACAAAGAGAACAATCCAAACAGTAGAAGATATGATTCGTGCATGTGTCTTGGAGTTCGGTGGTAACTGGGATAAATACTTGCCTCTTGTCGAATTTTCATATAATAACAGTTACCACGATTCAATCAAAATGCCACCATATGAAGCATTATATGGTCGCAAAAGCCGTACACCATTATGTTGGCGTGATGTAGGACAGAAGATCCTTGGAGGCCCTGAAATGATTCAAGACACCACCGACAAGATTCAAATCGTACGAGAAAGAATGAAAGCGGCCCAGGATCGACAAAAGTCCTATACAGAAAAGAAAAGACGACCCATAGAATTCCAAGTGGGTGATTTCGTGATGCTGAAGGTATCCCTATGGAAAGGCCTTATGAGATTTGGGAAGAAAGGAAAGTTGAGTCCTAGATTTGTTGGACCTTTCAAAATCATCCAGAGAATTGGAAAGCAAGCATACCGCTTAGAATTTCCTGAAGATTTGGCAGGTATTCATGATGTGTTTCATGTGAGTTATCTGCGCAAATACTTGAGCATCTACGATGAGACAGTTCCGTTATCCGAGGTGAAATTGGATAATAAGTTAAGATATGTCGAAGAGCCTGAAGAGATCGTGAATGAAAGAACAACTAAGCTACGTAATAAAGAAGTAGAATTGGTGCTTGTCAAGTGGAAACACCATCGAGGCCCAAATTATACTTGGGAAAATAAGAATGAGATAAGAGCGAAATATCCCCCATTTATTTTGATCAATGTAATTTCTGGGACGAAATCCTCAAAAGGAGGAGGTATTTGTAACATACATGTTTTGAAATTGTGTTTTGTAATGAATAAAATTGTGAAATACTACGTGAAATTGAGTGTTGAGTTCTAACATATAGTTTTTACTAGAAATGAAGTAAAACTATGTTTAGAATCACTCAAAAAATATTGGAAGTCTTATGAGATTCCAATTAAAAGTCAAATAGTGAAATTTAGCAAAAATATAAAATTTGAAATAAGTAAAATTTTATAATTGAAAGTTGTAAATAATCTCGTTAGAAACTTGTAGGCGAAAACCTCGTCGAAATCTGAGTTATAATGAAGAAGTTATGACCAATCGAAGATTCGCGACAAAACCGACACGGCGTCGAATGACGTAAAAAGTGACTTTTTTATAAACTAGTTTTTAGCCTTAGTGATCTAAATGAAAGTCGTAATATTCGTTAAATCGAGAAGTTCGATAAAAAGAACGCCAAAATCTGACTTCGTATGAGGAAGTTATGATTTTTACAAGTTTCAGCCTAGCAGTAGACAGCTAAAAACTCGAATTTTAGATCGAGTGATTTTTAGCCGACACAACCTAAATGATAATTGAAGAACTCGTCAATAGTAGTACAACGGTAAAAAGTCTGACGAAAACGGATGTCGGATGAAGAAGTTATGAATTTTTAACAGATTTACCTGTCCCAGTCTGTTAAAAATAATAATATAAAAATTAAAGTCAAAATTAGCCGACGAAGTCTAAACGAAAGTTGTAGAGCGTAATTTTACCTATGCGTGCATAAAGAACGTCAAAAACGGAGCCCGTATGCGAAAGTTATGGATTTTAGAAGATTTTGGCTCAAAAACCGAGAAATAAGTGGATAATATCGGAAATTTTCGCATAGCCACGTCACCTCGCATGAACAGTAGCCACTCTACCCGAATCCGACGCGTGTTGCCTTCTGATTCGTCCGAAGCCACAACCCAACCAGCTTCCGACGCGCCTCGCCTCGCACCTGGCCGCCTCGCATGCGCGCGTCTGGCATCCGATCCTCGCATCCGAGCCAGCTGCTGCGTCCGAGCCTCGCTGCTGCGCCCTCTACCTTCGCCTCCTGATGCCGCGTGTTCCTTCTGCCAGTGCACCATTCGAACCTGGGCCCTATAAAAGGAGGGTTGCGAGCCTTCCCGGGTAATCTTTAAAAATTGCCATATTTTACCCCTTTTTCCATATTTTCTTCATATTAAAATTCCCCGAAGCCCCGGTATCGAATATAACCCCCGAAATACGCCACGAAGTGCCCGAGAAGCCCGAAAAATTTATCTTTTCGGTTTTGAAGCCCTACCTTCGTAGAGCCCGGTTTTCAATTAAGCTCCCGGTTTTCAACATAGAAAGTTATATTTAAAACCGAAGTGCTGCCCAAATTACTATTTTGACTCCCGGTTAATTCAAGGTGAGTTTAATAAATAGGAACAATTGTATGTTACGTTTTATATGTGCAATGTGCTTTTTTCAGTGTTATTATTCCGAGTTATTTTCCCGTGATATTTTATTCGTTATCTTTATAGCAAAAGTAATACCTTTGACCATGTGATCAGTGAAAGGACTTAGATTCACATTGGTACTAGTACGTAGCCTCTGGTCATGTAGATCATGTCTCCGTAAGAGAATGACTTCTATTCTATGGCATTGACAAATGGTTAGACAAGGCTATAAGCCTGAAATCTACCAAGATGTTAATCAGAAATCTTATGTCTTCTGTGCCATTTGGGTCGAAGCTTTATTGATGTATATCAAGTATGGAAATTGTTATGTATATCAAGTATGGAAATTGTTATGTAAATTGTTATGTCTCATTGATTGTATACCTTTGAATTAAGTCATTGTTTGATATGGAAAGCTTAACACATGATTCATATATGCCTTTGTTGCTCCTTGATTCTCTTTGATGCTGCCATATTGAAGTATATATATGACATAACATTATATTGTATCTATTATTGAACTCACTAAGTGTCACCACTTACCCTATCAATGTTTAACAATTGCAGGTGATAAGTAACCAATATAATCATATATTGTTGAAAGAATTAGAATAGTTTGTAATAATACTTTCGTACTTCAGTTTATGTTTGTATAAATTACAATATCCTGGGTAGTTATGTAATATATAACACTTTGTAATAGTCGGTTTGTATCCAATAGGTTGTAACCTCTTTATCAATGTAAAATATTGCTTTTATGAATATGCAAGTAGCATGTTTTGGAGTAATAATATTGTGAAGTATGAAAGTTTGGGTCTTTCAGAAATACGAAAGTTGGGGTCTTTCATGGTAGAATAGTTGTATCTGTGATGACCAGCTGAGTCTAGTTGTTATTATTATGTTATGCTATTATTATGTGACTGAGACTACTGATAGTTTTCAGGGTTGCTAATAACCCACAGGGCGTGCTGTTAGCCCACTGGGCTGCTGATAGTCCCCATGGTTGGTGATAACCCATAGCTATTTATGTTGTGTTGTATGTGGTTTCATGCGGAACTCACTAAGCTTCGTGCTTACAGTTGTTGATTTCTTTGTGGTAGGTACTTCTGAGGACCACGGGAAGGTGAAGGTCTGATTGTACACACTCGCTAGGAGATTTGCTACTAGGACAGTTTGAGAACTCTGATATTTTGTGATAATGGTAGTTTGGATAATTATGTGGTTGAAAACTTGGTTTGTGAAACTTATTTTTGGTAAATTAAAAATGATAAATTTAGTCTAAAATTTGAGGTGTTACAAATATAGTAATATTGTAAAAAACGATAGAGATGCTCCAAAGTAGTGGCTTTTGATACATTCACCATTTAATGTATTAAAGAAATAAAATATTGCAATGTAAAAGTTTTTCAAGGATAAGATGACATTATTTACAAGGATGATTGAAGATGTATGTGACAAGTCAATACTTTACTTGAGTAATAAGATTAAGATGGTTTATAAAACACAAATACACTGTGTCAAAAACCTTTTACATAAAAATATACCCAAAAAAAGAAAATATTAGCAAACTCAAATTGGTATTTAAGTTTCTTGACTTTTTATATTTTTCTAAGAGTTATCATTTTATAGTTAATGGTTATAACTTAGTTATCTCTAACACATTTTTGTTATAACTTAGTTATCTATAAGAGTTATAATTTTGTAGTTAATGATTATAACTTAGTTATCTTTAATTTATATCCAAAAGATGTGTACAATCAATCATTTTCCTTGCCCTTTGTCCTCTGAAGTTCCAGAAACCATAAATCAAAGTATCACCCAAAACATAGTGAGTTCCCTCAAATTACCACACACAACCAAAACATATATACATAGCGCATACTGGGTCCACAGTCTCCTGACTGGATTACCCTGTCCCACAATCTCCCAATTAGATTATCATATTGGCCCACAATCTCTCAATTGAATTGTCACCGTCCCACAATCTCCTGATTAGATTGCCACTCAGACCCAAAATCTCCCAATTGGATTACCCTGGTTTGATGGCCGACAACACAAAGAAGTACAACGTCAACCCACCCATACTATGTCGACTTATGTAACAGACAAACATATAACTAGCAAAAACAGGAAATCATACAAATCCACCAATCTAACACATAATCATCATAACATAATCCTATATACCAGGATATATAACCTAGTGGCCGGCATTTATGTCTTTGACCCATGAATACAGTGAGGAGAAACTCACCTTACAGTTTGAAATGTAGCTGAACAGACCACTGCTCCAATTACTGACTCTACCGGTCACATATATACTAGCAGTGACCCAAACTCAATCCAGTACTCAACATACCAAAAATACCCCTAAGTCAAACTTGGTCAAATTCCTGGTCAAATTCAACGTCAAAATTCAATGTCAACTCCAACTGATCGCCACGTCGTAGCCACCGAATAACAAGGTATACCAGTCTTAGCCAGCCTAGGCCACACCATGGCAGCCTTGGCCATGCCGTGAACACTAGGCTCCCAACAGCTTAATAGATCAAGTCGTTTTCTTTGAACCTAAGGGCTCCAAAGCTCAGATCTGGTCTTTTCTAAGGTCCAAGTGGATAAAGTATTCAACTTTATCCTTTTAGACCCTCCAAGAGATAGAGATCTCACTTCTAGGTCTAAATAGGGCAAAAACATAAGTTGGCTTAACCCATTAAGTACTTTCTCTTGAAGACTACTAGACCTCCATTTCCAGAAACATTACTAACATCATACAACAACATAAAAACCCTTATTTTCCAATCGTGCATGTCCAATGCATGTCTTAGACTCTAATAAAATCAAAGTGAGGGTTTTGACCAAAACTTCCAAGCATGATACTAAAACTCAATATAAATCCAGATCCAAAGCATCAAAGGCCCTAAGTGGCATTGAGATTCATAAAGTTGCAAACTTTATGAAATCTCACCACCCAACAATTAAGGATATGAAGATTTAGGGACAAAATAGCTAGATCTGGCCATGCAAAGCATAAAGATTCGATTTTGAGGACTTACAAGAGTCCAGGAATACGCTCAAGGTAGATGAGAAGAGTTGTTTGTTGGAAGTTTGCTCCTTCTTCTTCTTCTTTCCTTCAATGGCTTCAAAAAGCACCCAAAACAAGGTTAAGAAGGAGGAGGGGGATTAGGGTTTAGGACAAACTCCGAGAGGTCGATAGAGGCTGAAGGTGAGCAAACTCTAGCCTCGTCTTTCCTTTAAACATGGAGCAAAACCCAAAAATAAGGTTTTGTCATTTGTCAGCTGCCACGCCATGGACATATCATGCCATGTCGTGGGGGCCTTAAATGAGCCCATGATTTTTCTTGAAGCGTCATGTCGTGGCGCCTTCCCCCACGTCATGACAACCTTAAATGCTTAAAATATTGAAAATTAAATTACCTCATGATCCGGATGTGAATATATATATATATATATATATATATATATATATATATATATATATATATATATATATATATAATCATAATTTATTATCCTATCAAATGATTATCTCGAAAATAAAACACCACTATCAACTAATAGGCTAACAAGAATTAAATTTAAACTTTGTATCACATTAAACGTAGGATTTAGAAAATCATTATTGAAACAGACGTTGTATAATATTATAGTCGTTAATCTTTATGCATCATGTGACGCCCTCTAATCTGATCTCGTGCTTAGATTCCCAAAAATGGACACACTTGTAAGATAATTTAAGTAAAATTATACCCATACTCTATAACATGGATGATGAAGTATACCAAAATCCAAATCATATTCTCCACATACCCTCTTGTCACGCGACATCACGTGATCCACCCCCGTCAGTCTTTTTTTTATTATTTCTTTTAACAATATGAATTCATAGTTGAAAAAAAAATCGAATCTTCAGCTAATTTTAATAATCGTAATAATTAAACAGATCAAAAGAAGTGTCTGTTACTTCATAACAATTTATTCTTTGGAAGTTGGAACGTATGAATATATGTCAAATTATGTGTTATAAAATATATTTATTTGTTTAAGTATTTATATTTTGAAAAATGTATGCTCAAAATGAATACCTAATAATCTTAATTTATAATCTCAGCTTATAATCATATAAGATAGATGATTGAACGTTGTTTTTAAAAGTATGTTATTTGGTTTTTGATCTAATATATTATTAATGTGATAATTTAGATTATAATTTTTATGTAAAATGTCAAAAAAATTGACTTTATAGTTTTGTTTAGATGGAAGTATGTAATATTTTTGGTCAATCAGATTTGACTGTTCAAATGACAGGGATTTTATCAATATGATAATTGAGACATTTTTGTGTCTAGATGAATTTCAAAAGAGCTTTTAGTTAAAATTTAAGAACATATTTTGTGAGCGCAATACACTTCTAGATTACAAAATACAGTTACTCTAAAAACACATAAAAACATTTCGTATTTTTTTTTACAAAAAGCAAACCCTAGGGTTCGCATATACTAGTGGACTTTCGTTATTTATAACTCGTTCAAAATACTATTTTTTTATAAATCGATTCGACTATCATATTTATGATATTTAATACTCATATTTATGAAATACATTTAATGTTATGTATTATAAATCAAAAACTTTTTTTGTTTAAAATGTACAACTTTATTCTATTCTTTGTTACTATTTATTTTCTCAGATTTAATTTTGTCACGTGTCGGCTTTTTATTCAATTTTCAAGAATTGAATTCAAATGATTAATTTGACAATTTATACGAGTTTTTATTACGGTGTCAGTAATCCTTTCGATAAAGAACAATGTACTATGGATGATAATCAACTACTTTTATGATTTACTTATTAGTTTTATGCAGAAAATTTCTCATTATTTTGAGTTAATTTTAATAAAGTTTTAAAATTTTATTTTTTAACAGAAAAATCCTAATTATTTAACATTTTTCCTAAATTAATAAAAAAAATCATTTTTTTATTTTAATAAGAAATGACAGATTATATAATTTTCCTAAGATAATAAGATTTAATTTCCTGTTTAAAATTTTTTTAGAACTTTATTAAAAATTTTATCAAAATAATGGGACTTCTCTAGATAAAACCCTTTATTTATACATAAACTTAAGTTTGTTGATTTTCTTAAATTGATGTATCAATCATATACGTTGGTAAATAATATTTTAAGTTAAAATTTGTACATATTTTGTAGATCATGATCATCAAATTTGTACATATTTTGTAGATCATGATCATCAACGTACCACACTTGATATAATTCGATATTATTTTATCCATTCTAAAAAATAAAAATCATATTGTTATGTGTAACCCTCTCATTATATTTGTAACTTGTAGTTTCATGGTTATTATACTAATTTCTTTTTCTACAAGTCATTTTATGTTTTTTTTCTATTTTATTAAATTCTAAATCGTATTTAAATGTAATAATCGTAATGAATGTAATAATAAATATATATCAATTTCATTAATAAGAATTTCTTTATAATTTCAAAATTTTAAATTAAACCCCAATTATTATTTTTTTGTTTATTTATTTAAATTTAAAAGAGAAATTAGTATTTCACTTTTAATGATTCAACATTTTTCTCACTTTTATTATAAAATCAAATTCCTAAATATTTTGACCTTGTTATCTCGTATCTAGATTTAAAATTAATCTCCAAATATATAACCTCATGGTGGTAGGTTGTAGGTGTTTCAATGCAAGACATGGAAAATGTTGCACTAGTTCTCAAGTGTCATCAGTTCACAACAGCTGATTTTATTTTTATTATTTTATCATTTTTAACCTCATAAATTTTTAAACAAGAATTATCTAGACGTCATATCAGCCTATCTTTGTTTTCTTTCACTTTCATACATCTCAACCTACAATCGTACGGAAATATATCCCTATGAACTCACACCTTTTGATACAAGTTAATAAGCATATAGTACAAGTTGAAATAAAAAAAAAAAAAACCTATCATTTTGCCAAATCAAAATCAATATCATACAAAAGTATATCTAAACGAAACCCAAACTTGAAATCAAAATCAAAATCAAAACCCAATTACATATAATGGTCGGTGTTTAATTTCAAAAATGGTTAATTAGGATTTTGATTATTTGTTTTGCTAGTAAGTAAAACTGTTATCTTAAATTTAAGAAAAATGAATGACAAAAATTTACTCATAAATATAAAAGGAGGGGCGCTGTCTTTTTAAGTAACTTTTGTCTGATTACATGAACTTTCAAGTGGAATTAGCAGATCTGGTCGCATAAAAAAATGGAGGCATTGTAAAGGCCGTGTTTTTAACTGTCGCAAGATGTAGATCTAGATCCAATGTGGCAGGTTTTGCATTGCAACACCTTACATAGTTGGTAAGAATTATTATCATTTATACACAAGGTTTGTTAAAAAAAAATCTTTTTATTTTTATATATTTATAGATAAGATCTTGAAATTCTTATTTGCATTATTGAATATCTTAGATTTTTGGAACACTCGAAACTTAATTGAGTATTTTTCCAAATTTTTGTTAGAAACATATTATGTATTTTCACACTTTTTATGGGCTTTACACAACCCAAGTGGATATTTTGAATAAATGCATAACTTTAAGAGTGTTTCAATAAGTTAAATTGCTAAATTATGCACATATTTTTAAGAATTGACTCTGAAAAAAGCGATGATACATATCATTAGTATCTTGTAACGATAACTAGTGGATAGATTGAATTCTTATTATTATAAACTGAAGTAATTGGACATTTGAAATTATTCATCTATCGGATCTAACTTCCCCTCGACCCTCGTGGTGTTTGAGAAATATTTAGTAATAAAAATATTGAATTCTGATTGATTTGTGATATGATAAATCATTGTACTGAAGTGTCCTACTAATGATCATGGATTGGATCTAGTTGATCAAATAAAATAGTGAAATTTTCTATATATATTGTAAAATTTATAAAATATATTATCAATAGCAAATTAAAGATGTGAATTATTATATGATTCCAAATCTAAATTTTAAACTTTTAAATCAGTAATCGAATATACAGATTCGAAAGATTTTGTTTGACTTTGAAATTTTATCAATGGGATTTGCCTTTTCTTGTATACATGTTTTGATTAGAAATAGAAATAAGCCAATGTGTATATATCGACATCTCAAATCCGATCCACTACGTTTAGACTAATTCTATTTATTTTTTATATTCATCCTTCTACCACTTTTATATTACAACAACTGTAACAAAATTTTATTAATTTTTATTAAATAGACAAATATCAAAATCTTAAATGTATAGGAATATGGTAGGACTTTTGATTTTAATTCAAGAGAATTAGAATATAATAGAGTGTAAGAGTGTTTGTTTCGTGAATATAGAGAAATAAATCATAATTATGTTTAGGGTTTCAGATGATAAATATAATAATAATAATAATAATAATAATAATAATAACCATAAAAATCTAAGAGGTTAACATGATTAGGCTAATTGTGTTAGAACTGATTACAAACTAAAGAAGTTTATTAATTTCATAAGGTTGACAATTGCGTTGAGATCTATATATAGAGTGTAGCACCCGGTTCTTGGTATGTATTTCATTCAAATATTTTTCACAATTTGGACTAAGACTCGGCGAGTTGATGGCCCAACTCATCGAGTAGTAGCGACTTGGACCCGGGGGTTAAGTGGCGGACTCGTCGAGTCGGCAGCATGACTCGACGAGTAGACTTTGGCTGGACAAAACCCTAATCCAAGGGTTTGCACCCTATTTAAACATCTTATTCAACCTCCATCGTCCCTTATGCTCTCAGAACCCCCTCACATCAAACCCTAATCGTCCTTGATGAAGATCTAAGGCCTTTTTAGTGATTCTTAGTGGTTTGTGGTGGCAAGAAGGAAGGAGGAGCTTGAGGAACCAAGAGGTTGGCCAAAGGAGTCAAACTTGTGCATCATCTACACTTCTTGGAAGGTATAAAGTCGACACCTTGCTCCTTCTTGTATTAGATCCCTTTTTGGGGAGATTTAGGGCTTTTATAAGCCATTCTTGGTGACAAACCATGATTGCAATCATAGTGAGGGTTAAGGTTTCAGATCCAGGCTCATTAAAGGGTTAGAAGGCAGAAAGTGTTGGGTTTTGAGCATTCTAACACTCCTAAGTGTACATGCAACCCTAAATACATTGGATCTATTTTTTCTCTAATATACATGCAAATATGAACTTTCCAAGGTATTCATCCTAACTAGCATAATAACATTGATTCATATGAATATATCAAGTTAGAATTACATACCTCTTTGATGTAGAATGTCTTCATGAAGCTTGAGTTCCTAGTGCCCCAAGTGTGACGCCTCAAATGGTTCACACAACACCAAATACACTTGGAATAACTTGAGAGAACATACACACTTCATGAAATCGGCTAGCCCTTTTTTGTCACACATAGTCGCTGTTTTTCTCCAAGAATAAGATCATTATATAGTTAGGGTTACACCATGTAAACCCTAATTGTCATGGCCTTTCATTTCCATTATCCATGGGTACAAATAAACCATGGAGCATCTTATGGGTTTTAGCTCAACTTGACAATCCATGGAGCATTAGCCCACTATATAAGTATGGATGATTACACAATCAACCCATATATTTAATTAGTCTTCTTTTGATCACTTAATTAATACTAGATTAATTCTTGATCAATACTAATTAAATAATCTTATTAATATATTAGAACTTATAATATATTTACCAACCTTAAGTGTTATTTCTCTCATTATAGTCTATCCAAAATGCATGATGCCATGCAACCCAAATGGACTATGCTGGGTCGGGTCAAGTCTTACCAATTACAGTTATGGACTTAGACATTAATCCAACAGTCTCCCACTTGGATAAGTCTAAAACTATTATTGCGTATGACTTCAAGAACCAACTGGAAATCGTAGCTCTCAAAAGCTTCTGTCGAACTCTAACCTTGCCGATGATCTCTGACCTTTGTCAATGACTTGTCCATTAGATAAGTGATCATATATTCCTCCATTCTAGATATCATATGGACTGAGACATGGATTATAATCATTCTCTCTGTCCATCTGTTGTTTCCCGATTCATGATGACTGACTGATTGAACAAATCAAATCAGTCCTGGCTTGGCCAAGCACTCACATGTATCATCATTAAATCATCGAGGGGCCCATAGATATCGCTTTTATCCCGAAGGTAAAATGAATGGATAAACTTCGACTCATATGGCTTGTTCTACTACTTGTTGAATCATACACAAAGGCACGCTTTATAACATCGAGTTACCAATGCGGTTTCGTGCAATCAATGTACAACCAACTCATAGTAACAACTCATATCTCTAGGTTTGAAGAATATAAGATATTATCGTCTCATGATCACTCGTGATAAAATCCATGAAGTGATTCCAATGAGCACGGGTTGAATCCAATACTCAAAACTTATGTGCACTCATGAGTGTTGTAGCACCACCTTGTCCAACATCTTAGACCTCTACAATCCCAACCCATGACAATCTTGATTCATATCTACTTTCAACATATGACCGAACGTGGATGGTTTGAATAACTTAGTCATTCAGGAAGATTGACCTAGTTATTCTGGAAGTCAAAACATGCAAAATGAAACACAAGAATAATTGAATCCAATATGGTCTCAAAACTTATGAATATAAATAAAACACCTTTTATTTATCACCATATGATTACACATTATTCATTGCATACTATTTCAGCTATCAAATTTATTCTTGAATTAAAACAATAGTTGTCTTATGCTCCAAGCATGTACACTATATTTTCTAAACACTAGTCATGCCATACACCAAGTATGCACACTATGTTTGTTTATGATCTTTACATTGTGAAATAAACCAATTGAACCATGATTCTAATTTCACACTCCCAAATCCTTATTGTAAATGTAAGAATTCCAAATCCTTATCATTTATCGAAATTTGTTAGATTTTAAACTTATATGCATTGGTCCTCTTGTAACGATTATGCACAAAGTCAAAAAGACTTGTCAACAAACATTACAGAGTATTCCAAAGGAGATCAACTGTGACAACCCTATATTTTTCCAAAAGCATTGTAACGCTCGAAAGCTAAGTACAACGAAATTAACCTCGAAAATAAAGTGTTCGAGTATCTAAGTTGGGATGCATCGAATATTAGATATCATGCCAAGGTTTCCAAAAACATAAAGAACGCTCAAAACTGGGTTATATTGAAGAAATTATAACCACTCGTATATTTACGACGCGACGTTAAAACATTATTTGACGTAAAAAGTAGAATCTCAATAAAATGCATTTTAAGCCTTAAGTATCTAAACAAAAGTCGTAGATCTCGTTGAAAGGTGAACGTGCATAAAAAGATCGCCCAAATTGGACCTCGTATGAAGAAGTTACGAATTTTCAAAGTTTCGTAACGGTAGTAGAGGGCTAAAAACTCGGATTGAAGATCGGGTGTTATTTAGCTAACGCAACCTAAACGAAAGTTGAAGATCTCCTCAGTAGTAATAAAACAATAAAAAGACAAACGAAAACCGACGCCGAATAAAGAACCTATGAATTTTTAACGAACTTTAGGAGGCCCGACCTATTAAAAATATATCATTAAAAATAAAGTCAAAACTAGCCGACGAAGTCTAAATGAAAGTTGTAGAGCATAATCTCACCTACGCGTGGATATAAAGAACGCGAAAAACGGAGCTCGTACGCGAAAGTTACGGAATTTAGAAGTCGGAAGCAGGGATTACGCCCCGCGTAATCTGGGAGTACGCCCCGCGTACTAGACCCAGAGTCGAGTCCCATCGGCCCGCCCAAGCTACGTTTATCTAGATCCGAGTCGTAAGCCATGACGCCATTCTACGCCCCGCGTAATCAAGAACGCCCTGCGTACCGAGTACGCCCAGCGTACTCCGGAAGTACGCGCCGCGTACGAGGGTTTCCAGCCCTATAAATAGAAGGCATGAGCTCGAGTCTTTGCACACCTTTCTCAATTCTTCAGTCACTCTCACACCCTTCCAAGCACCAGAGACCATTCCCTCACCTCGGTTTCCGCACTCGAGCCCCGACGAAAGATTTACGCTGCAGAGATCCCCGAAGAGCCCGACGACGCAACCATCCGCGGACGAAGTTCTGCTCAACCCTAGCCTCTCTCTTCGAAACGAGTGAGTTCATACCCCTACTTTTCAATTCTTTTCACGTTTTAGGGGGGGTATACAAGTACATTACAAATCAAAGTATCATTTTTATAATATCGTTCTTATAGAGTGTTGATACAAAAATAACTTTATATTTTAAAGGGATATTATATCACCAAGTTGTTATTACCAAATGGGAACATACTTTTGACAAACTATAATGAGCATAGTATTCAAGTGATTCATACATTTTACATATACATCTCGACAAATGAAATGCTTTCAAAGGAAGTACAATCTTTTATCATCGTAAATCTGTTTATATCTAGTAATGTGAGACAGCTTCACGTACATTCGAGTATGCATTATTAAGTCCTGTATTATATACCATAATCCCTTGTAGGGGGAGCGTGATACTTGTGTATAGATCTATACGGGATTGACAATCCCACACCTAAGCTGTTAGCTACAGCTAGGCCGGCAGGCCTGGGGTGACAAATGTCATAACAGTTCCAACGCCTGAAGAACGTTGTTACAGGCCAACAATGTCGTTAGCATGGTTATAAAACTCACATAAAAGTATAAAAACAAGTTAGATTTACGAGATTCATATATGCATTTCAGTTTTCCATTTTATCGTTAATACAAATTTTATCATTATTATTCAAGTATGGAAAACACAAACGCACTCCAACACGGGAAACTTTTCAAATCATTTATAGAAAATATTGGATTTTCTGAAAACCTTGTTCATCGGTTTACTATAAAAAAGGACACACTTTTTCAATACAAAACGCTTATGAACTCACCAACTTAATTGTTGACACTTTTTCGAAACCACTTGTATTTCTCAGGGAATCAGTAATACAGGTAACCACCAGCTTTTGGAGAAAGGAACACTAAGGATGTTTTATTATGGAACATTTATCATCTCATTATAATATTCTTTTGCCATTATGTATAACGCAACAACATACGTTTTCATTATATATGTGATGGTTGTGTTACTTTCTTTACAATATTCAATGGTTATGATACTACGTGAAGTCATCCACCCCCGAATGTTTCCGCCATTCTGGTTTGGGGGTGTGACATCAACTCCATGGAACCGAAGTCTCATATTCAAAGTTTATTGCCTTTGAACATTTTTCTTGCATTAACTTTTCTAATCTTACACAGATAAGTTCCACCTTCCCATATTCCCATTCTGACTATCACTTCTGAACAAGAGTTGCCTCTTTTCAGAATATGTCAATATGGTCCTTCCAAAATTAACATCATACTTCCAACTATCCCTGAGCAACCAATATTTGGTAAACCTTAGATTGTCCTCGACAATGCTTAATTGTGACATCCCCATTTTCACGGCCAGAAAAGACCGATTTGTTTATGCTTTGTTTTATAAAATTAGAGTAATCTTTTAAAGAAAACAGTTGCGGAATTTGTTCCCAAAATAAAATATGATAAAAATTATCAAAGCATTTCTTTAAAGAAATGTATTTTCATTATATAACAAAATATCAGGATGTCATGTTCAATACAGACCAAAAGCATAAAAAGAACAAAATAGACCTTACAATAGTTATTCATAACTACTGGCCTATAATCCAAAATCCCTCGTCAAGTCCACCAACTTATACTCTTGTGCCATTACCTGTAATGCAAAGAAAACTGAGTGGGTCAGGCTTGGGAGCCTGGTGAGCATATAGGGTTTTCGACCCACAATAATATAATTATTATATTCAACCATTAAACAATCAACCCAATTACCCATTACCATTATCTTCTTTATTTCTTAAGGTTTTACCCTATTAATCAACTATCCTTCCTTCATTCATTCCTAAGGATTGACCTAAGGAATTAGCAAACTTCCATTGCTACATAAGGCGCATCTGCCAACATTATCCTTTAAGCGCCTCTGCCAGGATTACGTCATACACTATGAGGCGCGACTACCAGGTTTATGACATTCTCTTTTAGGCGCATCTGCCGACATTATCCTATAAGCGCATCTGCCAGGATTATCCTATAAGCGCCTCTGCCATGATTACGACATTCACTACTTGGTGCATCTACCAATATTATTCTTAAGCGAATCTTCTAGTATTATGATATTCTCTAATTGGTGCATCTGCCAATATCATTCTTAATCATCTTTCATACCTCATCATTTTATCACATACCAACTATATCATCTACCCATGTTCTACCCAACATATTTGTAGATATAAAATACATATACAGTTTAACTCATCTAAAAACTATATAAAACATCCATTCCACACTCATCTCAGATAAAAAACAATATATAAACACATAGCACGTATTTTATAACAAATACTTCATATTTATGTGTCAGAAGAAAGTAACCACACACTCACCCAAACATATAGTTAATACATTCAAACAATACTTGTATTATACCCGTGTTTATGAAAGGGACTATACACCCACACATATAAACAACTTTATACTATACACTTAGCACGTATTTCATAGAAAATACTTTATATTTATGTGTTAGAAGAAAGTAACTACACACTCACTTGATCAGAAGATGATCGGACAGCACTACGGCTTGTAGAAGTAGTATTCTTCGGTAGATCTGGAAGATCTTCACAAAAACCGGATTCCTCGCGGGCAGAGCTTCGGCTCGGGAATTGCACTTCGGGGCTCGGGAATGATACCAGGGCTTCGGGAAAATTCTTGCACGAAAAACAATGCAAAAACGCGAGAGAAAGGAAAGAAATGAGCAAAGAACTCGGCTGCCCTCGACATCCTTTTATAAGGGGCTGTGACTTCGATTTACGCTGGGCGTAATGGGGATAAGAACGCTGACTCCCCCCCCCCTTGGATAATATCGGATATTTTTAATTAAATTTAAATACCGAAATTATTAAATAAACTTCAAAAATTCATATCTTCCTCATACAAACTCCGTTTTCGACGTTCTTTATATCCCCGCATAGGTGAGACTATGCTCTACAACGTTCGTTTAGAATCCGTTGGCTAATTTTGACTTTATTTTTATTATATTATTTTACTAGGCTGGGACAGGAAAACTCCGTTATAAATTCATAACTTCTTCATCTGACGTCCGTTTTCACCTATCTTTTTATCGTTTTACTACTATTAACGAGATCTTCAATTCTCGTTTAGATTGTTTCGGCTAAAAACCGCTCAGTCTCAAATCGAGTATTCGGGCTGCATACCGCTAAGTCGAAACTTCGAAAAATCATAACTTCCTCATACGAAGTCAGATTTGGGCGTTCTTTTTATGCACGCTCACGGTTTAACGAACTCTACGACTTTCATTTAGATCGCTAAGCCTAAATATCATTCTAACGTAAATTCACCTTTTTACATCGCGCTGTGTCGTGTCGGTTCTGTCGTGAAACTTCGACAGGTCATAACTTCTTCGTTATAACTCGGATTTCGGCGCTCTTTATATGTACGGAATCCTTGTAACATATACTAAAACTTAGTTAAGATTATTCATCCTAAATAATCTTCTATCAAAAAGTCATTTTTGACGCTTATCGTCTCTAAATTGACTAGCCCTGATCTACGGGCGTTACATTAATCCATTTAGTCATATCCAGTTCTAGACCTTTTCCCTTCTTAATGCCCCATGCATTTGGAAAATTTTAGAAAGGATGAATATATCACATGTAATCGATCCTATATCCGAAGCATATGGGACACAATTCATGATGTCTCACATAAAGACTAAACCAGTCTTTTGCTATAATATTTCCATTTCAACTTGACAAGTTCTCATAATTCAGATTATGAAAAGGGATGCCGTAATCATAATCGAATTTTAGAACGCAAATAATGGACTCATATATAGAATTTTCTTAGGTTGAGCCATTCCAACATAACATTCATATATATATATATATATATATATATATACTTGACTAAATTTGATTAAAATCTCACGATCTAAGTTTATAGATTTGAGATGAAGTATAATTTTCTCTCCCTTAATTATAAGACAACTTTTTCAACCCCTACAGCCTCACGAATTGAAACTTTTGTTTTCTATAATTAATATTGCTAACTTGCAATACTTATCATAATTATCATGCTCCCACTAACATGATGATTATTAGCATAACACTTATGCTCCCACTAGCTTTGACATGTATTCAGAAATCAGCTAAACTTCTAGAAAAACAATACTTTATTGACTTTCTTACCAAAGTTCATATTTCTGATACTAGATTGCTTTGATAAAACTTTATCAATATCATACACCTTATCTTAGATAGCTCACAGGTGTGTCTAAACAATTTTAAGAACTATGAAAAGGGATGTCGTAATCATAGTCTCGATTGTTTAGACCTTTGCCACTTCTCACAAGTCCATGTTAGTGTGCTGGTTAACCACACATGCTCCACTAACGACTTTGAGAATGCAAATATCACAATTTCTATCTAGATAAAACCTATTTAGTGAAAGTGTTTCCTCACCATCATTTTCATGAATCGGAGAGAAACCTTATGACACTTAGATTTAATGGTGTATGTGTTCTTATCTATGTGAATGTCAAAACCATAGTCACAAGACAAGGATAATGACAAATCCAAACTCATATGAACTGAACTCAATCTTAATTTTTTTGCCACTTGGCAGCTCAAGGGCCTATCATTGCTTCCAAGTTGTTATGCAACCAATTGAGAACTCTAAGAACTCATATGCAAAGCCAACTTTAACTGGAATGGGCACAAAATATGTCAACACGATAGGTTATAAACCTCAAGTCGTGTGCTAGTGAAGAACTTCAGGTTTTATTCTTGATTAGTTCTTGAGACTTTCAAGACCTTTAAGACTCCCACCATCCTCTTCACATATAAGACTCCCTTGTCAAACATCCAAGATATAGTGCGGATTCTTTATCAAGATAAACACTTCACACAATTGGCCTAAGTTGGTCTTTGTTTTATCCAAAACTGTAACACCCCAATTCTGGTATGGTATTTATATATTTAATTTTTCAAGTTTTTGGGAGCAAACTCGACGAGTCAGTAGCCAAACTCGTCGAGTAGATTCGGGTTTTCGAGCACGTTTAAGTTGGCGACTCGACGAGTCCATATTCCGGACTCGGCGAGTCCACCAGTCTGGATGAAACCCTAATTTCAAGGGTTTGCACCCTATTTAAACAACTTTTGAGGCCTCAAGTCAGCCCCCATCACCCCTCAGAGCATCATTCTCGAAACCCTAGAACCCTCTTAGCATTTTGTGTGATTTTGGTGTGTTTCTTTGAAGATCTTGAGAGGAAAAGGAAGGTAGATCAAGAGGAGAAGAAGGAGATCCTAAATCCTTGTGGAATTTCAGAGTATAGCAAGGTATATCTTGGCCCTTTTCTGTTTCTATGCTTGAATCCCCTTTTTAAAGCCATTAAAGCTATTCTTGAACCATTTCTTGGCTTAGTAGTAGCATAAAGGACTTATTGAGATGATTAGCCTTCGGATCTAGCTAGGTTCGAGTTCCAGAAGCTTAGATCTAGTACCTTTATGGAGCCATTTTGCATGATAGCTCTAGATCTACTCTTATAGTGTGTTTTGAACCCTAAAACCTTCATTTGATGTTATTTACACGTAAAGTTGGAAACTTTACGTGTTAATCAAGCCCCAAGAACCCAGATCTATGAATGGAATGGACTGGTTTCAAGTAGAATCAAGTATATAGTGTTTGCACACATACAACTCGACGAGTCGTTCTTCAGACTCGGCGAGTCGAGTCACGAGTCCCCTATTTTCCCCGTTTCAGGTTATGCCGGGTGGAACCAGTGAGTGAGAGAAGGACTCGGTGAGCTAGAGGGTTAAACTCATTCGTGGAAGAACTCGGCGAGTCCAAGGCAATCTTCATGTCTCAAGAACAATCTCGACGAGTTGTTCATACAACTCGGCGAGTCACAGCTAGAGTGTTCATCTGATGAAGGAGAACTCGACGAGTTGTTCATACAACTCGGCGAGTTGGATGCAGATTGTCCGAGTGTTAATATCAAAGAGGAACTCGTCGAGTTTGTGCCAAAACTCAACGAGTAGTAGCGAGTAGAAGCAAGAAAGTGAGAGTAAGGACTCGACGAGTTGGTGACCCAACTCGACGAGTCAGGTCAACTGAATGTTGACTTTGACCGGTAGGTTGACTTTGGCCAGGGGTAAGATAGTCATTTTACCCTCAGGGTTATTATCAGTGTTTGATTGATGGTACTTATGGAAATTGTAGCTGGGGTGAAACCGGAGCCGCAGCAGACAGATTCAGGAGCAGTTCTTTCAGCAGCTAGGCTACGAGGTGAGTTTTCCTTCCAGTAGGAATGGGTCTAAGGCCACAGTGCCGGCCCGTTTAGCTAGCAGTAGTTTCCGGATTTCGGTCTATTATAGTAGTTAGTATGTTTGGTGCCTTCGTGGCTCAGACAGTATATATGTGTTATGTGTTCCGGGCTACAGCCTGATGCAGTATGCAGTTATGTGTTCATGCTAGTTGATATGTTTATGCTATGCTATGTTATGCTCAGTCAGCTTCCGGACTTCGGTCCGATGCAGAGGGCAAGGGCCTGGTTAGTTCCGGACTTTGGTCCGATGCAGGGGACAAGGTCCCAGTTAGTTCCGAACTTCGGTTCGATGCAGTTTCCGGACTTCGGTCCGATGCAGAGGGCAAGGCCCTAGGTAGTTCCGGACTTCGGTCTGATGCAGTTTCCGGACTTCGGTCTGATGCAGTAGGAAAGACCCAGTATGTGTTATATGTTATTATATGGTATGTGATAGTCTGGGGGAGCTCACTAAGCTTTGTGCTTACAGTTTCAGTTTTGGTTTCAGGTACTTCCGCAAGTAAAGGGAAGAGCTCGGGATGATGACATTACACACACCATCGCTTAAGTCTTATTCCTGGGAGTTTGTTTTGATTCATAGTTTGATCTAGCACAAATGTTCATGACATTTTGTTATGGGATGAGAATTTTGACATATGGTTTATGATGTGACGATCAGTATATGATTTTTATTATTATTAAAACAAAAATTTTTGGATGTTACAAGATGGTATCAGAGCCTTGGTTTGAGAGATTCAGGCACACACTCGGGTGTGACTGGACTCAAACTAAGGAAATGGTAGAAGGATTTTCAAAAGTGTTTTTCAGAAGAATTTTGAGAAAAGAAAACAATTTTAGAAAAAGTATAAAGGAAAGAGTTTTAGAAAAAGCGAAAAGAATTTTGAAAAGAGAAAAGGGTGTGGTGCATGTGATCAGCCGAGCTCAAGTAAGTATTCCCAAATTACCCATACAAGTTTATGTTATGAGTCATCAGTATTAGATTCAGTAGAACAACATGCTAGAATAGGACTAAGGATCTAGGAGGATGCCTTATGTGCCTGCTATATGTGTTTCAATCTTATGAGAATTGCATGCTAGTTGAGTATACAGCTTTAGGATAGCCTGTTTAGGTTATGCCTGATATTATGAGCTTAGCAGGGTATGCTAGTACAGTTCCTTGTTATGAGGATAGAATCGCTTGAGTAGTTTTCCTGTGTCTGAATGCTGCTTGCTTTGTGCTTTGTGGGGCTCTGAGTGATGGGAGTTAGCCATTAGGTGAATACGTCACGTCACATGTGAACAGGGTTGAATAATCTCAGAGTGTTGGATTTGGCCCTATGGTGCAGCTCTTGTATGAGTATGATCGTAGTAGGGACGGGCCTTTACTCGAAGGATTATCTGAGCCTCGCCACATGTGATGGTATTCAGGTGATGGCTAATTGGCATTACAAGGAGACCTTCAGTAGCTGAGGACTGGATTGGGTAGAGTCAGAGATTTCCCTAGGGAAAGCCTAGGATGGGAGTAGCAGAGATTAGTAGCAGTAGTAGTGACTTGGTGGAGTCAAGGAGATACTTGAGGAAAGTACGGATAGATGTGGAAGGTAGTATGGGCCCGTACTACTGAAAGCAAAGGATCCGTACTCGAATCAAGGAAAGCTGAGATGAGACCAGGGAAACTTGTGGTAGTAGTGATCACTCGAGATATATTTATGTCCCTAAAGTTTATTATGACGTGTTTTAAGAATGGTGGCATTGCGCCCTTGACCAGCAGTCGACAGTTCAGGTGCCGAGGGGGGATCAGGATCAGACCCGGAGGCCGGGCAGATGGATGAGCAGACTAGGGAGTTTCTCTCTTCAGAGATTACTCGCACCATACTTGAGCAGAATCCTGTGATCTTCGGTTCGATCAAGGAGGGCATATTAGAGTTAATGGACGAGAGGTTGAGCACTTTCCGTGCTGAGGTAGCGGCCATGATGGGGTCGCGCACGCTTACTTTCAGGGAGTTCCGGGCATATGGAGCTCCAGATTACCACGGGGCACGGGACCGCATAGCGAGTACTAGATGGTTGGCGGATGTGGCCAACACTTTTTGCACGAGCAGATGTCCCGAGGGGGACAAGGTCAGATTGGCATCCTATCTTCTGAAGGATAGGGCACGGGATTGGTAGGAGGAGGTTGGTCATGCCATCGGGGATGACGCAGCTTTGGATGCCATGACCTGGGTAGACTTTACTGCCAGGTTCAGGGCTAACTTTGCACCGGTTATTGAGGTGCAACAGTTGGCCAGAGAGTTTCAGGACCTCACCCAGACGACAGAGACAGTGGCAGAGATCACCACCAAGTTCAAGGAGAGAGCACTTCTCGTTCCTCAGTACGCAGCTGATGAGGAAATGAAGAAGGCTCGGTATCATGAGATGTTGCGGAGTGATATCCGCCAGTTTGTGAGTCGGTCCAGCTGTAAAACGCTGGATGATATGATTTCTAGGGCGAGAGAGAGAGAGAGAGAGAGAGAGAGAGAGAGAGAGATTGACCTTGAGATGGAGAGAAAGAGGAAGCTGGAGGCGGCTCCAGGTTCAGGGAGTGCGGGCAAAAAGCCCAAGGGTTCAGATCACAGAGCTAGGAGTCAGCAGAGCCACGGTCGGTGTGGCAAGTGTGGGAGATTACACGATGGGGCGTGCAAGGCAGGGAGTTCCGTTTGCTAAAAGTGCGGCCGGACTGGGCATATGAGCAGAGATTGTACAACCACTACTACCACCATTACGGCGTCAGATCTGATTTGCTTCCAGTGCAATCAGAGGGGACATAAAAAGTCCCAGTGTCCGAGTTTAGCTGCTGCAGGGAAGGTGTCAGCACCTGCTCCTGCTACTTTGAGGATTTCAGATGGCCGTCAGGGCCGAGTCGAGACGCCGGTGGCAAAGAGTATGGCTTTTCAGCTGACAGCAGAGGAGGCGCGGGCGACTCCTGATGTGGTGACGGGTATGTATTTTCTTCTTATCTCTGCATTTATTATTGCTTCTTGCTTATGGTTATATGTTTTGTATAGGGTCGTTCTCGGTGAACGGCATTTCAGCTACAATATTGTTTGATTCAGGGGCTACCCGATCATTCGTCTCTCTTGCTCTGAGCAAGAGGTTTAGCAGACCTCCAGGGGAGCTAGATTGTCCACTCGAGGTTAAGATAGCAGCTGATAGGACCGTTAAGGTTGCAAGGGTACACAGAGGGTGTTCGCTACAGTTATTCGATGAGCAGTTTCCGGTGGACTTGGTCCCTATTCCCCTGCGAGGGAATAAGGTCATAGTAGGCATGGATTGGCTGAGCCCCAATGGGGCGGTGATAGATTGTGAGCTACAGTTGGTGAGGGTTCGCACTCCCAGTGGGGGAGAGTTAGCGATTCAGGGCGAGAGGCCACATCGCGGACCAGTTCTGTGTTCAGCAGAGAGAGCGAGGCGCTACTTCCAGCAGGGTTGCGCCGGTTATATTGCCTATGTTTCAGATACCCGAGAGAAGGACAAGATGACAGTTGATGATGTTCCGGTGGTGCGAGACTACCGGGATGTATTTCCAGAGGATTTTTCGGGGATACCTCCTGAGAGACAGGTTGAGTTTGGGATTGATCTAATCCCTAGTGCGGCTCTGATAGCCAAGGCACCGTATCGGTTGGCTCCCTTGGAGATGCAGGAGTTGTCTACGCAGCTGCAAGAGCTGCTAGACAGGGGATTTATTAGGCCGAGCAATTCACCCTGGGGTGCACCGATTTTATTTGTGAAGAAAAAGGACGGGTCGCACCGTATGTGTATAGATTATCGGGAGCTGAATAAGGTAACAGTGAAGAACCGTTACCCACTTCCGAGGATAGATGATTTGTTTGACCAGCTTCAGGGAGCGTCTTGGTTCTCCAAGATCGATTTATGCTCCGGATATCATCAGATGTGGGTCAGAGGCGAGGATGTGCAGAAGACTGCCTTCAGGACCAGGTATGGTCATTATGAGTTTGTGGTGATGCCGTTTGGGCTCACCAACGCTCCAGTCGTGTTCATGGACCTCATGAACCGCGTATGCAGGCCGATGCTGGATCGGTCTGTGATAGTATTCATAGACGATATCTTGGTGTATGCCAAGACTCAAGAGCAACATGAGGAGCACCTGAGAGAGGTGCTAGAGGTTTTGAGGAGGGAGAGACTTTTCACGAAGTTCTCCAAGTGCAAGTTCTGGCTACGCGAGGTGCATTTTCTTGGTCACCTCGTCAACCAGAAGGGTATTTTGGTAGATCCGGCCAAGATAGAGGTTGTGATGCAGTGGGAGGTCCCGAAGTCTCCATCCAAGATTCAGAGTTTCCTAGGTTTGGCAAGGTATTACAGGAAATTCATCTAGGATTTCTCCAAGATAGCAGTACCGCTCACCCGACTGACCAAGAAGTCGGTAGCGTTTCGTTGGGGGCCTGAGCAGCAAATATCGTTTGAGACCCTCAGGCAGAGATTGTGCAAGGCACCGATTCTTACCCTGCCAGAGGGAGTAGAGGATTTTGTAGTCTACTGTGATGCCTCGATCACAGGTATGGGAGCAGTGTTGATGCAGCGAGGCCATGTGATAGCTTACGCCTCGAGACAGTTGAAGCCTCACGAGGCTAATTATCCTACGCATGATTTAGAGTTGGGGGGCAGTGGTGTTTGCCCTCAAGATTTGGAGACATTACCTTTATGTGGTCCATTGTACCATTTACACAGATTACAAGAGCTTGAGGTACCTCATAGATCAGCCGAATCTAAACATGAGGCAGAGGCGATGGTTAGATGTGTTGAAGGATTATGACTGTGAGATCCTTTATCACCCAGGGAAGGCCAACGTAGTGGCCGACGCCCTGAGCCGAAAGGCAGTTGCGGCCCCGATCAGAGACATTTGTTTGAGGATGATGGTGATTACTCAATTATTGGAGCAAATCAAGGAGGCACAGGTAGAGCGCCTCAAGGAGGAGAGACAAAAGTGTGTAAGGATCGTGGGCCGAGTAGCTTCTTTTGACTATGATAGTAAAGGGTTGTTGACCCTTCATGGGAGAGTTTGGGTGCCGTACTGGGGCTGAGTACGGCAAGTGTTGATGGATGAGGCTCATAAGTCTCGATTTTCCATTCATCCAAGGGCGACAAAGATGTATAGAGATCTTCAACCCTATTATTGGTGGCTCTGCATGAAGCGGGATGTCGCCTGGTATGTGGAGAGGTGCCTGACCTGCAAGAAGGTTAAGGCAGAACACCAAAGACCTCACGGAAAGATGCAGCCGTTAGACATTCCAGTGTGGAAATGGGAAGACATCACCATGGATTTCACCACGAAGCTTCCCAGGACTGCGCGTGGAGTGGATTCTATATGGGTTATAGTGGATCGGTTGACGAAGAGTGCTCATTTTATACCGATCCAGGAGAGTATATCAATAGAGAAGTTAGTCGATGTTTACGTGGGAGAGGTGGTGGCACGGCATGGAGTGCCTGTTTCAGTGGTGTCAGACCGAGATGTCCGTTTTACTTCCAGATTCTGGAAGCGGTTTCACGACGAGATGGGTACTCGTCTCCATTTTAGCATTGCTTTCCATCCTCAGACGGACGGGCAGAGCGAGAGAACGATTCAGACTCTCGAGGACATGCTGTGGGCATGTGTTCTAGACTTCGGTGGCAGTTGGGATACATATCTTCCGTTAGCGGAATTTTCGTATAATAACACTTACCACGCGAGTATTGATCGACCTCCTTTCGAGATGCTCTATGGGAGGAAGTGCAGGACCCCGATTTGTTGGGGCAAGGTCGGTCAGCGAGTCATTGGAAGCACCGAAGTGGTGCTCAAGACGACATAGTTGATCCAGCAAGTTCGTAGCAGTCTGCAGACTGCGCAGATTCGGCAGAAGAGTTATGCCGATAGGAGGCGTTCAGATTTGGAGTTCCAGGTGGGTGATATGTTCCTCCTGAAGGTGTCACCCTGCAAGGGTGTTATCAGGTTTCGGAAGAGGGGCAAGCTGGGCCCCAGGTTCGTTGGTCCTTTTAGGGTTTTGGCCCGGGTGGGTCGGGTTGCTTATCGATTGCATCTTCCGGCAGAGCTTAGTCAGATCCACAACACTTTCCATGTTTCTCAGTTGAGGAAGTGTTTGGTGGATGAGTCGGCAATTGTACCCATTGAGGATATTTAGGTTGATAGCAGCCTGAATTATATCGAGAGACCAGTTTCGATCTTAGATCGGAAGGTGAAGACCTTGAGGAACAAGGTGATTCAGTTAGTGAAGGTGCAGTGGCAGCACCGGAAGGGTTTAGAGTGGCCGTGGGAGTCCGAGGAGGAGATGCGGGGGCATTACCCAGAGTTGTTTCCAGATTCAGCGGCAGCAGACTTCGAGGACGAAGTTTGAGACAAGTGGGGGAGAGTTTTAACACCCCAATTCTGGTATGATATTTATATATTTAATTTTTCAAGTTTTTGGGAGGAACTCGACGAGTCAGTAGCCAGACTCGTCGAGTAGAGTCGGGTTTTCGAGCACGTTTAAGTTGGTGACTCGACGAGTCCGCTAGTCTGGATGAAACCCTAATTTCAAGGGTTTGCACCCAATTTAAACAACTTTTGGGGCCTCAAGTCAGCCCCCATCACCCCTCAGAGCATCATTCTCGAAACCCTAGAACCCTCTTAGCATTTTGTGTGATTTTGGTGTGTTTCTTTGAAGATCTTGAGAGGAAAAGGAAGGCAGATCAAGAGGAGAAGAAGGAAATCCTAAATCCTTGTGGAATTTCAGAGTATAGCAAGGTATATCTTGGCCCTTTTCTGTTTCTATGCTTGAATGCCCTTTTTAAAGCCATTAAAGCTATTCTTGAACCATTTCTTGGCTTAGTAGTAGCATAGAGGACTTATTGAGATGATTAGCCTTCAGATCTAGCTAGGTTCGAGTTCTAGAAGCTTAGATCTAGTACCTTTATGGAGCCATTTTGCATGATAGCTCTAGATCTACTCTTATAGTGTGTTTTGAACCCTAAAACCTTCATTTGATGTTATTTACACGTAAAGTTGGAAACTTTACGTGTTAATCAAGCCCCAAGAACCCAGATCTATGAATGGAATGGACTGGTTTCAAGCAGAATCAAGTATATAGTGTTTTCACGCATACAACTCGACGAGTCGTTCTTCAGACTCGGCGAGTCGAGTCACGAGTCCCCTATTTTCCCCGTTTCAGGTTATGCCTGGTGGAACCAGTGAGTGAGAGAAGGACTCGGTGAGCTAGAGGGTTAAACTCATTCGTGGAAGAACTCGGCGAGTCAATGCCCTGACTCGGCGAGTCCAAGGCAATCTTCATGTCTCAAGAACAGTCTCGACGAGTTGTTCATACAACTCGGCGAGTCACAGCTAGAGTGTTCATCTGATGAAAGAGAACTCGACGAGTTGTTCATACAACTCGGCGAGTTGGATGTAGATTGTCCGAGTGTTAATATCCAAGAGGAACTCATCGAGTTTGTGTCAAAACTCAACGAGTAGTAGCGAGTAAAAGCAAGAAAGTGAGAGTAAGGACTCGATGAGTTGGTGACCCAACTCAACGAGTCAGGTCAACTAAATGTTGACTTTGACTGGTAGGTTGACTTTGGCCAGGGGTAAGATAGTCATTTTACCCTCAGGGTTATTAGCAGTGTTTGATTGATGGTACTTATGGAAATTGTAGCCGGGGTGAAACCGGAGCCGCATCAGACAGATTCAGGAGCAGTTCTTTCAGCAGCTAGGCTACGAGGTGAGTTTTCCTTCCAGTAGGAACGGGTCTAAGGCCATAGTGCCGACCCGTTTAGCTAGCAGTAGTTTCTGGATTTCGGTCTAGTATAGTAGTTACTATGTTTGGTGCCTTCGTGGCTCAGACAGTATCTATGTGTTATGTGTTCCGGGCTACGGCCTGATGCAGTATGAAGTTATGTGTTCATGCTAGTTGATATGTTTATGCTATCCTATGTTATGCTCAGTCAGCTTCCGGACTTCAGTCCGATGTAGAGGGCAAGGCCCTGGTTAGTTCCGGACTTTGGTCCGATGCAGGGGACAAGGTCCCAGTTAGTTCCGGACTTTGGTCTGATGCAGTAGGCAAGGACCAATATGTGTTATATGTTATTGTATGGTATGTGGTAGTCAGGGGGAGCTCACTAAGCTTTGTGCTTACAGTTTCAGTTGTGGTTTCAGGTACTTCCGCAAGTAAATGGAAGAGCTCGAGATGATGGCATTGCACACACCACAGCTTCGGTCTTATTCCTGGGAGTTTGTTTTGATTCATAGTTTGATCTAGCACAAATGTTCATGACATTTTGTTATGGGATGAGAATTTTGACATATCTTTTATGATGTGACGATCAGTATATGATTTTTATTATTATTAAAACAAATTTTTTTTGGATGTTACAAAAACATCACAACTTACCAATTTCAAATGTACAAGTGTGGAATACACTTTACTCTTACATTTGACTAGTGTTAAGAAACCTTCCTTTAAGATATGTCACTCAAGTTACAATTTTGGAGTATAACTCTAAGAATTGTTTTTGGAACGAAGTATGAATCATCTTCTTGATTTAACCACTTCAATAATTCATAACTCCTCTTCTTAGCTATCAGAATGCTCTTAGAGGATGAATTGTGATAAGGTCTCTTAATCTTTAAGATGATCATATATCATGATACTAAAGTACTCTCCCATCTTTTTAGATTTGAGAAACTTTAATCCTTCTGCCTAATATGATTCTTCTTATTCACTCTGCCATACATTGGAACCTTTTCCATTGACTTAGAATTACACTTAAACTTGTAAGTATAACCATATTTACTGAGCGTTAGTAAATTATGACGAATAGTCTTTATCGATCTTTTGTGGTGGACTTGACCAGTGCACAAGAATGTATACTCGATCCCTTAGTCCTTTACTTGACTCACTTAAACATGTGAACAAGGAATTAGTCTTAATTTTCCAAAGATGAAAATTCTTATTCATCATATAACTTGCATGATTCCAAGTTTCTATCCCACTGAAACTTGGGCGATGAGAATCTTTCCTTATTTGGTAAATTTAGACAATACCACAAATGAAAGAATCAAATTCATATTTCCAATATTGCTATTAATGGAATCATATAAGCAACAAAGTTTTTTTTCCACAAATGCCACTGTAAGTATATTTTAAAATAAATAAAATCAAAAATTTTCCTTTTATTTTTAAAAACTTTGCGGAAAAACTATCCTTACAGTGCAAAGCACATGAAAACTTTGTTGTTATCTATTCCTAAGCAATATATTATAACTCCTAAGAAGTAGCTCAAGAATCTGATCTTCAAACTATGCGATAGAAATCCATCTACTCGATAAGATTCAGCATATTCTTTCTTTAAGTTTCTTCACTTTTCTTTGATTCTTAAAACATCAACATGTGACCCAGTCACATCATGTATCAAGAATCTCAGAATAGAAACTTAACAGAGTTAGATAGTGGACTTTACCTGAAGCAGAGTCAAACTTATTGACTTTAACATACTTAGGTAACAATTGGCAGCTTCGCAATTAATGTCCATTCCTTTGGCAATTTAACATATGAACTCTGTGGTAATGGTACATGGGACTATCACAGACTTAGCATTTCCCTTTACCATTTGGTCAACCTAGTTGACTATGGTCAATCCCTTTCCTTGGGAAGAGAAGGTTTTTCTAGATATCCAATGTTACCAATGTCAATGTCAATGGTAGTTTGGGAAGTTGATCTACTAATCAAATTTACTCTCCCAGTACTGCTGATTCAGCAGCACCAAGCAAATAGATAAGATCATTAAGGGTCTTGTCATAGTCTATTTCATAGGACTCCCAAAGGAACTTACTATGTGACTTAGAAAGCGATTGGACATCCAACTTTCTCAAGACCTCGACACCCAACTCTCCCGGCTTGTCAGTATGTGACTTCATCTCCAAGATGTGATCACACCTAGACCTTGCCTTGCCATTGGACTTAGCCATAGACCTGGAGTTCATAGGACTCGACAAGTGCATGAGCAGACTCGGCGAGTCCAAGGCAATCTCCCAACTGTTGAAGATGAACTCGACGGGTTGTTCATACAACTCGACGAGTCAAGGACAGGACTTGGTTGTAGGATGAGGATGAACTCGACGAGTTGTTCATACAACTCGGCGAGTCGGATAAAGGTTCATTTGAGGTTGTTTTAGAAGCAGAACCCGTCGAGTCATTGCTAAACTCGGCGAGTAGAAGCGTGAAGAAGGACAAATGAAGGGTAGGGACTCGATGAGTTGGAGGCCCAACTCGGCGAGTCAGGTCAACTGGAGGTTGACTTGGTCAGGGGTAAAATAGTCATTTTACCCTAAGAACAGTTATCAGTGTCTGACTAAGTGTTTTATGGGAATTATAGCCGGAGGATCACCGGAGCAACAGTCAGACATCTGTCAATCAGCTTTTCAGCAGTCATCCTTACGAGGTGAGTTACCTTCCAGTAGGGGTGGGTCTAAGGCACCAATGCCGGCCCACCAGTAAGTGATTATGGTTGAGATGGTTATCTTTGAATTAATTGTCTGGTTGTTACATTTGTGCTGAGTATGTGTTAAGTAGTAGTAGGGCACACTAGCCCTGATTACTGGTTGAAAGATACCGATGACAATTACCGGTTGAAAGATACCGAAGGGGTGGATAAAACCCATGCATGTATAGTAGTATGATTATGATATGTCATTATGTGACTCAGTAAGCTTATGTATGTTATTATGAAACCAATATGTTTATGACCTGTAATGTGTGATAGGAATAGGGGTGAAATAGTCCTCAGATACCGGTTGAAAGATACCTAAGGGGAGGTTAGTTCCCAGATACCGGTTGGAAGATACCGAAGGGGAGAGTAGCTCCCGGTTACCGGTTGAAAGATACCGAAGGGGAGGATAGTTCCCGGATACCGGTTGAAAGATACTGAAGGGGAGGGTAACTCCCGATTACCGGTTGAAAGATACCGAAGGGGAAGGTAGCTCTCGGTTACCAGTTGAAAGGTACTAATGATTATGTGCTATGGGTATGGTGGGGGAACTCACTAAGCTTCGTGCTTACGGTTTCATTTTTGGTTTCAGATACCTCTTCGTCTAAGGGGAAGGAGCCGACGGTGTAGCAGCGCATCACACACACACACATGTTTTCCGCATGGAGCTTCCTGGGAATGTACTCTGATTTATTTTACTTTTGACAAAATGGATTTATGGGGACATGTTTTGGGTTATTGACACGTTGGTTGTGACATGAGATATCATTATGAAAGTTTTTATACCGATGGTTTTATGTTATAATTTATTTTAAAAACGAAATTTTTGGCCTTGAATTTTGGGATGTTACATAGAGTGAGAACATATTTTTAGTTGCATTAGCGATGCAGACATCTATAAACAATCAGACTACACAACTCAATAATCTATCATCTGAAGGTTGATCAAGAACCCAATTGCCTTTCAAGACATGCATCTCTTACAAACCCAAAAACTATGTAATCGTTTTTCTATATTCTTTTCTTTCTTATTAATTATTTATAATGTAATTTAAAGTTGATCACAACGTTAACTTCTCTACTATCACTACATTCGTAAACATATATGTTGGATTCTTCATACCAATGACTTTCGCAAGGACAACTTGCAATCATTTATCAATTTTAGGATAAAATGGTATGTCATATGTATATTGTAACATCCCGAGTTCAAGAGTGCAAATTCAGGGTCCAAAGTGTAAATGTGAAAGGGGAACTCGGCGAGTCCATTGGTGGACTCGGCGAGTAGGGTCGCGATTCTGGTCGCGTGTTGAGTGGCCAACTCGACGAGTCGGCGGCTGGACTCGGCGAGTTGGTGCTGTGTGGAGAAAACCCTAATTTCGGAGGATGAGCCCTATATAAAGGACATTATACCTTTCCCCCATCCTCTTTACCCTCTATTGAAGTCTAGAAAACCCTAAGACACGATTGTGAGGGAATTGAGTGCATTTGAACCTTGGAGAAGAGGTTTTGGCGGAGATCTTGGAGATTTAGGAGGCTTGGAGCAAGGGGCTTTGCTAAGATTCAGATTTCTCTTCTGTTGGGGCTTCCTTTGGAGGTATTACTTCGTTTCTTGGGCTGTTATTCATCTAGATTCATCATTTTGGAATGTGTGTGTATGTGTATAGAGAAAATAGATGTTAATACAACCTTCTTTTTTCAATGACACACGACTCATGCAAATCCACTGTCACATTCTTTAGATATTGGAATTTTACAATTTGAAGCTAGTATCTTCATACATTTTCACTCATATGCTAAGTGTCCAGTGATATAAAGTAGACACCAACATATACTTAATATTTGTGTTTTCTCATCAACAAACACCATAAGCATATTTGATGGTTCTTATTTATGTTTATGAGCAACTATTAAATTCCTTTAGCCACCTTCATTGGTGACTACTAAAGTCAACATCATTTTATTCGTCTAATTTCCTTAAAAATATCAACAATTTGTTATGTCATGGGATGTATATGATATTTTTCAATGTCTAATTTTTATGAAGAGATATATTGAGGAAAACATCCTCAAATCCCAAAAACATCTAAAATTTTATCATCTGCTACTTTCACATTTTAAGTGTATGCTTGAAATTATGCATCGGTTCTCTACATGGACTAACATCATATGATGCACCATAATACATAAATGATAATTCAACTTAATATTCTACACATTAGATTAGTGTGAAAACAAAATCGAATGCCACATTCACATCTTTCTTTCCATTATTTTATGTAGGTTTCATGTATTGATTTATCAACTTCCAGTTTCTTTTCAATTCCAATAAATGATATATTTCATGTTCCTATGATGGCCCCTCTTTTTTAATTTTGATCTTCCTCTTCTCATTACTCTCCCTATAAAAATTTATACCGGTATCCTCCATACTTAGCAAGGAACTTGAACACTCGTTGACAGTTTTCCTATAAATATCCTCTTTTAGAATTAACTTGTAAATACGTTAATGCATGTTGATTAGTTTGATAGTGATATATTCATACATGTATTAATGAATTATTTAATGACATTTTAGCTTTTATTTTAGTTAATTACAAATATATTTGGTTCTTAATTAGTATAAAAACTATTTTGTAGCCAAAGAAGGATATTCTCTGAGGAAAATGACAAAAAATGGATAAATTTGGAAACTTTGAGGTTGGAGCATGCATCAACAGGGAAAGAAGAGAAGAATGTGTAAAAATATGTTTCCTACATCGTGGTCACAAACATCCCACGACGTGGCGACATGTCCTGCAGAAGAACCTTCCAGATGATCTGCATGACGACTTGAAGCCCATGGAACAAAACTGTCTCCCATGTCGTGGCGAGTAGTGTGCAACGACGTGGCACTTTATTTATGGCAAGTATATAAATCGAATTTTAGGTTGAATTTAGGAGGACCAGGGGGAGAAAGCTACGACTAAAAGCAATAAATTACTTCTAAGAAACCCTTGTCTAACATCCGTGTCCTTGGATGAATCGAATTACGGTTTTAGAGGGTTAAAAGATTGGATTTTGTGAAAAATGGATCCTCACAACGTGAGGCATGGAGGCTTACGACGTGAGGAAGGCCGCATGAAGATTCCATTCGGGACTAAGCTCACGACATGAGCAATAAGAGCTCACGACGTGAGGAGCGCTGCAGCCCAAGCCCATAAAGATTTAGGGTATCTGATGTATTTAAGCCCCCTTATCTCAGTTTTAGGGTTCATTTCTCAGCCTCCGCCTTCCCCTAACTCAGAAAAACCCTAATTTTAATCCATCTTGGTGATTTTGGATCCATTTTAGGATTTTGGTGATTAAAAGAAGAAGAAGAAGAGGTTCTAGAGTATTGGTTCAAAAAGGAGGCTTCATCATCATCATCATCTTGTGCACATTTTGGACCATTGTAAATATTCAAGATCCAATCTTTATGAGTTTAAATTGCTAGATCTAAGTTCTAAGCTTATTTTTGCATGTTTATGTTGGATTTCATGCTTGGGATCCATAAAGTTGGCAACTTTATGGATCAATGAGTCATTCTCTATGATTTAGTCTTATGTATCTAGAGTGTGGTTGTAATTTATGAATCTTGGTGGAGTTTAGGGCCACTTCATGTCATTTTGACCTAAGACGGGTTTAGGACATGCTTGGGTGTAACGACCCGTTCCCGGTATGATGATTCCTTGGTATTTATTTTGAAGTTTTGTAAAGGGACTCGGCGAGTTCATGGCCTGACTCGCCGAGTAGGGACGGGATTTCGAGCACGTGTTAGTGACGACTCGGCGAGTCCATATTCTGGACTCGGCGAGTCTGCCCGTCTGGGAGAAACCCTAAATCCCCGGGTTGCCCACTATTTAAACCACCTTATAGCCCCATTCTCGCCTCCCTCACCCTGAGAACACAGTGAGAAAACCCTAATCCTCCCTTGAGAGCTTATAAGTGTTTTTGGTGCCATTTTGTGAAGGTGTGAAGAAGGAGAAGAAGAAAGAAGCAAGGAGAAGAGTTGTAGTGCAAAGATCCAAGGGCAAATCTGAGTTATTTGAGGTATTTTCGGAGTTCCCCTCTTGTTATATGCTTTAAACTTCCATTAGGGCTCTCCTAAGAGCTAGTTGATGCTTGTTCCAAGCCTTATGTTTGCATGAATGCCTTAATAAGTCGAGATATCTTTAGATCTGAATGATGGGGTGTTGTAGAGCCCAGATCTACTGTCTTTTTGGAGTTACTTTGCATATTAATCATAGATCTACCCATTTTATGCATCTTTTAGCCTTATTTCCCTTATTCATGAGGTTGTGCACGTAAAGTTGGAAACTTTACGTGGTAAATCAGCTTATTGGACTCAGATCTATCAATTGTATGTGTTGGATTCAAACAAAATCGAATAAAAATCAGTTGCATGGCGGCAACTCGGCGAGTCGGGAAGAACGACTCGGCGAGTTGGGTCGCGAGTTCCCGAGTCCTTCATTTTGATCAGTGTCGAGTGAATCCAGTGAGTTAGAGAGTGGACTCAGCGAGTTGAGGGTAGACTCAGTGATGGAGGGACTCGGCGAGTTGTTCATACAACTCGGCGAGTCCAAGGCAATCTTCTTAGGATCATGAACAACTCGTCGAGTTTGTTCATACGGCTCGGCGAGTCGGATGAAGATTGTCTGAGTTCTTGGATCAAGAGGGTACTCGTCGAGTCGATGCCACACTCGACGAGTAGCAGCGTGGAGAACTGAGAAGTGAGAGTAGGACTCGGCGAGTTGGGTGGCCCAACTCGGCGAGTCAGCCCAAAGAGAGTTGACTTTGACCAAGGGTAAAAGAGTCATTTTACCCAGTGCAGTGTTTAGCATTTGATTGAGTGTGTTTATGGACTTGTAGCCGGGGAGATACCGGAGCGGCAGCAGTTAGCCCTCAGAGCTATTCACTCAGCAGCCAATTCACGAGGTGAGTTCCTTTTCAGTAGGAGCGGGTCTAAGACCACAATGCCGACCCGTTTAGCTAGCAGTAGTATCCAGATTTTTATCCGACGCAGTAGTTAGCATGTTTGAAGCCTTCGTGGCTCAGACAGGATTATGTGTGTTCATGCTAAGTGATACGTTATGTTATGATCAGTTAGCTTCGGACTTCGGTCCGATGTCAGTTTCGGACTCAGGTTCGATGTAGGGGACAAGGTCCCGGTCAGCTTCGGACTCCGGTTCGATGTCAGCTTCGGACTCAGGTTCGATGTAGGGGACAAGGTCCCAGTCAGCTTCGGACTCGGTCTGATGTGAGCTTCGGATTGCGGTCCGATGTAGGGGACAAGGTCCCGGTCAGTCAGCTTCGGACTTCGGTCCGATGGAGGGGGGCAGGGCCCCAGTATGTGCTTGATATATATATTATTGTAGGGTATGTGGTAATTTGGGGGAGCTCACTAAGCTTCGTGCTTACAGTTTCAGTTTTGGTTTCAGGTACTTCCGCTAGCAGAGGGAAGAGCTCGGGTTGATGGCATTGCACACACCACAGCTTCAGCTTTCATCCTGGGAGTTGATTTAGTTCCTGATTTTTATATGTCATGGATATGATACAGTTTTCCGCACCGTGGTTTATTATTATTTTGAGATGCATTATGTATGGTTTCATGATATGACACTCAGATTATGGTTTTTAGTTATGTTGAAAAACGAAATTTTTGGGTCGTATTTTTGGGTCGTTTCAAGTTGGTATCAGAGCCCTGGTTTGAGGGATTCGGATACACTTCCGGGTGTATCTGAACTCAAACTAAGGGGAAATAAAAAGATTTTTAAAAGGAAAATGTTTTCTAAAAGAATTTTGAAAGCACTTAGAAAGAAAGAAATTTTTAAACAAGATAAGGGTGTGGTGCATGCGATCAGCCGAGCTCAAGTAAGTACTCCCAAATTACCCATACAAGTTATTTGTTCAGTTTCAGTTCAGTAGAACAACATGCTAGTATAGGACTAAGGATCTAGGAGGATGCCTTATGTGCCTGCTTTATGTGTTACATCTTTATGAGTATTGCATGCTAGTATTGAGTAGACAGCAGTAGGATAGCCTGTTTAGGTTATGCCTGATAGTATGAGCTTAGCACTGTATGCTAGATCAGTTTCTCGTTTTGAGAATAGTTTTGCCTGAGTATGTTTCCTTATTCCGAATGCTGCTTGCTTCGTGCTTTGTGGGAGTTCTGAGTGATGGAAGTTAGCCATTAGGTGAACACGTTACACCACATGTGATCAGGGTTGAATAATCCCAGAGTGCTGGAACTGGCCCTATTACGCAGCTCTTGTTTGAGTCCAACCGTTATAGGGACGGGTCTTTTACTTGAAGGATTATCTGATCTTCGTCACATGTGATGGTGTTCAGGTGATGGTTAATTAGCATTATAAGGAGACCTGCAGCAGCTGAGGACTAGTTGAGTTGAGTCTGAGGTTTCCCTGGGGCAAGCCTAGGATGAGAGTAGCAGAGATCAGTAGTAGTAGAAGTGACTTGGTGGAGTCAGGGCAGTTCTTGAAGAAAGTACGGATAGATGTGGAAGGTAGTATGGGCCCGTACTACTGGAAGCAGAGGATCCGTACTCGAATCAAGAAAGGCTGAGACAAGACCAAGAAGCTAGTTGTAGTATCAATGATCCCTCAAGATATCTCTGTTTTCTGATGTAGTTGTGATGTGTTTCAGAATGGTGGTTCTGCGTTCGAGACCAGCAGCCGGCAGCGGAGGTGCCGGGGAGGGATCAGGTTCAGGTTCGGGGGATGAGCGCATGGATGAGCAGACCCGAGAGTTTCTTTCTTCGGAGATTACGCGCATCATTATAGAGCAAACTCCTGTGATCTTCGGTTCGATCAAGGAGGGGATTCTAGAGCTGATGGATGAGAGATTGGGCACCTTCCGTGCCGAGGTGGCGGCCATGATGGGGTCGCGCACCCTTACTTTCAGGGAGTTCAGGGCATGTGGAGCTCCAGACTATCATGGGGCGCGAGACCCCATAGCGAGCAGCAGATGGTTGGCGGATGTGGCCAACGCTTTCCGCACTAGCAGATGTCCCGAGGGGGACAAGGTCAGATTGGCGTCCTGTCTTCTGAAGGACAGGGCACGAGATTGGTGGGAGGAGGTCGGGCATGCCATTAGGGATGATGCAGCATTGGACGCCATGACCTGGGCTGATTTCTCTACCAGGTTCAGGGCGGAGTTTTCACCGGTCATTGAGGTGCAACAGCTAGCTAGGGAGTTTCAGGACCTCACCCAGACTACAGAGACAGTGGCGGAGATCACCGCCAAGTTCAGGGAGAGGGCTCTTCTCGTTCCTCAGTATGTAGCTGATGAGGAAATGAAGAAGGCCCGTTATCATGAGATGTTGCGGAGCGATATCCGCCAGTTTGTGAGCCGGTCCAGCTGTAAAACGCTGGAAGATATGATTGCTAGAGCTCGGGAGAGGGAGATTGATCTTGATATGGAGAAGAAGAGGAAACCGGAGGCGGTTTCGGGTTCAGGCGGTTCGGGCAAAAAGCCCAGGGTTTCAGATCACAGGTCCAGGGGACAGCCGAGCCACGGTCGATGTGGTAGGTGTGGGAAGATGCACGAAGGAGCGTGCAAGGCAGGGAGTTCCGGCTGCTTCAAGTGCGGTCGGATTGGACATTTGAGTAGGGATTGTACGGCTCCTGCTACTGCCGTTGCAGCATCAGATCTGATTTGCTTTCAGTGTAATCAGAGGGGACATAAAAAGTCCCAGTGTCCGGGTTTAGCTGCAGCAGGGAAGGTAGCTGCACCTGCCCCTGCTACTTTGAGGATTACAGATGGCCGGCAGGGCCGAGCTGATGCGCCAGTGGCGAAGAGTAGGGCGTTTCAGATGACAGCAGAGGAGGCGCGAGCGACTCCTGATGTGGTGACGGGTATGTATCTTCCCTTTATCTCTTTATTATTATTGATTGAATATTGCTTATGATTGTATGTTTTATTTAGGGTCGTTCTCGGTGAACGGCATTTCTGCTATGGTATTATTCGATTCGGGGGCTACCCGATCATTCGTATCACTTGCACTTAGCAAGAGATTCAGTAGAGCTCCAGGGGAGCTGGATTGTCCATTAGAGGTTGAGATAGCGGATGATAGGACCGTGAGGGTCGGCAGAGTGCATAGAGGGTGTTCTCTTCAGTTATTTGATGAGCAGTTTTCAGTGGATCTGGTACCTATTCCCCTGCGAGGGAATAAGGTTATTATGGGTATGGATTGGCTAAGCCCCAATGGGGCGGTGATTGATTGTGAGCTTCAGCTAGTGAGGGTTCGCACTCCCAGTGGGGGAGAGTTGGTGATTCAGGGCGAGAGGCCACAGCGAGGACCGACCTTTTGTTCCGCCGCAAGGGCGAGGCGCTATGTTCAGCAGGGTTGCGCCGGTTTTGTAGCTTACGTTTTGGATGCCCGGGAGAAGGGCAAGTCGACAGTTGACGATGTTCCTATTGTTCGAGACTACCCGGACGTGTTTCCCGAGGATTTGCCGGGGATACCTCCTGAGAGACAGGTTGAGTTCAGGATCGACCTCATTCCTGGTGCGGCTCCGATAGCCAAGGCACCGTATTGACTAGCTCCCCCTGAGATGCAGGAGTTGTCTACACAGCTGCAGGAGCTGTTAGACAAGGGTTTCATTCGGCCGAGCAGTTCGCCTTGGGGAGCGTCGATCCTGTTTGTGAGGAAGAAAGATGGGTCGCATCGTATGTGTATAGATTACCGGGAGTTGAATAAGGTAACGGTGAAGAACCGTTACCCACTCCCGAGGATAGATGATTTGTTTGATCAGCTTCAGGGAGCGTCTTGGTTCTCCAAGATCGATCTACGCTCCGGATATCATCAGATGCGGGTTAGAGATGAGGATGTACCGAAGACTGCTTTCAGGACCAGTTATGGTCATTACGAGTTTATGGTGATGCCATTTGGGCTCACCAATGCTCCAGCCGCGTTCATGGATCTCATGAACCGCGTGTGTAGGCCGATGCTGGATCGGTCAGTGATAGTGTTCATAGATGACATCTTGGTATATTCCAAGACGCAGGAGCAGCACGAGGAGCACCTGCGGGAGGTGCTGGAGGTTTTGAGGAGGGAGAGACTTTTCGCAAAGTTCTCCAAATGTGAGTTCTGGTTGCGCGAGGTGCAATTCCTTGGTCACCTCGTCAACCAGAAGGGTATTCTGGTAGATCCGGCCAAGATAGAGGCCGTGATGCAGTGGGAGGTCCCGAAGTCTCCATATGAGATTTGGAGCTTCCTAGGGTTGGCAGGGTATTATCGGAGATTTATTCAGGATTTCTCCAAGATAGCAGTGCCGCTCACCCGACTGACCAAGAAGTCAGTGGTATTTCGTTGGGGTCCGGAGCAGCAGACAGCATTCGAGACCCTCAGGCAGAGATTGTGCGAGGCTCCGATCCTTACCTTGCCAGAGGGAGTAGAGGACTTTGTAGTCTATTGTGATACCTCGATCACAGGTTTGGGAGCAGTTTTGATGCAGCGAGGCCATGTGATAGCTTATGCCTCGAGACAGTTGAAGCCTCACGAGGCTAATTATCCTACCCACGACTTGGAGCTGGGGGCAGTTGTATTTGCCCTCAAGATTTGGAGACATTACCTTTATGGAGTCCGCTGTACTATATACACGGATCACAAGAGTTTGCGATATCTTATGGATCAGCCGAGTTTGAACATGAGGCAGAGGAGGTGGTTGGACGTGCTGAAGGACTATGACTGTGAGATCCTTTATCATCCAGGGAAGGCCAACGTGGTGGCCGACGCCCTAAGCCGCAAGGTGTCGGCGGCCCCTATCAGGGATCTGTGTATGAGGATGACAGTGATCACTCCACTGTTGGAGCGGATCAAGGAGGCTCAGATGGAGGGCCTCAAGGAGGAGAGGCAGAAGTGTGAGAGGATAGTGGGCCGAGTAGCTTCATTTGATTACGACAGTCGGGGTTTGTTGACGCTTCATGGTAGGGTATGGGTACCGTACTGGGGTGGGGTACGGCAGGTATTGATGGACGAGGCTCATAAGTCTCGATTTTCTATCCACCCAGGAGCGACGAAGATGTATCGAGATCTTCGACCTGATTATTGGTGGCCCTGCATGAAGCGAGACGTCGCTTGGTATGTTGAGAGATGTTTGACCTGCCGGAAGGTCAAAGCGGAGCACCAAAGACCTCACGGCAAGATGCAGCCGTTAGACATTCCCGTGTGGAAATGGGAGGATATCACCATGGATTTTGTCACCAAACTTCCCAGGACCGCACGTGGAGTGGACTCGATATGGGTAGTAGTGGATCGGTTGACGAAGAGTGCCCATTTTATCCCGATCCAAGAGAGTATATCAGCGGAGAAGCTAGCCGATATCTATGTGCGAGAGATTGTGTCACGTCATGGAGTGCCGGTATCGGTGGTGTCTGACCGAGATGTCCGTTTCACATCCAGGTTCTGGAAGCGGTTCCACGACGAGATGGGTACTCGTCTCCATTTCAGCACCGCTTTCCACCCTCAGACAGACGGGCAGAGCGAGAGGACGATTCAGACTCTCGAGGATATGCTTAGGGCATGCGTCCTAGATTTCGGTGGCAGTTGGGATACGTACCTTCCGTTAGCGGAATTCTCGTATAACAACAGTTATCATGCGAGCATTGACCGACCTCCCTTTGAGATGTTGTATGGGAGGAAGTGTAGGACCCCGATTTGTTGGGGCGAGGTCGGTCAGCGGGTCATCGGGAGCACGGAGGTGGTGCTCAAGACGACTGAGTTGATCCAGCAGGTCCGTAGTAGACTGCAGACTGCTCAGAGTCGGCAGAAGAGCTACGCCGATAGGAGGCGTTCGGACTTGGAGTTCCAGGTGGGGGATATGGTCCTTCTGAAAGTCTCACCTTGGAAGGGTGTCATCAGGTTCCGGAAGAGGGGCAAGTTGGGCCCCAGATTTATTGGTCCTTTCAGGGTTTTGGCCCGGGTGGGTCGGGTTGCTTATCGGTTAGATCTTCCTGAGGAGCTTAGTCAGATCCACAACACTTTCCATGTGTCTCAATTGAGGAAGTGTTTGGTGGATGAATCAGCAGTCGTTCCCCTAGAGGATATTCTGGTTGATAGTAGCCTGAATTATATTGAGAGACCGGTCGCGATTCTGGACCGGAAGACCAAGACCTTGAGGAACAAGGTAATTCAGTTAGTGAAGGTGCAGTGGCAGCACCGGAAGGGGTCTGAGTGGACGTGGGAGGCTGAGGAGGAGATGAGAGAGCACTACCCAGAGATATTTGCAGATTCAGCCGAAGCAGACTTCGAGGACGAAGTCTGAGATAAGTGGGGGAGAATTGTAACGACCCGTTCCCGGTATGATGATTCCTTGGTATTTATTTTGAAGTTTTGTAAAGGGACTCGGCGAGTTCATGGCCTGACTCGCCGAGTAGGGACGGGATTTCGAGCACGTGTTAGTGACGACTCGGCGAGTCCATATTCTGGACTCGGCGAGTCTGCCCGTCTGGGAGAAA
This sequence comes from Lactuca serriola, assembly GCF_051521515.1. NCBI lineage: Eukaryota > Viridiplantae > Streptophyta > Magnoliopsida > Asterales > Asteraceae > Lactuca > Lactuca serriola. The sequence continues at coordinate 128,350,755 of NC_136411.1, read as the reverse complement.
CCCTAAATCCCCGGGTTGCCCACTATTTAAACCACCTTATAGCCCCATTCTCGCCTCCCTCACCCTGAGAACACAGTGAGAAAACCCTAATCCTCCCTTGAGAGCTTATAAGTGTTTTTGGTGCCATTTTGTGAAGGTGTGAAGAAGGAGAAGAAGAAAGAAGCAAGGAGAAGAGTTGTAGTGCAAAGATCCAAGGGCAAATCTGAGTTATTTGAGGTATTTTCGGAGTTCCCCTCTTGTTATATGCTTTAAACTTCCATTAGGGCTCTCCTAAGAGCTAGTTGATGCTTGTTCCAAGCCTTATGTTTGCATGAATGCCTTAATAAGTCGAGATATCTTTAGATCTGAATGATGGGGTGTTGTAGAGCCCAGATCTACTGTCTTTTTGGAGTTACTTTGCATATTAATCATAGATCTACCCATTTTATGCATCTTTTAGCCTTATTTCCCTTATTCATGAGGTTGTGCACGTAAAGTTGGAAACTTTACGTGGTAAATCAGCTTATTGGACTCAGATCTATCAATTGTATGTGTTGGATTCAAACAAAATCGAATAAAAATCAGTTGCATGGCGGAAACTCGGCGAGTCGGGAAGAACGACTCGGCGAGTTGGGTCGCGAGTTCCCGAGTCCTTCATTTTGATCAGTGTCGAGTGAATCCAGTGAGTTAGAGAGTGGACTCAGCGAGTTGAGGGTAGACTCAGTGATGGAGGGACTCGGCGAGTTGTTCATACAACTCGGCGAGTCCAAGGCAATCTTCTTAGGATCATGAACAACTCGTCGAGTTTGTTCATACGGCTCGGCGAGTCGGATGAAGATTGTCTGAGTTCTTGGATCAAGAGGGTACTCGTCGAGTCGATGCCACACTCGACGAGTAGCAGCGTGGAGAACTGAGAAGTGAGAGTAGGACTCGGCGAGTTGGGTGGCCCAACTCGGCGAGTCAGCCCAAAGAGAGTTGACTTTGACCAAGGGTAAAAGAGTCATTTTACCCAGTGCAGTGTTTAGCATTTGATTGAGTGTGTTTATGGACTTGTAGCCGGGGAGATACCGGAGCGGCAGCAGTTAGCCCTCAGAGCTATTCACTCAGCAGCCAATTCACGAGGTGAGTTCCTTTTCAGTAGGAGCGGGTCTAAGACCACAATGCCGACCCGTTTAGCTAGCAGTAGTATCCAGATTTTTATCCGACGCAGTAGTTAGCATGTTTGAAGCCTTCGTGGCTCAGACAGGATTATGTGTGTTCATGCTAAGTGATACGTTATGTTATGATCAGTTAGCTTCGGACTTCGGTCCGATGTCAGTTTCGGACTCAGGTTCGATGTAGGGGACAAGGTCCCGGTCAGCTTCGGACTCCGGTTCGATGTCAGCTTCGGACTCAGGTTCGATGTAGGGGACAAGGTCCCAGTCAGCTTCGGACTCGGTCTGATGTGAGCTTCGGATTGCGGTCCGATGTAGGGGACAAGGTCCCGGTCAGTCAGCTTCGGACTTCGGTCCGATGGAGGGGGGCAGGGCCCCAGTATGTGCTTGATATATATATTATTGTAGGGTATGTGGTAATTTGGGGGAGCTCACTAAGCTTCGTGCTTACAGTTTCAGTTTTGGTTTCAGGTACTTCCGCTAGCAGAGGGAAGAGCTCGGGTTGATGGCATTGCACACACCACAGCTTCAGCTTTCATCCTGGGAGTTGATTTAGTTCCTGATTTTTATATGTCATGGATATGATACAGTTTTCCGCACCGTGGTTTATTATTATTTTGATATGCATTATGTATGGTTTCATGATATGACACTCAGATTATGGTTTTTAGTTATGTTGAAAAACGAAATTTTTGGGTCGTATTTTTGGGTCGTTTCATTGGGGCATGCATGTCCATCAAGTAATCATTTTTTTAGCCTTTGGAGTCCTTGTTAGATTCTGAAAGGAATAAGATTGAAGGCTTAATGGATTAAGGGCTTAAATGTTAGATTTTTAGCAGCGGACTATTCTCACGATGTGATGACACAAGGTCTCACGACCTGAGAAGCGTTGGTCCCATTTATGGTCATCTGCTTGGGGGTCACAATGTGAGAGAAGCCTTTTCACGACGTGAGGGCAGACCCACTGACTTTTCCTTGGCTAAGTTGACTATGTTGAGTCGTGATGAGTTGGGATCTGATTGAGTGAGCTCTTATGACGTGACCAAGGCTGGTCATGACGTGAGATATGGTTTTTGGGCTTTTGGGCCTTAGTTTTTTTTGTATGTGGACCTTTTTGGTGCTTGGGTCCATTTGGAGCTTTGGGTTGTGGTCCAATTATTAATTTGGTATTATTTGTTGGTGGTAGCGTGGGGATTTTTCGGAGTAGCAGTCCGAACTTTTATCTGAGATATTCGGCAGTTTGAGGTGATTTTCCTCACTATGATTATCGGTTCGAAGGCACCAATGTTGGCCCATGATTTTTTTATGTTAGGATGCTAGATGTTTTTGTGACTCTTGCATGTGTTATGTGCTCGTATGCTTACCGGGCGGGGCCCGATGACCATTCTGTATGCTATGTATCTTTTGTGACTATTGTATGTGTTTATATATTTATCTTTGTGATTATTGTGTGACTCTTTGGGGTTGTATGACAATGTTTGGATTAATGTTTTATTTAAATCAAAAATGAAATTTTTGGTCTTATTTTTAGGATGTTACACCTTGGGAAGCTAGATTTTGTTTGAAGAACAAGGATCAAAGAGATTAGAGTGAATACATCATTAATCATTCGGTTTACTTAGTTCTTACAATGTTTTGCTTAGTTTACTCTTTGATTATGTGCGTTTCTGCTATGATCATGGGCTAATCACCCTTTACTTTCGTTTAGATTAGATGAACCCTAATGCTATGTGGTGATTTCTTATTTTGTGATTTTTGAAGTTGGTTTTTACTAGTATTTGATAAATCATATCCTAGCATATTAAAGTTCTATCCTTTATTGCTTTTCCTGCAAGCTTTGTGTAATTAGAGGACCAATTTGATTGCATGAATTTGTTGTCTAGATGTTTATGGACAATGAATTGCTAGATTTAGAGATAAAACATATCCTAGAGTTAGGTGGTAAAATTAGTTGCTTTAATTGTGTTACGGGACATTAATAATCTTATTGTGCGCTTAAATTGCATGTCTTGACCATAGAGAAGTAATTATCAGATCTTATCATTCATAGTCCAAATAATTTTTAAAATCAATTTGGTGTTTCTAGATTGCTTGACCATAGTAATTAAAGTTTGTAAATTAATATATGTTAGGTACCCAGATCATGATAACTAGTAACTCATAAGGTGGTAACCAACAGAATAAATCCATTATATTGAAATTAACCATAGAAAAATAGGTGATTCGACCGTAACTGAAAATATATTTTATTCTTGATTAATGATCATTTTCCAGTTGTTTGCTTTTGTTAAGTGTTTAATTTAAGTTTTTTTGAACTTGAAAAATCAGATAAAAACTCAATTAAAGTTCTTTCTTTTAGTTTAACTAGTAGCAATTAAATTAAAATTTTGTTCCCTGTGTTCGACCCTTTACTTTCTCAACTATACTATTACACTACTAGGTACACTAACTATTGTGTTTTAGCTGGTAAAATTGGTTAGGGTTATAAATTTAAAGCTTAGTCAGTTTAAAACACAACATAGGACTTGATGAACTATTAAGTGTTGCAATTGTATTTTACCAATTTTCGATATGTGATGATAATAACAACAAAGTATCAACATGAATTTAGTGGTCAAGAAATACAAACTAGGAAAGCATCGAATTATATTTATTTACATGATTTGTCATTAACATGAATTTCTTCATCTTTACATTCACCAACTTCTAAATCAAAAGCTCACAAACTCTAAATCAAAATCCTTATATGTGACATAAGTTTTTCCGTACATAAAATACAATACATTGATTAGTCAAATGACGTCTTTTTTAACGACATTGTATGCAACATTTTTCGCAAATGACAACCTAATGTTGAAAAAATCGTGTTGTCCCAACAACATACAATCCTCATATTTCATCGCTTTGGTTTGTTACTTGGAAAAAGGCTCAAGTAATTTATTTTGACGATGACAAAATCAAGACAATTTTCAATCTTCCTGATCATGACAAAACCATGTGTAGTTAAACAGAATATTTGCCACACAAAACCCGTATGTATCACTATCATATATATATATATATATATATATATATATATATATATATATATACATATATATATATATATATACACACACACACACAACCAATAAATGATAAAATTACAACAGATAGTTATTATCTTATAATTTAAACTATTCTATATTATCTTCTGATCATGTCGCTTTACATTCCCCCTCAAGTTTAACCGGAACAAGGTTCAGATTATATCTCAAACGGTCAAGCATGTTACGAGTTGTTGGCTTAGTGAATCGATCTGCTATCTGATCTTTAGAAGATATAAATCTAACATCAAGAGCACCCATAGCTACCCTTTCTCTAACGAAATGAAAGTCTACTTCTATGTGCTTAGTTCGAGCATGAAATACCGGATTAGCAGTCAAATAAGTAGCTCCCAAGTTTTCACACCACAGTACCGGCGGACGAGGCACACACAAACCTAACTCCTTGAGAATAGATTGTACCCATATTGCTTCAGCTGTACCATTAGCTAAAGCCTTATATTCAGCTTCGGTGGTTGATCGAGACACGGTGGGTTGCTTACGCGAACTCCACGAGACCAGATTTGGTCCTAGAAACACTGCAAAACCACCAGTGGATCTTTAACAATCCAAACATCATGCCCAGTCTGCATCTGTGAATATGCTTAACAATCTAGAATTAGATTTTCTGATGTGAATCCCTGTAGTTATAGTGCCTTTTATATATATCTCAAAATACGTTTGACTGCTTCCCAATGAATATCAGTAGGTCTTGAAAGATAATGGCACACCTTGTTGACTGCAAAGGAAATATCTGGTTGTGTTAGTGTAAGATATTGCAAACCACTAACCATGCTTCTGTATTTACAAGCATCATCATCCACTGATAATTTTTCCATAATCACGAGCAAGCTTATTTGAAAATGACATGGGAGTTGAAATGCTCTTACAATTCTCGATGTGAACATGATGAAGTAGACCGGAAGCATATTTATGTTGCAACAATGTTATTCCCCCTGAATTGCGAGCAACTTTAATTCCCAAGAAATATTTCAACCGGCCAAGATCCTTGATAGGAAATGAAACAAACAAGCGATGGATCAACTGATCAACAACCTTTTGTGAAGAGCCTACAATAACAATGTTATCTACATAGACGAGCATGTAGATAGTTATGTCTGCTTGCTGAAAGAAAAAACAAAGATGTGTCAGCTTTAGACGATTGAAAACCAAGCTCATGTAATTTATCACTCAGTCTTGAGAACCATGCGCGTGGAGATTGTTTCAACCCATAAATTGCCTTTTGTAGCTTGCACACATAATGAGGTCGTTGAGGGTTCTCAAAACTGGGGGTTGTTGCATATAGACTTCCTCATCCAAAAACCCATGTAGAAAAGCATTGCTAATATCAATTTGACGCAGATGCCATCCCCGAGAAACAACAAGATCAAGAATGAGACGTACTGTGGCTGGTTTGACAACTGGACTAAACGTATTATGATAATCAATACCATGTTGTTGAGTGAAGCCACAAGCAACTACACGAGCTTTATGTTTGTTAATAGATCCAACCGGATGTTGTTTGAGCTTAAAAACCCGTTTACAACTGACAAGATTAACACCAGGAGGTCGTGGAACCAGGACCCAAGTTTTGTGTTCTGTGAAGTGCATCAATTTCAGATTTCATGGTCTGACGCCATGCTGGGTCTGAGAGAGCTTGACGATGAGAGATAGGCTCAGCAAAAAAATCTCGCTTCTTGGGGTCATATCGAATAGTGCCATCAATATATGTTTTTGGAAACACCTTTCCTGTTTGAGCACGTGTTACAACTCCTTGCGGTGTTGAAGACGAAGTCGTAGGTTCATCTGTACTACCAAAGGTACTAGTGTCGATAGGAACAGATGTTGTAACAGGAGTTGATGTGTCAACAGCAGCTGGGTTATCTTTAGATGTAGATGTTGGCAATATAGGACCTTGTTGTTCACCTGTACTTGGTTTGTGAGTTCTTATTAGTTGAGGATGAATAGGAGCGAGTGGTGCTGCAGCTACATTAGAAACATTAGAGCACAAATAGGATAAATCATAATTCTACATATATGATTAAAACGATTTCTACAACTCAAAGTTGTGTGACCAGTAATGCCACACACTTGACAACGTGGTCCTCCACCATAGTTTCTGCCATGGCCACGGCTGCCACGACCACCATAATTACTTCGTTGCTGATTATTAGAACCATTGTACCCATTATTGTTGTTGTTGAAATTTCGACGAGATCCACATGTACTAGTTGTTTCTTGCTTCACAACACTATTGGCAGAGGATGAGAACTCTACCGAACCATTCATAGCGGTAGCTTGTGCTTCATGTGCAATGAGATATGAGTAAAACTCTGGTAGAGTTATGTCTCGTTGATTACTGACCACTGTAATAGCTGTGAAAAGGTCACCATGACCAGGACCTAGACTGGCAAGAATGTAGCCTATGACCTCTTCAGCGGTCATGGGATGACCGATATTGGCCATAATATCAGCTAGTCAAGTCATTTTTTGATAGTATTTTGATGCACTCATATCACCTTTCTTTGTAGTTGAAAGTTGTGTGCGTATCTGGATAGAGTTACCTTCATGTTGAGCAGAAAACATAGTGTGAAGAGATGTCCTTAATTGAATAGACGTATCAATACATCGAGTGATTTGGGACAATACTTCCTCCGTCATTGAAGATAGTAACCCATCGATAATGGATTGATCTTGGACATACCAAGTTTCATATTCTAGATTTGGAATTCTTGTTGCATCATTGCCTGTTCCAGTAGTTATTTTCGCACCTAGGGTTGCAATGGTACCGTCAACGTACCCATAGAGTTGAACACCCCGTAGAATAGGGACAACCTGAGCTTTCCACAACAAAAAGTTTGTGCGGGTTAGGTTACATGTGATTGCAGTGGCCAGTTTGGAGGAGTTAACAAAGGTAGGTGCCATGGAGATACGCTCTGAAGGAGATGATCAGAACGCCGAAAAAGAAAAGGAAGATAGGAAGAGAAGCCTAGAAGGATTGGGCTTTGATACCAAGTTAAACAGAATATTTGCCACACAAAACCGGTAGGTATCATTATCATATATATGTATATACATACAACCAATAAATGATAAAATTACAAAAGATAGTTATTATCTTATAATTTAAACTATTCTATATTATCTACTTATCATATCGGTTTACATGTGTTATTGTTTATGTATTTTAGAAAAGTAATCATGCTATACACACATGAGAACTAGATATACTCCGTATTTATTTTGAAATAAGGTTTACAATTACAACGATATCTATATATAAATATAGGTATTTGATTACGATCCTAAAACTGCAAATTAGACTCCACAAGTCAACAAATTTGAGGTTCCATTTTATAATGTTTATGATTGCCAATGGAAGAAATTCAAAAGAGAAAATCAAAATCCTTTGTTTTCGATATTCAAGGAATTCAATTCCATATAATCCATGCTGCCCAAATACCAAATTACAATTCCTTCATATTTTAATTTTCTCGACATATTTCATTATTTCCGAAAATATTACACGAATCAAACATCTTTATAGATAACACCAAGAAATGTCACGACGTATTTTGACAACTTGGATACTTCCACACACATTCTCTAGTTGTTTAACTATCTCTTGTCTTTTCAATCCTATATGAAGCATTGAAGCTTTATCCAAGACTAGTATATTGTTTGGACATGCCTTATACAATGTATTCATTAGACCATGTCCAATATTGTTAGGTGGTACATAAGCTTCCACTTTTGCGGGAGCCACTACTTGCATGGCTTTTGTTAATGTTTTACAAAGGGATACTTGGTCTTATAACTAGAATAAGAAGACCGCGAATTAATATTTTTGTTGTGTTAACATTCTTTATTAATTCATATTGATGACTAAAAAACTTTTAGTTCTCTTCTTAAGGTTTAGGTTCAAGTATCATCTAAGATATAATGTGTGTAACTAGGAGTAATTTAGAAGATATTTAGATTTGTCGTTAAAAAATAAGTAATACTTATGAACATTATATTATTGTTTATTACATTCAAGATTCATGAAATATTACAATGTTTGATTCATTGAGTTAGATTGTTCTCTCTTTTTTACCCATGATTGACCAAGTATGGAGCATGATTTTTGGCTCCAAGAATCAAGTTTGAAGGACAAAGGATGTATCTATTTTGGAATAAAGTTAAGAGAAGATAGTACGTGTTCAAAGGGTATGAATACATAAAAAGGCCTCACATGTGGTGGTGATAAAAGTCATGTACTATAAAACTCATTGGCAGTTTCATTGTTTACTCGACTCAGATCTCTGCTTCCCTATATTTATACTAATGTGGACCCTATTTCTTGTTTGTACCGTACAATTCCTAAATGCATGCATGACCTTATCCCCATACTTTTATGATTCTCAATTTGTACTTCCTCTTCTATCTATCCACTACTCTGATTTGTTCATTAAATACAAGAAATACAAAACCTAGTTAAGTTTTTATTATTTTTCATATGATACTTTATATATTCAAAAGTTTATTTCTATTAATGATAATATTATCCAAATAAAAATTATACTATTGTTATAATCGAATTAACTAAAAAATGTGATGCCATAATTGTAATACTACCATAATTAAGCATTAGTTTAGGATTGTTTAATAAAAATGCTAATTAGCTTATTTTTAAAATATTTTGATGAACTAAAAAAATGCTTACCGATTTAAATAAAGATTTTTTTTTGTTAACATCTACATGAACCATTTAGAAGTCACATGTGAATCGGTCAACATTTAATACCTTTGATATAACATTTGGACAACATTTAAATAAATTGAAAAGCATCTGAATGGTTAAGAAACATTTCATTTCTTAATCATTAAGATGTTTAACCATTTAAAACTAAATTGTTCGGTTTATCAAATAATCCTGAATTATTTTCATAAAACTTATCTAAAAGTATCTATCGTAGATGAAAACCAAATTATCATTCGATTTAACCCTAAAAATACGGGTGTCCATTTATGATACGACACGACAAAAATACACGATACGAAACGAAATCGGGACGAAATCAAAATTATAATTCATTTTCGTGTCGTGTTTGTGTCAATTATAAAAAACACGATGTTGTGTCGTGTCGTTCCGTGTTCGTGTTTACAAATCCACACGAAATTGACACGATTGAGCATGTTTTTGTCTTGTTTTTTGTGTTTGTCGTTTTTATAGTGTTATATATGATTAAATATGAATTAAATAAAATAATAGTTATGTATTATTATCTTTGTCGTGCCGTATCGTGTTGTCGTTTTTTAATTGGTTCGTTTTCGTGTTAGTGAAAAAAAACATGACATCGTGTCGTGTTGTGTTCGAAAAAATCTTGCCGTGTTGTGTCAGACAAAAACACGATACGATGGTCCGATTTGACAGGCCTATCTAAAAAACTATATGGATCAGATCAAATTATCCTTTTATTCATGTTTTTTTTTTGGTCAAATTTTTTCAAATAATAAAAAAAACAAATTTATCAATTTGTTATATTTTGATCCAAACGTATCATAATCCAAACATTTTTTAACTTTATTTAGTAACATATATATAACCTAATAAAGAGTTTTACATAATAATATTACAAAAAAGATTGTTTTAAATATCCTAACACACCAAGTAGATATTTTGAAATAGACAGAAAGTATGATTTAGAAAAATGAAATTCAATTACAATAGTAACATATAAATAAAAATATATTGATATTTCTTAGAGCTAGCTTTTTTAGTAAAAGATTTAAATGCCGATATACTACATACATATAATAAACAAAAGAAATAGTAGCATATAACAAAAGCACCCATATATAAATATAAATTCCTAATATATTTGTTAATGTTCAATGTTCAAACAAGAGCCTAGCTGTCCTTTGGATCCGCAGATTCTGGGTCTTCTTTCACTATAACCTTCCTTTTAGACATTTTTATAACACTAAAAAAACCCACCCCACCCCCCACTTAACCCACAACACAACTCCACAGACCACAAAGACAAATGATTTGGTTTTTCTCAAATTGTTCCTCCCTAGGCTCATCCCCTTCCTTCCTTCCTCTGCCTTTCATCGGAATCTGTAACTAAATTTAGCATTTTTGTAATGCCTGTCTTTCAACCTCTTTTACTTCTACTCTTCTTGATTTTGGTACCTTCTTGTTTCTCACTCAACTCTCAAGGTCAATCTCTTCTTTCATGGAGGAATACCTTAAAAGGCCCCAATTTGCAGGCCTTAAATAACTGGGATTCCACCAATGAAACCCCTTGTGGGTGGTTTGGTATCACTTGTGATACTAACAAAAATGTCGTTGAATTGAGTTTGAGTTATGTGGACTTACTTGGAACGATTCCTTCTGATTTCAACTCGTTGTTGACTTTGAAGAGGCTTGTGTTATCGGGAACGAATCTCACTGGTTCGATTCCGAAAGCAATTGGGTCGTTACAGGATCTGAGTTACTTGGATTTGAGTGACAATGGGTTGACTGGTGAAATTCCGAAAGAGCTTTGTGATCTTGAGAAGCTTGTGGAGCTTTACATCAACACGAACAGGCTTGAAGGTTCAATTCCTGCTGAAATTAGGAACCTTAAGAACCTGGTTGTGTTGACTTGTTATGATAATCAGTTAGGTGGAAGCATTCCGAGTTCCATTGGAGACCTGAAAAAGCTCCAGGTGATAAGAGCTGGTGGAAACAAGAACATTGAAGGGCCTTTGCCGGAAGAAATTGGGAATTGTACTAGTTTAGTGATGTTGGGTGTTGCAGAAACGAGCTTATCAGGTTTTCTACCTTCAAGAATTGGTAATCTGAAGAAGCTCCAGACACTTGCCATTTACACTACCTTACTTTCCGGCCAAATTCCGGCAGAGCTTGGTGATTGCACCGATCTCCAGAACATTTACTTGTATGAGAATTCTCTTTCCGGTTCAGTCCCGAGCACATTGGGCAATCTGAAAAACCTCAAGAATCTGTTGCTGTGGCAGAACAATTTGGTTGGAAGTATTCCACCCGAGCTTGGAAACTGTCTGCAACTTGTTCTGATTGACATTTCCATGAATTTGTTGACGGGAGTCATTCCGGTGACATTTGGGAACTTGACTTCGTTGCAGGAACTTCAGTTGAGTGTGAATCAGATCTCTGGTTCGATACCGAGTCAGCTTGGGAATTGCAGAAGTCTCACTCATATTGAACTCGACAACAATCAGATTACCGGCACTATTCCTTCAGAAATCGGAAACTTTGAAAACCTTACTCTGTTGTTCTTATGGCAGAATCATCTCGAAGGTGCAATACCTAGTTCCATATCGTCTTGTCAGAATCTCGAAGCAATTGATTTCTCGCAGAATTCATTGACTGGTCCGATTCCGAAAGGTTTGTTCAATTTGCAGAATCTGAACAAGTTGTTATTGTTAGGAAACGATTTGTCCGGCCAAATACCTCCGGAGATCGGGAACTGCTCGTCGTTGATTCGGTTTCGTGCCAACAATAATCACCTGATTGGATCCATTCCGCCGGAGATTGGCAAGTTGAAGAATTTGAATTTCCTTGATCTCGGATCGAATAGGCTGACCGGAGTTATTCCAACGTCGATATCTGGTTGCCAGAACTTGACGTTTCTAGACTTGCATTCCAATTCAATCTCCGGGAGCTTACCAGCGAGTATAAACGACATTGTATCTCTCCAGTTCGTTGACGTCTCTGAAAATCAAATCGACGGCACGTTGAGTTCTAATCTCGGATCACTGACTTCACTCAACAAGCTTGTGCTCAGTAAGAACCGATTGTCCGGACCAATTCCATCGGAAATAGGTTCATGCATGAACCTTCAACTGCTTGATCTGAGCAGCAACGAGTTTTCCGGCGAGATTCCACCAACGTTAGGCAAACTTCCAGCGTTGGAGATCGCTCTCAATCTCAGCTGTAACAAATTCTCCGGAAACATACCGGCTGAGTTTTCCGCCTTAGATAAACTAGGAGTTCTAGATCTATCTTACAACCAGTTTTCTGGTGATCTTCAAAATCTCGTCGACCTTGAAAATCTCGTGGCTCTTAATATCTCTCACAACGATTTCAAAGGTCACGTGCCGGACACTCCCTTCTTCTCCAAACTACCACTCAGTGTCTTATCCAACAACCCTTCATTGTGTTTCGCCGGCAACGAGTGCAGCGCCGACAAAGACGGCGCCTCCAGGCGCAGCAAGGGTGCAAGGGTGGCAATGGTGGTGCTGATAGGCATCGCATGTGTTCTCCTCCTATCTGCGTTCTACATCATACTCGCCGGAAAAATTCGTTCTCGAGAGCATGGTATGGGTGATGCTGACGTGGAAATGGGTCCACCATGGGAGATCACTTTATACCAAAAACTTGACTTATCAATCGCCGACATGGCAAAATACCTAACACCTGACAATGTGGTGGGCCGAGGTCGCACCGGCGTTGTGTATCGTGCAAATATCCCGTCGGGGTTTCCCATCGCTGTAAAACGATTCCAGTTATCGGAAAATTACTCCGCCGCCGCGTTCTCCTCAGAAATTGCTACTCTTGCCCGAATCCGCCACCGGAATATTGTCCGTTTGTTGGGTTGGGCCGCGAACGGGAAAAACAAACTGTTGCTTTACGACTTTTTGCCTAATGGAACTCTAGGCACCTTGTTACATGAAGGCGGCGTTGAGGTTGTGGAGTGGGAAACGCGGTTCAAGATAGCTTTGGGGGTGGCGGAAGGCTTAGCATACTTGCACCACGACTGTGTGCCGCCTATAATCCACCGCGATGTCAAGGTGGAGAACATATTGCTGGGTGATCGGAATGACGCTTGTCTGGCGGACTTCGGGCTAGCAAGATTGGTGGAAGAAGACAATGCCTCGTATTCTGTGAAACCTCAATTCGCTGGCTCCTACGGCTACATGGCCCCAGGTAAACCCTAATTACCAAAAATTCCAACCATTAATTCCCATTTGACAGTCTGGTATAACTAAATCAATAGGATAGTTAATAGTTACTAGTATATAATTTATATAACGTTTACAAAATAATTGGGAAATTGAGGGAAAATAAAAAAGGGTGTTGTTATGTACACTCCATCCTAATAGTCTATTATAGACACGTTAGTGTTATATCCGTCCGATGGACAGGTTGAACGATATAAAAATGACATTGTACCCTTGACAATAAACTTTTTGTGATAACCGAATTCAATCCAAAATAAAATTAAAAGGGAAACAGCCTTATCATGAATTCTTTAAAAAAACAAAATACTCAAAAAAAACATTATATATATAATGTCCAAAAGAATGTCTTCAAATATATTAAACTAAGTTACACAGTTTGAAAGCATCTTTCAATTTCATTGTCTATATAGTTATACAGTTTGGTTTTGACCTTACACAATATTGTTTAGGTAAATAAAAAAACTTATAATATTTTTGAATATATGCTAAGGTTGGAGGTTTTGAAGGATTAAACTAATTGGTCAAGATTTATTCCTATGTTAATCAATCTATGAATTATAACCTTAAACGTGTAAATTATAATTAATGGTATATTAAGGAAGTAATAATCAAAATAAATATATAGAAAAAGCTACCATGTATGTTCATAACAGAAATTTATGGACTTGAAATATGGTTACTACTAACTTTATGTGGTTTACTCTATTAATTTTATGTGATTTACTCTATTGTTGGAATAGATAGCTATTTTGAAATGTTAAATGGATGATTGTAATTATGTGATATTAATTTTAAATAATTGCCAAAAATATAGCAAATACATCCCTCAATAAACGAAATTCGAATTAAAAGATGTTGAAATAACGTCAACGAATGATTAAAATTTATGGATACTTTGAATTGAAAAATAACTGTAACTATTAATTAAATAAATATTTTGAAATGATGCAAGGGTATACAAGGAATTTCACTTTGATGAAAAATGGGATATGGAATGGGCACCTGGCAAATAAAAAGTTTTGTTTATTAAGATAGAGATGCTCTAATACTATTATAGTCTAAATTTCATAATCATAATTAATGATTTCTACTAAAAAAAAGTATTTTTCTCTTTCATTCTTTTTTTTTCTTTTATTATTATTATTATTATTATTATTATTATTATTATTATTATTATTATTGTTTGAAGCCATGTCAAGTTTACGGAATTGATACATTATTCAAATTAATTACAATATATATATATAAAAGAAGGTTAGGGACTTTTAAAAATAATGTCCGTGCTAATATAAATATTATTATAAAAATATATTCAAAGTTAATCCTTTCAGATTTTTTGTTTTATATAATTTTAAATATAATATAACAAAAATATGGTATGTTGTTTTTGTATGCACTGAATGAGTTTTTTTTACGTGCCTACGTAATTTTTATTTTTTGAAAAGGAAAAAAATGAGTTTAAAAAAAAGGAAATGAAAAAACTAACTTACTTGAAACAAACAATACAAAGTAATTTTTTTTTTCTGTTTTTTCTTCGCTGTAGATAGTATGACCCCAAAAAAGTTATCATTTTTTGTGATCATAAAATGTCTTTTTCTTTTGCTACTGACGTGAAGAGATTTTTTTATTACACTCCCATTTAGATTATGTACATATAAAAATATTTTTGAAAAAAAAAATAAAGAGATAAAAGAATCCCTTTAACAAAGATGGAAAAGGCCCCACATAAAATAAATGAGAGGTGGCGCGTGTGTCGCAAGTGAGACTGAAATTTGTTGGAATTTGGGTTTTACAACTTTTATAGCCTATATTTAGACTGGAGTTTGCCTTTATTAAAACAGGTGGAGTGTAAAAATACAAAATACGGGCAAATTAGAAAAATATAGTTAGATTTTATATAACCATTATTTTTTGGTGTTGCTAATAAGACACTCTTAAATGTATTTTATTCTAAAAGTTTAAAAAGAACACGTTGATATGTTTTATCGTGTTTGTATTATTAGTATTATATTGATGTTATACAGTCTAATAGTAAATGATTTTTATATTTTGGAGTTTCTGTTTTTATAAGAGTTTTGTTTGGATAAGAAAGGTTTGGTCTCCACATAAATCTTAAATGTATAAATAATTGTCTGTGTTGCAGAATATGCAAGCATGTTGAAGATTACTGAAAAGAGTGATGTTTTTAGCTATGGCGTTGTGTTATTAGAGATCATAACCGGAAAAAAACCGGTTGACGAGTCGTTTTCGGAAGGTCAACATGTTATCCAATGGGTTCGTGATCACCTCAAAAGCAAGAAAGATCCGGTAAACATTATAGACAAAAAACTACATGGAAATCCTGACTCTCAAATACAGGAAATGTTACAAGCCCTAGGAATTGCGCTCTTGTGTACAAGCAACCGTTCTGAAGACAGACCAACAATGAAAGATGTGGTTGCATTATTGCGGGAAATCAGACATGAGCCAACAATAACACATAAAGAGACCAATAAGCCACGACAAGATTCAAGTGTTTCGAGCTTGTATTCGTCATCTTCGGTAACCCCGGCTCAGTTGTTGATTCAGGGTTCATCGAATTGCTCCCTTGCTTACTCGTCTTAATACCGATTCTATGAAAATTGCAACAATAATTTTTAGGGTTAGATGGTATATTAGCTAGCATTGTAAAAATGTTGAAAAGAAGTGTGCCTGTCTTTCTCTCCCCTCAATCTTTTAAATTATTTAGAAATTAAATATATTAGAAGTCGGGAAAGGGATTGGGGGCCATTCCTCAATTGAATTCTTTGGTTATTCTAAACATGAATACAAATCCCCTTCTATTAGAATTTAATTATTGTTGTAGATAAGTAGATATTTTCGTGGATTGATGCAACTTGAAAGAACAAATATCGCAATCAAACTATATAATGTTTTTTTTGAGTGGTTTATAATCTTCCATCTATTATGGTTTTTGGTATTTATGAAAACAAGATTTGCCGACAATAGACGAAATTTAATCAATAACCTTGGTGAAGAAGAATCTTTATGTCATCAATTCAGTTTGCATAGTTTCTCGATACAAAAATTTTCTCATTTTGTAATCATCAGTCTTAGATTTTTACTTTAATTTCTTAAATTATTTTCTAGTTAAAATATATAATTTTGAGTCATAAGAAAAAAATATTTTGAACTCTTTAAATATTGACTAGACGTTTACCCGCGCCAAGCGATGGGTGCAAATAATTTTAATACGACGGTTAGTTTCCATTAGTTGCGAGTTAGTTCCTTGTGGCATTTTTGCGGATTGTTTTGTATCATATAGTTGGAGAATGTGACGGTTGGTAAGTTTATCTATATTTTTGAGTATGATAGCCTAATGAAAATAAAAACTATAAATTTACAAACATAATTGTTAAATATATAAAATAATAATATATTTAAAATTGTATTTAGCATAGTACCCAATGATTACTATAAGGCAAAATAAAAATTATGTAATAATTAAACCCACAATAGAGGTTCAAATGATGCATAAAGGCAAAACATAACTTTTGATCAATAAATATCATGTTAGGCTAAAGAGAATGATAACACTCTTAGAACCTTGCCACATCAACTTTTTGATTGTCACATCATTTTTCTCTATTTAACACTTAAACTTAGCATTTGGTAGCGAGTTGTAACGAGTTTAGCACTTTATTTTTTTCTTTTTCTTTTTCAAATGTAATTAAATTACTTTATTTCAATACACAAACATTTTTTATGTACAAATATTAAACAAATTTTATTCTTTTAAACCACAAACAATTAATATAATATAAATTGATGCAAGGGCAAAACAATAATTTGGTAGAATAAATCTATGGCTGGACTACAAGAGAGTCTCATCTGGAAGGTTGCTCGATCATGATCCTGAGGGGAGCTTAAATCCCTATTTCACAATCAAAGGAAAACACCAACCGTGTTGCAAAAATTAAACATCAACTGTGACATTTCATCAAGCATCTCTGTATGTTTTTAAGGTCGAAAACATTATTGTCATCTCCATAACAAACAAAGTGATAGGATTATTTCAAGGCATTTAACAAGCCTCAAAACAACATGAATTAATCAGAATAAAATCAAACCTAAAACCAACAGCTTATAGTGTGACCTGTTCTAAAATTCGTGAATCAGTGTGATCCCATTTGCTTCCATATAAAAAGCAGCGGAATCTAGGTCAAACTTGGTGTTCTGGACAGGGTAGAAGTGCAACCTCAGCCAATCATAATTAGAAACAATGATGTGAGAGATTTGTGAAATATTGACATAGGTATTATTCCCTAAATCAGATTCAAAAACCCTACCTCTTCCAGTTCAACTCGTTTAGCTTCCCCATAATTAATCAAGAAATTGTCGACATGATGAGTATTTGAAGAACAAATCACAAACCGGGGATGAAGAGAAATATACTACAAGAAAAATAGTCTTTTACGACGCGCAAACCACGACACTCATTGATTTATGTTACGCAATGGAGAGTGACGTTAAAAAAGTGTCATCTCTTCAAAAAATTTAAGGATTTAGGTCACGCATTATTGTGTGCCCTTAAATTAGCGTCATACGAGAAAAAATTAAAAACACGGAGGGCGATGTATCTTAAATGGGCGCCCTCTATGAGTGTCGCTTTATAATTTTAATGAAAAGCGCGTTTAGTAGATAGGGGGAAAATGAAATCCCTAAAATTTTGAACACCCGCCTTATTTTTTGTCCTCCAATTTTGTTTCCTTCTTGCCCTAATTACGATCCTTTCTTCCCCCTCCATGGATTCGACTGCCGCCTTGCCTAGTTATCGACACTCCTTCCTTCGTTCCGCACTTGCCTTCTTCGCCTGACAATATCTCAAGAAGTACAACTACGAAAGCGTACAAGTCGGACTTATGTGTCGGAACTCCGGTAGACTGAAATTCAGGAAACATGTAGCCTCGTGTGCCCTAGAATTTCACGAATCTTGAATTTGGCTTACTGGAATCTCGTTCCAAGCTGCTATCGGTTTCGCCACAGAGTTCTGCCGTTCCAAAATCCCATATTTTCGCATTGAGTGACTATGATTGGGTTACAATTATGCTTGAGCCGACGATTGGGTTACAATTATGCTTGAAAGTGTGAAGAATTTACATGCTCCATCTACTTCTATCCTAGAGCCGACGATTTAGGGCCTTACAGCTTCTCATCCCACATAGCGCCGACGATTTAGGGCCTTACAAGCCCTAGCTCGGATTGAACTAAGGTATGCTTTACTGAGCATGATTTGTCATGATTTTTTGTTCTGCTTACAAGCCCTAGGTCCGATTTCAAGAAATATCTCATTCTATTCAATGAAGCAGGTCTGATTCTTCTCTTCTGGTTGCACTAAGGTATGTCGTGCTTACCGTTATTCATCTAGTCTCTTCTTCTTCTTCTTCTTCTTCTTCTTCTTCTTCTTCTTCCCTGATATCTTAATTTTTCGTGTAACACCTACCATTTCTTCACTTTTGGAACGCGTATAATTTCTTCACTTATTCTTCTTCTTCTTCTTCTTCCCTGACTCGAATTACTTTATCACGCCATTTGTGTTGATGGGTGCAGCGCTAGCTTTTTTCCTAATCTATTTCCAAGTGAACTGGTCACTAGCTTGTGTGGTGGTTGTGGCGGAATCAAAATGGGGGTTTCAGCCATACTCAAGCAAAACATATAGACATCATTACCACTTGGCCAATTGTCATGGCCCTCCACTCGCTGGTTCTAAACCCTGAAGACACGACCACCACCACCACCATTACTAAACCAATAGAAGAACTTTCAACAATGGTGAAACCTGATCAGGCCTTATACCTGATAACATTAAAGGTCTTTTTACATCCCCACCCGCTAATTTCTTTGAGTTAATTATATAAATGTTTTTCATGGTGATTTTGTCATTCTTTTCAGTTTGAAGAGGTTGTTGATAAAGTCAAAATTGAAGGTTCAAGAGTCAGATCTACCACATATTGGATAAAGTGATCTTGCTCTCTAAAGGCTCATAGATTTACTATGGTTCTACTTCCACATCTTTGGACTATTTTTCTTCAATTGGATTTTCCATGTCTATTACAGTCAAACCGACTGACCTTTTTCTTGATCTTACTAATGGTAAATCAATAATTTGAAATGATATTATTTGTATGTGATTTTTTATCGTTATTAACCACAAAAAAGTTTTTAAATCTCACAGGAAGGAATTGCACCTGATTCAATGCATGATTATGAGCAAGGTGAAAACACGGACGATGAGAAGAAATCAATAAGGCAACAACTCATCAGTTGTTATGAAACAAGACTGAAAACTGATGTATGTGATTTGGACGTTGGCAATTACAATCCTGGAAAAGAAACTTTACCAAGTAAGTATTTGTAAAAATAATAATAATAATAATAAATAATAATAATAATAAATTGATGCATATGTTTTTTTGGAATGTAAGGGTAAAATGGTAGAAAAGAAAAGAAAATAACATTATGTATTGAACACTTTGTGTGTATAAACTAACTCTCTTTGAAAGTAGGAAACTGTGTGGAATCAGAGCAATGGTGTACAAGTAAGTATTTGTAAAAATAATAATAATAATAATAATAATAAATCCCAGCTTGATGAATGATGATCGAGGTTAGTGGATTCTACTCCACAAATTAGGTTCTTGCTTTTATCAACTTACCTCTTTATAACTGTTGTTAACCTTGCGATCCATTGACCATCTAATTTGAAAAAATCTACTTTTCTAATGGGACTTATTTTTTTTAATGGTGGCAGGAAGCCAAGAGAAATCAAGGTGGCAAAGCAAGCCATGCTTCATGGAGAAATTAAGATGATCTTAATGAATATTTTTGGTAAGTACTCTCTTAATTTTATAAAACTTGCATTCATGCTGAAACAATTATGTTTTTCCCATGGATAGCAGTTAGGAGATGTCAAGATCACGTTTTAGTGTGGAGCTTGATGTTGCAAATGCAGTAGGGTATAATATCATGAGACATGCATATAGTTTGTTATATTGGGCAACCAACAGCTCCCATCATACAACAGAGGGTATAATATCATGAGACATGTATGTGTTTCTTGGTCATGAAACAACAGCTGCAAAACAACAGCTCCCATCATACAACAGAGGGTATAATATCTGCAGGGGCGTAGGATGATCGTCTTGAACGAACTTGCTGATGTGGCGTAGGCTGACAGAAAACATCAAGTCAAACAGAAGTGAGTCATAACATAATGCAAAATTATATATATATATATATATATATATATATATATATATATATATATATATATATATACCTGCAATTTTGGGCGTAGTGCCTCTAAAGGTCCTTTGCTCTTTTGTGACCCCTGTTGTAAAAAAGACAAGAATAACATGAAGCATCAAAACTTTATTAAAATAGATCAAGAGTTTAAAAAAAATCATTTTAAGTACCTTTCCTAGTGCCCAATCTGCAGAATCAAAGAAAGCACGATCATGATCCTGTATGATTGGGGAACAAATTAGTTGTTACTATTCTTCTTCCATAATTAGACAAAAAAAAAAAGAATGGAAATTGAATTACCTTTGAGATTAAAGGGGTTTTTCTTGGTAGTAATCCACCATATTTTTTCTTGATTACAGCTTCCTGCAAACAATGAACTTTGTGAAATTTCAATTTTAAAGATTATATAGTAAAGACTATTCAACCACAATTTTAAAGATCAAATAAGCACATGATTTAAGACTTTTAACTAAATCCCTTGTAATGGTGATAAAGGGCAAATAAGTAAATTAGGATAATATCTACAAAAGAAAGGAAGTACCTCTTGGGCTTGTGTGGGCATGGGATTGTCCTCTGCTTTTTCTAAATCCTTTGGGATTTCTTATGAAGATGAGTCATTGTTTATTTCAACTTTTTGATCATTATCCACAAGATTAAGGTCTTTGGAACCCACATTTGTCTCGGACATTTTGCACGTATTTACAGAAAAACCTGCTAATAACACAAGAGTGGGATAATTTTCATAATGATACAGTTTTTCAAACTTTTCATGGAAAAACATTTAGTCCCATATATCGATGATAGGCTTAATTGTCATCTTATAAAACTAAGTTTACTGTTTTCTATCTCACTTAATAACCTTCTTTATTTTATCATACTCTAAAATGAACGAAAGCATTCATGTTATCTTTTCTCATAAATGAACTAGGCATACAAGTGATGGATTGGAAAAAAAATTGTTACCTGCTGTAGATGGTCTTCTTATGGTTTATTTATTTATGATATAATGGGGATGATTATGATAGGAGCGGGGTCTTCTTGGACATCTGGAGTGAGACGAAGCAACATAATTAAAAGGCACTACTAGAAAAAAGGAGATACAAGGTAGCTAATGTGTATCTTTGAAAAGCTTCTTGAAGTTGATTTCCTTATATTAGTTATTTTCATATTTACTTTTTTGATAAACACTATTTTTTAGCCGTACTTAAAATTTTTGAATGAAAGCCCAACACTTAGCAATTACCCTTTTAATCTTTATCTATCACTATTTTTTTTTATTTTTTTTTATTTTTATTTTGGTCTTTCATCAGGTACCCTTTTAATATTTATATATCACTGTATGGGTTTTTTTTGTTCTTCAATTGCATACTGGAAAATTTGATTTGATTACTCAATAGTTCCAGTTGAGAATCAGGTTCATATGTAATCCATGTTAAAATTTTGATTTCTTATTATAATTCTTTCTTTTATTTAGTCGTATAATCTTCCCTTAATTTTCCACTTACGAGAAAAAGATGAAGATAAGTTATGCACTCCAACTGCCTGACAATATGTCTGAAAGAAGAGCCAACTCACTGCCATTATTTCTATGTGTCAATATCAGACTACTCAAGCAACTTATGAGTATAAAAACACATTATTTTAGTTGATTAATTTTAGCTATTTTCATTTCAGGCTTTTTGCATACCCTTAGGAGCTGTTGGATGTTACAGTTGCCAAATTTACCCCTGTGAATACAGATGGTGAATCTGGTGAACCAACGTACATTATATCAGATCGATCAGTTGAAAGTAAGCGAACTTTATATACTTCTTTGATAGTAACTTTTTGTGTAAAAAGCTTGTCATCAAGAAGTTGCAACTCTGATAATCAAATTCACGACAAAAATGAGAGAAGATAGGAACAACTTTTGATTCTAATTTGTACTACACATTAAGGAAATGCTAATTTCCATGACACACACAAAAACAAAAACAAGTAGTTCCCATCTTCTCTAAGAGGAGTCATCTACTTTTGGAATTTTAGATTAATGAATTTGTATTTTTTGCAAAGTATTAAATTAAGGATAATTTAAATAATTTGATGAGGGATTAATTACACTTACAGGAAGAACTGGAGGGACTTACTTCTAATTACCCTAATCGCTTCAAAGTTTACTATGTATTGAATCCGGTAGGTATTATTCTTAGTAACAAAAAGCCTATGATAAACAAATAAATGATAGTAGGTTGCTGTTTGTTGCATTGAATTAAACCTAATATTTTTTGGGTTTATTATAAAATATAAATTAAAATAAAGGGCCTGGTTTTGTATTTGTGAAGCCACCGGAAGGATGGACAAGTGGCGTTGGGTTTGTATGAAAAAAAAAAATGATCCAAGACCATTTACCTGCACCTTCATCTGATATCAAGGTATCTTATTCTAATTCAACTCCTTTCATTCAAACATGTTTTGAAATATTTATTCAACAGTGGTAAAAAAGGCTAAAATACGTATTATGTGTTTGTTGTGTGAACAGATTTTACGATGTGGGCCACCACCAACGAACAAGGCAATGGCTGCTCATCTTGAAGCTTTGGGACATGAATCAGATATGCTATTCCAATTTTAAATTCAAAACCTCCTATTCATAATTTGAGATTTGAGATTCTGTTTGTTGTATTTGGGATTTTGTTAGCCAGAAGCGTGATGTTAGTTATGTGATGAATTCAAACTAATCTTATTTGTAAGTAAGTTTATTTATTTGTTTTGGACTTGAGCTTAAAATATTCTAAATTACATTTTACAGGAGTACGCATGTTGCCAGCTGGAAGCGGTATGGGTGTTATGTGTGGGATGACTAGAGGCATCAAGATGGCAAGACCCCCCTCTTCCTCCATCATGAATTCCACCACTGGTTTGTTGACTTCCAGTACACCAACACCAACACCTGCTCAAGGAAACTCCATGTTGAGATCATGTGAGTCTATGCATATGATTCAGGTGAGTTTCAGTTTATGTTATCTTTCACTTTACGTTTTATTATTTTTCACTTTTGAATTTGCATTTGAGTTTCAGTTTGCATTCGTGTTTCAGTTTCCTTCTTTCAGCAACCTTCCAAAATCCCTTCAGCTAAATAAAGAACAACAAGAAGCTTTACACCCTTGGTTTATGAAGTGTTTTGGTAGGATAGGATTGTGTAAGGAATTGAATCGTTCATTCCCCACAAACAAGTTCTGCAAGGTAAACTACCAAGTTTAAATGAGTCATTTTCTGTTGTCTATTTGTGGTTTTAAACTTAAACTGTTGAGCATTCTTGTTTTTATGAGTAGTTTCATATTATGTTATGTACTTGTTAATCTTGAATCCTATTTTGCATATATTATATGTGTTAATTAAATGCTTTTGTACATTTGTAGATACCTCCCTGGACCAGATGACATGTCAGTTTTGGACATTGCATACACAATCTACACAAAGTTTGAAGAATGTCGAAGTGTAATGTCCTCAATATATAAGGTATTTACTTCTCATTTGGATCGAAGTTACATTGGAAATCGTATTCAATCATGGATCTTCCAAGTCTAGCTGTAGGTATATGTTTTTCTTAATGAATAATGTAATCATATGTATGAATATGAAATAAAGTTTGTTATTTAGTATGTAATAATCATGTATAGGGAGAAAACAATATCTATTGATTTGTTTTATCTTTTCATGGATCGATTATTTGTATGATATTAAATTTTATGCAATGGATTGTATTTTTTGTATATAGTATTTTATTTTTTGTTATGAGACATTAAATGCAAATTTAATTTGAAAATTAGTAAATCTATAAATAATATTTTTTTTAAACATTTAAAATTATGATACGCAAAAATGTGTGTCATCTTTATTTATGACATGGCCTTTCTTGACAGGGGCTTCCTTGATACACATTGCGTGTCATAAACACGCGCGTCGTAAGGTTACGACGCGCGAATGCGTGTCGTCTTCTTTTATGACAGGGCCTTCCTTGATACGCATTGCGTGTCATAACCGCGCGTCGTAAATGCGCGTCATAAATGCGCGCCGTAAATGCGCGTCGTCTCTCTTTATGACAGGGCCTTCCTTGACACGCATTTGCACGTCGTCTGAGCGTTTTACGACGCGCAATGAGCGTCGTAAAAGGCCTTTTTTCTAGTAGTGATACAAAATGATTTTTTTGAATGGATCATTATTTGTGATGTTAACAAACGAAGGTTAGTTACATGAAGGGGGAAGCCAAGATTGGGAATAACTTTCGGACACTACAGAGGGAGGAGAAATCCCCAACGACCTAAAACCTTTCTCTCTCTTCTCGTTACTCTGTTGGCGAAGCTAAGATGGAGCGCCCCTTGGCGTATGCCAGGGGGCGGTGTTTGGCAAGGGTGGCGAGTCTCCTAGAGAAACCCACTCCGTTCAACCTTAACGACAACTAACTATTGGTCAATAAATATCATGATGATCAATAACATAACTATATGGTTTGCCAAAAAAAAGGCAATAAATGGTCAAACAATGTATAAAAGCAAAACATAATTATTGGTCAGTAAGTATCATATTGCTGACAATTATTCGTTTGGTCCTTATGATTTCATTTTGTGGAATGGTTGGTCATTCAAACATAATTCTTTTTTCAAATGACCAATATGCCCTTAGATTAAATCTGTAATATATGATATATCTCCAAGGACCATTTCTACAACGCTCAGCATCTATAACAACTACTGTTATACACATGTTTATGGATTGTTTTGTATTGTTTTTAATATTATTTTCTTCAAAACACATATAGGCAATGAAGTGAAAATAATTCTCCTGAAAAATGCCAAAACCAAACAAAAATTAAAGATGAATTTAATGTAAAGTTTGATTATAAATAAAAAACAATCAACTATTTCACAGCATAAATATTTTTCGATTATTGATTACTTGTATGAATAGATAATATAAATTATTATACATCAATTTTGTTATTGCCATTTATAAAATATTAGAATTTTTTATTCAGATAATTTTTTTTTCATGTTAAACTTTTATGCATAAATGTCTATTATATTATAATATATTAATTTAAAAAATATCATTGTTAATTATCGTAAGTGACATTGTTAGTTATTATAGATTTATTATATTAATTTGTAGTAATTGTCCCATATGTATAAATTTTGACAAAAGTCTATATAAATTTAAATATTTTTTACCAAATTGATTAATAAATGAAGAAAGTAAAATATATCACCATCAAGTTCACAAAAACTATGATACGGTTAAACTCTCGATTAAAAATATAGCAAAAAAGTAAAAATAAACTTAAGCTTATAAACCATTGATTTTTCCAACAAAATAAATAAACATACAACAAAGGTCTTTAATGCGAAGATGAATATGTAACAAAGAAAACATATCAAGGTCTACCAAATATTACCTGAGGTATGCCTCGTCAAAGATGGATAGTTTGTTGTATACCTGTAATGAAAATCTAGATCACATAATCTTCGTTAAATTAGTTGTATCAATTGATAAATTAAGAAAAATGTGGTAATGGAAAAGAAGGTGTTTGCCTTATTTTAACTGTAGGGTGCTCTAATTCCAAGCCTTTAAGATGATGATCCAAACCATGATATACACTACAAGAATCCTTTTTGTTCACCTTTTGGGCAGATCTTCCTTATGAGTTCACTATTTCATAAGAAATATTGAATCTTTCTTTACACATGCCTAAATGGCATTGCATCCTCTGGCTGAATGCTTGTTGTCTCATACCTATGACTTTTCAGAATGTATTAATAAAAGATTATATGGTTCTAAAACAAATAGGCTCACTATCAACACTCAATTAGAAAGTGACTGTTTAAGAAGTATCTGTCAACAATTCTTGATTTTCCATATTATCCAATAATAACAACACTCCATAGGCTCTGAATATTAAACAAAAACTTTAAAACTACCAAAATTTGAAATAGAAAAAACAAAATGAGAAATTGAAATATAAAGAGAGGATGAGGAGGACCAAGAAAACTGAATTAAGAGCTCTCCATTGATAATCATTTTGATTCATTTGACCTGCACAATACAATGTAAACTGAGTTAAGAGCAAATATGTGATTTATAACTTGAATGAGAGAGAATGCCAATAATACCAAACAAGCTCGTAGTGGTGGTGAAGTAACACTACACATACACACATATATGTATGATTCTGAAAATTAGAACACAACCATACACACCACACACACATAGAATTATGATTCTGAAAATCATAACGTATAAGTATAATATGTGTAGAACCTGCTAGATTCGTAATTGCATTGACGAAGCATGAGCTAATGAAACGCCCTTTCCTCCACCAGACATGCCCTATATTAAAACCAATTTTGCCAAGTTTTCCTTCACCATATCCAAATCTGAAAACTCAATTACCACATAGTTTAATTTATCCATCAAACAAAATTGCGGGTTTACGGAACAACGAAATCATTAAATCATTAAATCATGAAATCCGAATTGCACATTCCCACTAAAAGAAGAGAGAGGGAGAAAGAAAATCACCCGATGTTGCTGTGGTTGGCACTTGGTAGATTAGTTAGGGACTTATAAGCAACCATTAATGATGTATATGATTATATAATATGCCGATTAACAACATGAGAAGTGGCCGGGTGCACCCCTAACCAACCTTAACTTAAAATCAATTGAATATATCAACAATTAGACATATGATTTTACAAACAACCAAATGCTTAGTGAAAAAAATCAAGATTCAAGAAAGGTGAAGTAATTATCGATTTACTTGATTGGAGTGTATGACATTGGCGTTGATAGGGATGGCGGGATAGGGTTAGGGTTTCTCGTCTTGACAGAAGGTAGAAGCGACAGACGGGGCGGTGAAGGGCGGTGGCAGAAATTGTGGACTTCCACGAGGTCGATCATCAAGTTGAGAGGGAAGAATAGGGTGGCCGGTGACATACTTTTGGGTTGTAACGACGACGTCATGAGGATGGTGGTAACAGAGGCCTACTGAAGATTCAACAGAGCAAGTAGAGAGAGAAGAGTTTTGGGAGAAACGATGGTATGTAGATGATATTAGGGTTTTACACGTTTAGACTTTAGACATAGGGGCGTTTAGATATAGGGAGAAGGTATGTTTTTTTTTTTTTTTTTTTTTTTTTATGATTAATAGATTTGTACATAGTGTTATAATAGATGTACCTCTTAATTTTCAAGAAATAGGCAATATATTTAATAATATAGTAAAGATAGGGATATTATGTGTATTTCTCTATTTATGTATATAATACATGCTATTTTTATGGACGTGAATTAAATAGTTGATAAATTTTGCAAACACAGATTTTATAAATTTGAATACATTATTACTATCATAAAACCAACTATCTTGTCATTGCTTTCATACGTATTCCTGCCACCTCTTGTTGCATGGCCGATTGGCCGTCACTGGCCATCTTAATAATTATTAAAGTCACCTTTAAAACTAACATCACGCTGCTTTTTTTTTTTTTTTTTTTTTTAAATAGTGACCAATATATTAGCACAAAACAATTTATTTTTTTTTAAAATAGTGACCAATATATTAGCACAAAACAATTTACCTTAATAGAGAAGATCGAGTAATTACAAGAAATAGTCTAAAATAACGAAGGAGTTCGGAACATGTCAAACAATAAAATTACATTTAGACCTACATTTAATCAAATTGAAAGTATTTAGTATCATATGTAGTGTAGGGGTGAGCAAAACCGCACCACAACTAAAATTAACCGTATAAGCCGCAACCGCAATAAAAACCGATGGTAAGGTTCACTGTTTTTTCAAAAACCACAAATTTGTGATGTGGTGCGGTTATTAGTTTTCAAAAACCCAACAAACGCCGCACTGCACCGCATATATTATATAATTTTTTTTATTAATGATTAATATATTAAATATTAAAAATAAGACAAGTTTCATGGATGAAAGAATGATAAAATTCTAGAAGACAAAAATGTTGGTTTTTTCATATGTTTAACTTTGAAAAATGGTGAAATTTGACAATTTTAAGATATTTATTGTTAATTACTAGTGATTTAAAGTTTTTAAGATATTAATTGTTTGTAATTTAAGTTAATTGTTTTATACCTTATGGTTTTTTATTATTACAAGTAATATGTTTAAACTCTTAAAACTATTTGAACTCTAAAGTGCGGTTAAAAACCATATAAAATAACCGCACCAAATCCATGCGGTTAATAACCGAAAAACACAAAAACAAAACCACGCCGCAAAAATAACCGCACCAAGCGGTTTTGAAAATGGATTAACCGCATTGCGGTTAGTGGTGAAGTTTTGGCCAATAACCGCACCGTGCTCACCCCTAGTAAGGATAGTGGCCCGCTTATCGTCCTTGAAAACAATTGTGTTACGCTTCTTCTAGATCATCCAAAGCATGGTATAAACCAAAGACAATCACAGTTTCTTAATATATTTACTCTCAACATTCAATTTGAACATGTCGATCAAGTCTTTACAAGAATAAGGAAACCTTGTAAAAATAGAAGATTCAGTCATCAACCATCACCATTAGATCACTACAAAAAGATGGAAATGAGAAGAAAATGTGATCAATATCCTCCTTCACCTCACGACAGAAAGGACATAAAGAAAAGCCACACCAATCCCCCATTTAGTAAGGTTCAAGGAAGTCGGAATTATATTTTTAAGTAAAGTTCACATAAAACAATTTATTTTAGGTGGATCCATTTAATCCAATTGAACAACTCCAAGTTCCTTATACATGATATATTGTCAAGAGGCCTCTATTATCGTATATTGAAAAATCATCTCCACCATCATCTTCCTAACTTCCCATGTCCCGTCCAGTAGCAAACCGAAAAATAGCCACTTGATTCATTATGCTCATGAATTGATCAGATTCCCAACCCATTCTTGACTGCCCCACCCAGTCCCATACCAATAGTAATGCATAACCCGCCCATTTCCTCCACTAAACAATTCTTCATTTTCTCAATAACGTACATGTTAGGACAAAACTCTTTTAACTATATCACCACACTAATAGTTTTTCCAGAAGAAGGTTTTATCTTCTTTTTTTCACCACCCTCTTAAAAAGACTAGCAAATCAGATACTCCTATCATCAAACTTATCTCAAATCTGGGTGATGCTAGAACAAACACCCTTTATAGATTTTTTAGCAATTACATGTCCATTAATATGATTAATATTATGAATTAATTTTATATACAAAAATAAATCTTACTTGTTTTTTAACATCTCCCACCATTCGATAAAAAATATCAAGTTAGTAGAATGAAGACATCCAACACCGATGCCTCCCATATGCTTTGGTTTAGTTTCGACCTCCCAAGACACCTGGTTAATCTTCTTCTTGTCCCCATCACCTCCCCATAAGAATCGTTAAGAAATACCATCAAGCACATTAATCACTTTTTTAGGAGCTCTAAAGAGAGAATAAAAGGTACAAAGAAAAGGTTATCTAGAGTGAGGCGACCACCACAAAAAAGACATTTCTCCTTCCACTTAGATAATTTATTCTGAATCTTATGTGACATCCTCTAATTTTCAGAACAAATTAAAACTTTTTCTTTAAATTGTCAATTTTATTTTGTCATTATCGCGAAAAATCCCAATATATTTGTCATTTTGAGTACACGTGAGTGTCTCAATTTAATAAAACCCTAAGGATGTCATAATCAATACATATACATAAGTTAGAATGTAAAGACCTAATGGTCCTGAACTCTATTGCAGACTGTCTCTTAATCACTCAACATCCTAATCAAGTTCCAATAGATTAATCTTTTCCACTGTCTTTATATCGACAGATTCCTTATTACAAAATCTTCAATTCTCGTTTAGATCATTTTGACTAACGAGCAACCGATCTAAAATTCGATTTCTACGCAACACCGTTACACTGAAATATTAAAAAAATCATAACTTCCTCTTACAAAGTCAGATTTTAGCGTTCTTTATATGCACCCTCTAGGTTTTACCGACTTTTTTTTATATTATTTAGGCTAATAAGCAACCTATCTCCAATTCACTATTTATGATACATTTTCTGTTCATGAAACTTCAGAAGTCTATAACTTTTGTATATGAAGTTGAATTTGAGTGTACTTTATATGTACAAGATTCAGATCGCAACTCCTACATTATCCGTCAAGATTAATCGTCTTAAACGGTGACCTCCACTAACTACCACTCTCCTCCTCCTCTCTTCCCTAACCGGTGACCTCCACTAACACTCATACGTTGTCGTTGCTTTTTCTCTTTAACTAAGCCATGTTTGACTATAAACAGATTTTGAATATTCTTGAATTTAGGTGTGCCAATGCTCAGTCAATGACAGGTTGGACAACTTCAACAAATGGCAACTTCTCCACTCCCAAGTTTTTTTTTTTTTTTTTTTTTAAATTCCCTCTTCTTCTGCAGTATTTCGCCCACTGTGTTACGACATTCAATTTTGAAATCCAGCTTCCCCAATCTCGGCACTTATCTCTCGATCCTTCTCCTATAAGTCGCGTCTCACCTCCCTTATAATCCCCCGTTCTCCAAAAACCCTACACTTCACCACCACCACCGCTCCATCAACAACTTCCTTGAAACCCCATCATCCCTAAATAAGCGCTACAAGTACGTTCCAAATTTTATTGAAATCCGAACTTTGGATTCATTCAAATTGGAGAACCAAAAGATACCCACTTGATTGACAAATTATAGCGTATCATCCATTTTATTCAGGTTAGACCCAATCGGCTTTACTTCAGGTAAGACCTTCATCCATTTGATTCAAGTTAGGTTAACCATTAACCGTTCCTTCTGTCTTTCTACTCGAATTCAATAACATTTTCATATGCAGGCTGCCATAGTCAAGTACCAACTCAACTACACTCTTATTTTTCTCAATTTTAAGGTTTGAAGAATGCTCTCTCTTATTTGTAACTTGGTCACTCTCAATTTTACAGTTTGCCACCACCATCATCTCCCACCCCCGCTTACACCACCACTCACAAACACTATTAACTATCTGACTCATTAAAAACCATAACCCCTCAAATACTTGGATATTCTTCTTCATCATTTCAAAATTTTCTTTATATTGTTTTGGTTTGGTTGCATTTTTGATGAAAAACAAGTTCGACTTCAAGCAGACTGATGATTATAAAGAAGAAACAAATTCGGGTGTATTTGTATGTATCTGTCTCTATCTCCAGAACTATCATACACATATAATTTTTTGGTAACAGATTTGGGTTTATTTTTATCTATGTGTGTGTATTTATATCTATTTGTATGGATCTATGTGACATATGAGTAGTAAGTTTATAATCACTTTTTGTTTATTGGTTTTTTTATTTGTATTATGTGGTGATACAGGGTCTTCATTGTTAATCTTGGTGTCTTAATATGTGGTTTTACTCCAAAAGACTAAATCTAGATACATATCCGGTAAGGTATTCACGTTTCTTTAGTTATTATCATCATCTACAAAATGAAAAATAAACCCTTCACATAAAACAGTTAGATATCTTTATTTTTTTATAACTTACTTTAAAGGGATGTAACGACTTTCATGTTGGTGATCTTTTGTAGTGTTCACAATTCAAAAGTTTTACCCCTATAAAGAAAAAGCTTTGCAACCCTAAGTAAGTTGTTGTGTCTTCTCTTAATCTATACACATCTAATTTCTCTAATTAAAACACTTATATGTTATCTTAAAAACCAATGCTCTAGGCTAAAAAAATTTATGATGTATGTGAGGTGAGGGAAGGATGCTGATGTATCCGTGGAGGTAGATGAAGTCCAAGTGTACAAACTTTTCCTTATCAATGAATAAAAATTATATAGTTGTTATTGTGTTGTTTATAAGGGTTTCGTCTGTTGATAGTATTATATAGGAACATTGCAAAAGCTACCAAAGGCCAAACTATTTGTTTTGTTTCATAGATGATATTTGATATCTTTCATTGTACGTTTATGTGCTTGCCATTGCATAAAATGTTAGTTGATTTATTTTTTTATTTCTGTTGGGATCATAAGGGTTTAGAATAATGGTCCGTCAACAATATGGAGGTATTAACGGAAAAAATCCTTTCTTTATATAATTTCTCACTAAACCATATGTTTTCTAATAGCATCAATGAGGAAGAATATGGTAAAGACATCAAGGGTGAGATTAATTAGCAATGTTGTCAAGCTCTAACATGATTGGTTGTAGGCATTCTTTCCAGCCTCTAATAATTTTTCTATTGCAAGGTAAAATTTTAAAAATACGGGTTGATAAAGTAGTCAGTTTTTAAACTCTCCATTGAATTTGAGTATTTGAAATCTTATTGTAGGAGGGTATATGCTCATAGAAAAGAGACAGATAACATATTTAATTTTTATATTGTTAAATGCAAAGAATAGCAGTGTACTTTTTTGTCTGTTTTCTATAACATCTCACTTTTTTTTAACAGAATTTTGCAATTAATAATGTGAAGAGAAAATTGGATAATGTTGCACCACTTTAGTCCTAACTTTGATGTATCTGCGTATCGGTACACTATAATTCTATTTTTCCCTCAATTTTCAGCCAACTAAAGATTTTTTTGGAACATGTAATTTGATTTTAAAAACTTTATAGTAAATGACATTGCAACATAGTTTACTTAACTCCTCAACTTTATTCCTATTTTGTAGGTTAAGCTGATGATTTCTTTTGGGCTGATTCTGTTAGGGGCTATTCTTTTGGGCAGAATCAAAATTCATTCCATCACTTTCTATCATATTGTTTTTGTAAGGCATTTTAACTGTTTGGAAATGGCAGAAAGCATTCAATATAAAAGTGAACCTATACGATGGTCTAAACTTTAGGTATTTTTATTTGTATTTAGAAATTAACATCCAACATAAATTTCTATCTCTTCTTTGCGTTTGAAGTGCTTTTTTATCTATATCTCATGGAAATTATCAATGTTTTTCCTTTAATTTTCTAGAAAATGAATGAACAAGGTAAATTCTTTTAATTTGTATTGGAATTTTTGAAATTGCAGGTTTTGGGTACTACCAGGGTATTATAAAAATAACATGGTATAATAGATGAAAAATGTTAGTTTTAGTTAATTTTAAATCAAGAAAACTATTTCCATGAATCAAAATAAAGATCTATAAGATAAAAACATGCATCTTTACCATGTATGATACACATATCTTGAGTTTACGTCAAGGAATATTTTTGCAATTTGTAAAATAAAAATGGTCTTACGTCCAAATGATAAGGTAGCGATTGTGTTCATGCAAGTGCGTTCAGGTAGTAACTTGATTACTATACATTTGAAACAAAACTTAATCCATGAATTTATAATCTGCCTTTTGTTTGTCAAGATAAAGTGAATATCTTTATCAAAGACAAAGATTACTCAATCTTTGTGGTTAAATAAATACTAAGCAACGATGAACATAAATGTGATATTGCCAGGACCGGTTTAAATGTATTTTAGATCCGAGACATAATATAAAAATAAAGGTCCTTTTGAATAAAAAAATACTCATTAAACAAGACATTTAATATAAAAAAAATACATCTTAACCAAGTAAGTGAAAATAATTTTAGATTTATTAAAAAAATATCATCGTTTAAAACAGATTTTTAATTTAAAACAGAGATAAAAATTGTGTAAGAATCGAAACTTGATGTAAAAGTATATTATTAATAAATCATATTAACTATTAAAAAAACAATATTAAGATTATGATATCATAAATTAAAGAAAGAGATAATGTTTAATAGGGAATTTCAATTTTACAGCTTAAATATAACTTAAATATAAGTTAGCTTAAAGTCATTTCAAAACTAATATTTGAAAAAACTATTCGTACCCGTCGATTGGCACTGGTAAATGGCTATTATATATATATATATATATATATATATATATATATATATATATATATATATATATATATATATATATATATATATATATATATAAATGATTGTCAAATTTGTAAGCACATTGCTAAATATAAAAGTTATAAATAAAACATAAAATAAGACAAAATTTCAGAATTTCATAATTGGTTCTTACGATTGCAAAATATTGTATTTTGAGAACTTCTATGAAAAACGTCACTGTGGTGGTCTCTATAGTATCAAAAATTGCATGAATGTTTCTTTTGATGTTAACTTTAACTTTTGAGTTGTTTTTTTTTTTAAATAACAAAAATGTCTTTGGACCAAATCTGAAAATTGTGTACCTCAAGGATCAATTAAAAAAATTTGTATATATATATATATATATATATATATATATATATATATATATATATATATATATATATATATATATATATATATATAGAGAGAGAGAGAGAGAGACACACACTTTAATTTTCAATTTTTTGTTTTATTTTTCAACGGTTTGATAATGTTTTTACCGTCTTGACATTTTCTTTTCTATTTTTCTATAGTTTTAGATATTTATAGTTTTTCTAATGTTTTTATTTATTTATATTCAAATAAATGAATTTAAATTCGATAAATCATGTCGAAATCTTTTTTTCCTTAATTTTTCTTATTTGTGAACCGAATCAGTAATGTTTTTTTTGTTTAAATTTGATGTCGTTATGGTTAATGTTTTTTACTTGGATGATTCAACAAATAACCGAAGTTGTTATTTTTATTTATTTAAAATAATAATTATATTAAAGTTTATATTGAATCATATGTTCTAAAAATGTTTTTTTACTTGGATGATTCAAAAAATAACCGAAGTTGTTATTTTTATTTATTTAAAATAATAATTATGTTAAGGTTTATATTGAATCATGTGTTCTAAAATTTTCCATTGTTAGCAATTTTAAGTTTGTAGTAATCCTTATAATTATTTAACATTTTTTATTTCCTACTAAATTGGTTTTCAATTATTTGGTTCTTAATCCAATTTGGTCCGGATTTGAATATGTACCATTGGAAAATATAATTGAACATATCGTAGAGTCTTTTTCTTATCTCCTTTTTTATTCTTTATTATATTCTATTACCACATTAAAAAATATTATATTGAATTTGAAATATTGATATAGAAATAGGATTTAATTTGCAATGCACATTTTAATTTTTAACTAGTTTTCCTATTTTAATAATTATAAATCGCAAATAAGATATATTGAAACATTAATTCTTAATAAAAAAAGGTGTTTGATTTTTGAACATCAATTTGTCGTAACATAAATATAATAGCAACTAAATAACAAAAAGTATATAATAAAACATAGTTGGACGCAAATTTAAGATAAATATAACTTTTTTGTTTATTTGATTCAAAATAAAAAAATAGAAAAACATAAATTACCAAAATAAAAAATACATAACAAAAAAATGTTCAAACACCAAAATTGCAATATACTATGATATATTCGTGTATTTTAATCTTTTGGAAAAGATAAAAAAAATTCATCAAATTGATGAAAAAAACAAAAAATTGAAGAATACGAAAGATTTAAAAAATAAAAAAACTTTGGCAAAATAAGAAAATAAATTTAAAAAAATCAAAAAGTAGAAAATGCATGAATATATTAGAGTATGTTGTTATGAAAACTTTTAAACACGTAATTCAATATAAACTTTAACCTAATTATTGTTGTAAATTAATAAAAATAACAACCTAGATTATTCAGTGGACCGTCCAAATAAAAAAAAATATACGAACCTTAACAACAAAAAGTGAAAAAGAAAACATTATTAGTTCAAATTCACAAATAAGAAAATTTAGAGAAAAGTAGATTGGACATGTTTTATTGAATTTACATTAATTTACTTGAATAAAAATAAATAAAAACATTAGAAAATTCATAAAGAACTAAATTTACTAACAAAAATAGAAAATAAAGGTTAAAAGAGTAAAAAAATATCAAATTGTTGAAAAATTAGAATAAGAGTAAACCAAAAATAAAAAGTATATATATATATATATATATATATATATATATATATATATATATATAGGGTTAGGTTATTATGTTGTAACTATCTATTGTATGCATGTAAGATTGATTGTTGACCAATCATTTTAGTTATTTTAAGAAAGTAATTAATGCATATTACATGTTAAAGATATAATGAGTATTAATTAAATCTTCAACATTTAATATGCATTAATTATTTTCTTAAAATAACTAAAATTATTGGTTCAGAATCAATCCTACATGCACACAATGGATAGTAGAAACATTTGAACCTAACTATATATGTATATGGTTAGGTTATTGTGTTCTAACTATTTATTGTGTGCATGTAGGATTGATTGTGGACCAATCATTTTATTTATTTTAAAAAATAATTAATGCATATTATATGTTGAAAATATAATGAGTATTAATTAAATCTTCAGCATTTGATATCCATTAATTACTTTCTTAAAATAACTAAAATGATTGGTTCAGAATTAATATATATATATATATATATATATATATATATATATATATATATATATATGTGTGTGTGTGTGTGTGTGTGTCAGGGGTGGATGCAAGATTTCATAGTACGAGTTGCACGATAGTAGAAAAAATAAAAATTTTAAAAAATTTCGAAAATTTTTCCACTAGGCCGGAAAAGTTAGGGGTTGTCGGTGCCACCCTGGAACCCCCCTAAATCTGCCCCTACTGTGTGTGTGTAACATCCCCAAATTCACGATCATTTTAAAAAAATTATCTATGCTTCTTTGAAAATCAGAGTATTCTTTTTAAAGAAATAATATTGCAGAATTTGTTCCTAGAAAAACATAATAAATATATTATCAAAGTATTTCTGAATAAATGTATTTTGTTTATATTAAAACATTGGGATGTCATTGTCAATACATAAACATAAGCATAAACATACCTTACATTGTCAGTGTAATGTGGTTTCGTATCGACACCTATGATACAAATATACTGAGTGGTTCAGGTTTTGAAACGTGGTGATTACTAAGGGTTTTCAACCCACAATAATAAAGTTATTATGTTTCATCATCAAACAATTAACCCAAATACCCATCCCTATTATCTTCTTTATTTTTAAGTGTCTTCCATAAAATTCATATATTCCTTAATATTTATTCCTAAGGATTAACATAAGGAATAGGCATGAGTCCATCGCTGCCCATGACATAGCTGCCAATGTTATCTGTTAGGCACGACTGCCATTATTATCATTTAGGCATAGCTACCAGGATTATGATGTTCTCTATTAGGCATAACTGCCGATATTATCATTTAGGCGCAGCTACCAAGATTATGATGTTCTCTATTAGGCACAATTGCCAATATTATCCTTTAGGCGCAGCTGGTAGGATGTTTAGAGTACATCATAGTTCAAAAACATCTACAGGTTGTGGCGTAGCTGCCAATGTTCATCTATCGGGAACTAAGTCCATAGCTGCCAATGTTCATCTGTAGGGCACTAAGTCCATAACTGCCAAAGTTCATCTATATCATTTTTCATCCGTCATCATTCATCTACCCATCTTTACCCAATATTTTTATAAATATAAAATACATATATAATTTACATAAAATAAAGCATGTATATTCGGTTCATCCAACATAGATATCAAGAACAAAAATAATATGCACACATAGCACATAATTTATATTAAAATACTTCATTCTATGTGTAAGATGAAAGTAACTATGCACTCACTTGTTAAAGTGACGATTCCAAACTCGAACAACGTTTAACTTATAAAAATTATATTTTCCTTCGATGAAACCTAATATCATTACCACTAGATTTTAGTCTAATATTTATTGTGACTATTTACGAGCGATATTATTTTTATAGTGTTAAACAATACTTTTCAACCACTGTATATTGTTTATAAGTTCATAATAACAATAATAAACTTAAACTTAAGCTATACTTAGAGTAGGGTATGCATATCTCACTTATCGGGGGTTTGGCTAGGAGTTGGGCTCTGCGGGGGCAGAACTTCGAAGCCGAAAGCTCTTCTTATCGGAGCCTTCTGGCGCTCAGGGACTTGCCTCTAACACTTAGGAAGTGCTAGGGAAGGGGTGGGATAGGCTTGGAGTATTGAGAGAGAAAAAAGGGTGAAGGGTGAAGAAAATGGATGATTTGTGCCACTATTTATAGGTTGTCTAGGGGCGATTCACGTCATGAAAATTATATTCATATCGTGAACTTGCGTGGGCACCAAGGCTTCGCCTGGTGCTGACATGTGGCACTGGTCGCAGATAAAACAATCAATCTTAAACAATTCATAACTTTCGCATACAAGCTTCATTTTTTACGTTCTTTATATCCACGTGTAAGTATTGACAAGATCTATAGTTTTCCTTTTGACCCCGTCAGCTAATTCTCGCCCAATCTTAAATTTAATAGACTGAGAAGATTACACTGTTAACGACCGTATAAAATTCATAACTTCTACATACATACTCCGTTTTCGATTATGTTTTCATCATTGAACTCATACTAATGTGACCTTCAATTCTCATTTAGATCATTTTAGATAAAATTTGACCGATCTAAAATTCGATTTCCAAGCTGTATACTGATATGTCAAATCTTAGAAAAATCATAACTTCCTCATACGAAGTCAGATTTAGACGTTCTTTTTATGTAAGTTCCCAGTTTAATGTATAATATGACTTTCGTTTAGATATCTAAGGCTAAAAAGTAATTTATCAAAAATTCACTTTTTACATTACGCGGTGTCGTGCTTGTTTGACCAAAAACTTCAACGGGTCATAACTTCTTCGTTATAACTCAGATTTTAGTGTTCTTTACATTTACGAAACCGTTGTGACATATACTATAACATAGTTAAGATTATTTATTCTAAATAATATTTTATCAAAATGTAATTTTTGATGCTTATTGTCTCTAAATTGACTAGCCCAAATCTGCGGGCTTTACAATTATCTCCCCCTTAAGATGATTACTACCGGAAGCATCAACAATATAGAGCTTGTATAATGGCTCTGTACATTACCTTTCCATCCTTGGTGATAATCGTAACTCTTGTGTCCTTTCTAATGGGTATCTAACTCTTGGACTTCTTGACTGTCGGCGATGCTCAATTTTACACTTGCTCTTCGTACTATGTTGTACTTTCAATTGTAACCTTCAAGCTACAATCTTGATCCTTATTGGAGACCCCTTCTTCTTCTTAAAAAACTTAACTTAAGATAGGCTCTTTCCTTCGATTATCGTAACATACCGATGGATCATGTTCTAATGGCCTCTCATCGTATGATGCAATGCTTTAGACTCAGTTCTTTTTTAATCAAATTCTAGAATGGAATATTCCTTATTTCAGGTTCTAATGTGATATAATCACATTCTAGCATGTAGCACTTATGGCTACAAGCTTCTTACTTTAACAACAATAACAATACTTCTATTGATTTCTTCGATTATCTTTCACTTCTATCTTCTGGTTTAAGTCGGACGGTACATGGAACTTGGTTCTCTGAAACACGTAGAATACATATCTTAGTCAGACTCGATATGATATGACCACTAGGGTGAGAATAATAATCATATTCTTAGTCATTATCGAAACAATGGTAACGACGGCATGAACAAACCGAGATCAATTACTAGTGCCTTGGTAAACTTGTGACTTTCCCTGATCCAAGTGCGAGTCATGTGCTTCTTGTAGTATAGGCCTCTACTACCTTTCACACCTACTCATACTCGTCCCAAGTATCTCTCGTAGGTTTTCAAGTTATTATCACAAAAAAAATCATATAAATTTTCGTAGACTCCACTAGGACTTCTTCCATGCGTTTCAACATCAATTATGCTTCAACTCGGTTGGTGGTGGAAATGCTAGACGATGGGACAACTTCATGGATTATACCAAAATTTCTTTCTTTCTGCCCATCGAAAGTGTATTTCTCCTGTACTAAACGTATTATTTATTTGACGCATTCTACAGGCAAGATACCTCTCTTACGGTTTCTTCCGATAAGTATCATTCACTATCGTAAGCCATCTCGTTTCCTCTATTTTCTTAGTCTATCATGGTTTGCATCATTTACTGAACTTCTGCCATTATGATAGGTGTGGGTGCAAGCGCAACAAATAATGCATGATCCATCACATTATTAGGCTCAGGTTTTCGTCTTCCTCGGATATTTCCTAGTCTGTCTTCACCATGACATTTTGTACACCAAAACAGATGTTCGATGTACTGAGGCAAGAATTTAAGATAGGAAAGCTTTATTTACGATAGACGTATAAATCTCCTTATTACTCCGAAAAGTTATTTGCCGATTCTAATACCGTAATTAAACGTTTAGAAATATGAGCACATAAAATTTCCAGATCCGGTCGGCAATAAACCATACATCCGATCAAACTATAGCATCATAAAGCATATAAGGCGTCTTATAGCATAAATCATTTAGCACCTAAAAGCAATTTAGGCTCGTGTCTATTCAGGCATACTTCCTAAAATATAATTGACACACTCCCCACGGTCATCGCTTAGTATTCTAAGTTTAAGTCTAGAAACTTCCTAAAACTCCTAGTTCTCTTAAACTAATGATCTGATACCAACTATGACATCCCCAAATTCACGGTCATTTTAAAAATTTTATTTATGCTTATTTGAAAATCAGAGTATCATTTTTGAAGAATAATATTATAGAATTTGTTCCCAGAAAAACATGATAAATATATTATCAAATCATTTCCGAAGAAATGTATTTCATTTACATTAAAACTTTGGGATGTCATCGTCAATACAGAAACATAAGCATAAACAGACCTTACATTCATTTATACTAGTTATGTACATCTCCTTTAACCTCTCAGTGTAATGTGGCTTCATATCGATACATGTGATACAAATAAACCGAGTGGGTCAATTTGGGAAACCTGGTGAGTACATAGGGTTTTTAACCCACAATAATAAAGTTATTATGTTTCATCATCAAACAATTAACCCAATTACCCATCCCCATTATCTTCTTTATTCTTAAGTGTCTTCCCTAAGAATCATCTATTCCTTAATATTTATTCCTAAGGATTACCTAAGGAATAGGCATTAAGTCCATCGCTACCAATGACACAGTTGCCAATGTTTACTATTAGGCACGACTGCCACTATTATCATTTAGGTGCAGCTGCCAGGAATATGATATTCTTTATTAGGCATAATTTTCGATATTACCATTTAGGCGTAGCTTTCAGGATTATGATGTTCTCTATAAGGCACAGCTGCAAATATTATACTTTAGGCGCAGCTGCTAGGATGTTTAGAGTACATCGTAGTTCAAAAACACCTACAAGTTGTGGCGCAGCTGCCAATGTTCATCTTGTTGGATTAGGTGTCTAAGTTCATAACTATTTCTGGAATGTACTTGACCCGATTAGCATGGTTCATTTGGGTTGCATGGCATTGCAACACTTGCATAGACTAAATGAGAGAAAGTCACTTAAGTATTATTAATATATATTATAAGTTCTAATTGATGGGATTTATACAAACAATCCTATGTGTGCATGCAACCCTAGAGTTGGATCTATGTTATCACTATTAGTTATACAACATTATGAACATGCGAGGAACCCTAACAAGCTTCTAGGGATTTCAAAATTCACAAAGAAAGATGAAATACATACCTCTTGTTGTTATATTGTAATAACAACTTAAATCTTGAATCTTCTTGTCTTTGAAAGCAAGCGCCACAAGTGTCACGCCTCTAATGGCTCACAAACAAACCTAGAAACCAAGGATCACTATGGAGAGAGAAGGGAAGTGAAAATTCGGCTCTAAGCCTCTCTTGGAGTGCCTTGGACGAAATCCAACCTTATAAGGGTTTATATAGGTGATAAGGAAGGTTTAGGAAAAGGCAGGTGTATCTTAGATAACCCTAATCCCTTAACTTCCTCCCTAAGGCTTCCAACGCACCCTTAGAGCCCAAGGAAACCCTAGGACACTCTAGATTTTGTTCCCCACCGCTAAGGGAGGTTATAGAATGCTTCAATGCTCAACTTTTGAACATTGTCACCTTTAGTCCCTGCAGTTTCAATTAATTCCTTTAATCCTAAAATTAATTCCAAATTAATTTATGATTAAATATTAATTAAACAATATGATTTCTAATCAATATATTATATCCATAATACATTAATAAATCATTTATCTTGATTTCAAATCAATTTATTAATCAAGTAATTAATTAATAAATCATTCTTCTCTCTCCAACAATTATCCTATTCCATTGCCAGGTTTGAAGGCAACCCAAAAGGACCATGCACAACCGGGTCAAATACTTACCAAATATGGTTACGGGCTTAGACACTAATCCAATAGTCTCCCACTTGGATAAGTCTAGTAACAATACATGCAAGTACAACCCGATTGGCAATCGTAGCTCTCAAAGACGCTGTCGAACTCTAATCTTATCAGTAACCTGTCCTTTAGATAAGGGAACATATATTCCTCCATTCTAGATATCGTATAGACGTGAGACATGGATTGAAATCATTCTCTCAGTCTATGTGTTGTTTCCCGATTTCCGATTTACGATGACTGACTAATTGATCAAATCAAATTAGCCCTAGCCCGACCGAGCATTTATGTTTGTCATCACTAAATCATCGAGGGGACCACATATATCGCTTTTATCCAACTTTGGGTAAAAGGAATGGATAAACTTTGACTCAATGCTCGCTTGCACTCACTCACCAAATCACACACAACAATATGTTTTATAACACCAAGTTACTAGTGCGTTTACATATTATCAATGTGCAACCGACTCACAAGATACAACTCACACATCTCGGTTTGAAGAATATAAGATATTATCGTCTCACCAATTGCTCGTGATAAAATCCATGAAGCGATCCAAGTGAGTGTGGGTTTAATCCAATGCTCAAATCATATTCTTAAGCACTCATGAACGTTGCAGCAAACCTTTGCCATGTTTAATACACTTTAAACAATCTACACACCAATTCACGGCAATCTTCTTTCATACCTACTCCCAAAGTATGAGTGACTGTGGAACATTCGAATAATTTGATTATTCTGAAATAATTTAATTATTCAGGAAGTCAAAACATGAAATGTGAAACACAAGAATAATACTAATCTTATATGGCCCCAAACTTTTGAGTATAAATAAAACACATTTTATTTATCACCATATTGATTACTCATTATTTGTTGTTTCGGGTAATCAACTTATTACTTGAATTATAACTACAGTTGTCCCATGCTCTTAGCATGCACACTATCTTTTCCTATGGACCTAACTTTGTGAAACAAATTAATTGAACACATTTTCAATCATACTCATTTCATAACTCCAAATCCTTACCACAAGTGTATGAATACCAAATTCTTGGTACTTATAGAATATGCTAGATTCTAATATTTTATGCAACGATCCTTTCGTAATGTCATAGCGCCAAGGTGACAAAGTCTTTGCGAATGAAATTACAAAGTCCTCTATTGGAGATTGTTGCAAGACAATTCCATAGGTATGAAGTCTCATATTCAAAGTACATTCCTTTGAACATCCTTTTTTTTGGCATAAAAGTTTCTAATCTAGACATATAGATTCTTAACGTCCAACTCCCAATATGGAAACATTTCTATATTTTCCATATGACAAATCATTATTAATAGAATCATATCTAAGAATAATAATGTCAATATGGTCCATCCAATACTATACTTCCAACTACTCACAAGCAACCAATCTTTGGTGAACCTTAGATTGTCCTTTGATAGTTGCTTAATAAACTTAGTCATGTCTGGTTCTAGTCCTTTTTCCCTCTTAATGCTCTAGGCATTTGGAAAATTTTAGAACGGTTAATTATTACAACATATGCGACCGATCCTATACTTAAAGCGTATGGAACACGAAGCATAATGTCTTACATAAAGACGTGATACTTTATCAGTCTTTTGCCATAATATTTTTT
Source organism: Lactuca serriola (assembly GCF_051521515.1). NCBI lineage: Eukaryota > Viridiplantae > Streptophyta > Magnoliopsida > Asterales > Asteraceae > Lactuca > Lactuca serriola. The sequence goes on along the minus strand of NC_136411.1, from coordinate 128,306,298 downwards.
ATTTGCCATGTTCTCAAAACTCGAATTAAGAAAAGGGATGCCGTAATCATAATCGATTTTTGAGAATGCAATTCATATGTTTGACTAAATTTGATTAAAATTTCTCGATCTAAGCTCTTAGATTTCGAATTTTGAGAATGCAATTCATATGTTTGACTAAATTTGATTAAAATTTCTCGATCTAAGCTCTTAGATTTCGAAACAAAGTACAATATTCTCTCCCTTAATTATAGCAAAACAACTTTTCAACCCTTGAAACTTTGCAAATTAAAACACTTGTTTTCTATAATTAATATTGCTAACTTGTAACTTACCATAATTATCATGATCCCACTAACATGATGATTATATTCATACTAGCATAACACTTATACTCCCACTAGCTTTGACATGTATTCAGAAAATAGTTGAACTTCTAGAAAATAATGCTTATTGAATTTCTTAAGTTCATATTTCTAATACTAGATGCTTCGATAAGAATTTATCTAAGCTTTTCAAACTCATACAGCTTTCCTTAGACAGCTCATATTTATGTGTCTAAACAATTCTAGAACTCATAGCAATAAGTCTAAAATGTTCAGACCCATTTGCCATTTCCCACAATTCAAACTATGAAGAGGGATTCCGTAATCATAGTTGAATTTGATAAATCCAAATGACATAATACTATCTTTAAAATCTCTCTTAGTGAAAGCGTTTCCTCACAATCATTTTCATGAAGGAGAGAAACCTTATGACACTTAGATTTTGTGGTGTATACGTTCCTATCCATGTGAATTCGTCATAACCATAATCACAAGATAATGTTAGTGACAAATCCAAACTATTATGGACAGAACTTGTTCTTCTTAATTTCTTTCCATCAAGGGTCCCACCATTGCTTCCAAGTTATTGAGCAGCTCACCCCTACAATTCAATGTACTTTCCATTGACCAAGGTGCCTTTGCTCCTATGCAGCCCATTAAGAACTCTTAGAACTCACATGCATAGTTGACTAAACTGGAATGGCACAGAAACGAATATATGTCAACACGATAGGTTAGAAACCTCAAGTCGTGTGCTAGTGATTATTGATTAGGTTTATTCTTGATTAGTTCTTGAAAACGTTTCAAGATCATGTAGACTCCCACTGACCTCTTGACATATATGATTCTTTTGTCAAGAAACATTCGTTGGCAAAACAAATATTCAAGAGTTAACGCGAAACTCTATCAAGACTAACACTCAACTTAATTTGTTGTAGTTGGTCTTTGTCTTCTTCAAGGCATCACAACTTACAAATTTCAAATGTCTAAGAATAAGAAAACTTTCTCTATTCCACATTAAAGTGTTATAAACCTACTTAAGATGTGTGACTCGATGTCACAATCTTAACTTTATTATTCGATATTGGAACGAAGTATGATTCATCTCAAAGTCTTAACCACTATAGCAATTCTTGATTCCTCTTCTTAGCCAAACTAGTGTACTAAGGTGTCCTTAGAGGATGAATTGTAATATGGTTCTTTACAATTTACGAAGACGATCATAAAACTTGATACATAAGCACTCTTCCTTCTTCTTAGATTGGAGAAACTTCTTATCATTCTGCCTAATTGATTCTTCTTATTCATTTTGCTATTATTGAGACCTTTCAATAATTCAGAATTATACTTTATCTTGTAAGCAAAACCATATTTACTAAGCTTTTAGTAAATCATGACGAAAAATATTGTTGTTATTTGTGGTGGACTTGACTAGTGTACAACATTGTGTACCAACTCTCCTAGTCGTTCACTTGACTCTTTGTCAAGGAATTAGCCTTAAAATTTCTAAGTACCAAGACTTCCATACATCACATGATTCAAATCGTATGATTCCAAGCTTCTGTCCAATCGAAGCTTGGGCGATGGGAATTTTTCCTTACTAAGAAAATTTTAATACTTCCATAAATAACAATATAACCAAGAATCACATCCATTTATTGTAGAAATATGCAAACATCAATTTTTCTCATAATGATTTCATTGTAAGGATGAATAAATAAATAAGTAAGTTAAACCAAAATTTATTTTATTCATAAACACAGCGGAAAACATTTGTCCTTACAATGCGAAATCAAATTGAAAAAATATGTAACTAAATATTCCTAACAAATCTATCTAAGCTCAAAATATGATCTTCAAATCCATGCGATCGTAATCCATTTCTTCGTGATCAGACTCATCTTGCTCTTCCATCAATTTTCCTCTCTTTTCTTCGATCCTGCAAAACATCCAAATGTAATCTTATCACATCGTGTATTATGAATCAATGAATAGGAACTTAATAGAGTTAGATAGTGGATTTTACCTGATGTAGAGCCATACGTCTTGACTCTCCCATCTCTTAGATCTCTCAGGTACACAGGTCAGCTTCGTCTCCAATGCCCCTTTTCATGACAATGGAAACAAGTGGATTTTTCTGGATTATCTACAGAAGCATGGTAGGTTGAGTTTTCAGACAAAATTGCTCAATTGCTTCGCGAAATCATTTCTGATTCAGCAGCAATGAGCATATAAGTCAGGTCAATGAGGGCTGCATCAAGATCCATCATATAATACTCTCTTATGAACTCATTATATGATTCAGGTACTGACTGAAGAACCTAGTCTACAACCAACTTCTCTAGGAAAGTTCCACCCAACATTATCAACCTATCGATGTGTGATTTCATTACTAGAACGTGAGCACACACGGGTTTACCATCTTCGTGTTTCATTCCCAGCAGGACTTCGGTGATCTTAAACCTTTCAAGTCTTCATTCTTGTGGGTCAGGGAGAACAACGGGAGGAGGAGGAGGAAGTGAAATCAAGCTAGTCCACAATGATCCATCACTTTGGAATAGGCTTTCACTTTCAACAGGAACACCTTTTCCTTGGGATTCGGGAAGACCACGGTTAGAATTAGACATCTACAAAACGAGAGAAAATTCAAGTTAGTTGATTGAATCCTTAATAAAACACACAAATGAGATATTAAGGCTAGGATCCAACACAACATCCTATAAATTGGAAGAGGAATGCCGTAATCCAACTTGCAGAACATTTGAAGGTAAGTGAATGACGATTCACTAATTTTCCACCATGAAAAATGAAAGGAAATTTAAGTTTTAGATGTATTGAAAACTCCTAGATCTTTTGAGATTCATTGAAATTTTCAATGGCATGTTTAAATCTCGATATGCTCCTCGATTTGTGATTGGGATGCCGAGGATCACAAAACAGGGTGTGAATAACCATGCAAATATACATGGTGCCCCCAATGTTATAGTCACCTATTCGATGTGCCGGTTAACTACACACGCTCCATCGAATTATGACAAACATCGAGTCACCCTTTCCCACCTTTGATTAGAACCCAATTAGTGTGCCGGTTAACCACGCACGCTCCACTAACGTCTTAGCAAGGGTACAAAGTGTAATTTCATGGAATTGCATCAATTCACTTTTGCCTAAAGTAACTAGGATTGGGAATTTTGTAAAACATTTAGTTACTTTATATTTCATTATACTTTTAATGAGGAGAGGGTTTGCCCTATCCTACCCGTTCGGCTAACGACCCTCCACTAGTCAAGAGTGCGGTGGGTAAGACTGGATACCCATTCAATCGCCATTTTATAGGCAATTTCCTTAAACACCCCTTATAGACTAGCTTCGTGAATGAGGCCTACTAACGGTAAGACTAGCAGTTTAAGTTATACATATATATATAATATTAGCCTTTTAATGTTATACATAATATAAGGGTGTATTTTACACTTTTAAAATACTAGGTGGTTTAATTTTTTAAATTACACTTTTAATTTAATTAAATATAAACCATAGCATTATGGATTTATTAACTCTCTCGTAATTATATACTTAATCAATTTAATAAAACCAAAAAGGTGAAATTTGAACTTTTCAAAACTAGGGTTTTAGAATTTACCATTTTAAGATTAAACTTTTAATCAAAATTTAAATTCCAAAACTTGAGGGCAAGTTTTGAAAGTTTTCAAAACATAAGCAAGAACATTCTAGATCAAATTACAAATAATAATAATTAACCAATTAATTAGTGATTATCTAAATATGACCTAATTCAATTTCTTTCAGTATAATCTATCAAATAATACAAATAAATCAAGTTTATCACATAAGGCAATGATTATCTAATTAATATAACAATTATCTTCTATTTTGGTAAGGATATATTTTAAATTAAACAATTAATTTAACCTAATCCCTTAAATCCTCTAGAATTCGAAAATTATGGGACGAGATAATTCAAAATCTTTAATTACCAAATTTAAACACTTAATAGATAAATACAAGATATGACAATTATCCAAATCCCTCAAATTTAGGATCTAATCTTGGGGAAGGAGGTAAATTTCGAAATTCAAGGGTTGGATAACCCTAGAATTCGAAAACTTGGAGGCTAAGGAAAGGGTTTAGGAAACCCTAACCAATTTCGAAAATCAGGGTTCAAGAACCCTAATTTCAAAAATTCAGTCCTCCTAGGGTTTATTGGTCATAAACCCTAATTTGTCAAGTTCATACATTTGTATAATGCTAATTGAAAACAAAAACCAATGGCTCTGATACCACTGATGGGATTTATACAAATAATCCTATGTGTGCATGTAGGGGTGCAAACGAGCCAAGCTACTTGTGAGCTACTCGGGATCGGATCGATAAAAGCTCGACTCGAAACCGATTTTAAACGAGCCCGATCCGAGCTCGAGCTTAATATTAAGCTCGTTTATTAAACGAGCTCAAGCTCGAGCCTATCTCACTAAGCTCGATTAGGCTCGCGAGCCTAAACGAGCCTTTATATAAAATAATTTATTATTATTTTTATATATTAAAATAAAAACATATTCTGGGAGTAGGGATTTAGGGTATTAGTAAACGAGCCTCTTAACAAGCTCGAGTCGAGCTTAAGCTTATTTAGGCACGTCAGACAAAAAACGAGCCGAGCCCGAGCCCAAGTCGAGCTTGTATAATTATTTACGAGCTCGAGCCGAGCTCAAGCTCGAGCCTCACATAACTTAAACGAGCCCGAGCCGAGCCTAACCAGGCTCGGGCTCGGCTCGGCTCGTTTGCACCCCTATGTGCATGCAACCCTAGAGTTGGATCTATGTTATCACTATTAGTTATACAACATTATGAACATGTGAGGAACCCTAACAAGCTTCTAGGGATTTCAAAATTCACAAAGAAAGATGAAATACATACCTCTTGTTGTTATATTGTAATAACAACTTAACTCTTGAATCTTCTTGTCTTTGAAAGCAAGCGCCACAAGTGTCGCGCCTCTAATGGCTCACAAACAAACCTAGCAACCAAGGATCACTATGGAGAGAGAAGGGAAGTGAAAATTCGGCTCTAAGCCTCTCTTGGAGTGCCTTGGACGAAATCCAACCTTATAAGGGTTTATATAGGTGATAAGGAAGGTTTAGGATAAGGAAGGTTTAGGATAAGGCAGGTGTATCTTAGATAACCCTAATCCCTTAACTTCCTCCCTAAGGCTTCCAACGCACCCTTAGAGCCCAAGGAAACCCTAGGACACTCTAGATTTTGTTCCCCACCGCTAAGGGAGGTTCTAGAATGCTTCAATGCTCAACTTTTGAACATTTTCATGTTTAGTCCCTGTAGTTTCAATTAATTCCTTTAATCCTAAAATTAATTCCAAATTAATTTCCGATTAAATATTAATTAAACAATATGATTTCTAATCAATATATTATATCCATAATACATTAATAAATAATTTATCTTGATTTCAAATCAATTTATTAATCAAGTAATTAATTAATAAATCATTCTTCTCTCTCCAACAATTATCCTATTCCATTGCCAGGTTTGAAGGTAACCCAAAAGGACCATGCACAACCGGGTCAAGTACTTACCAAATATGGTTACGGGCTTAGACACTAATCCAACACTAATATATTAATAATATTATTTAATTAGTATTGATGAAATAATTAATTTGGAATTAATTAACTGATCAAAAAGAGAATAATTAAATATATGAGGTTGATTGTGTAAATCATGTATTCTTGTATAGTGGGCTAATGATCCATGGTTTCTATGGATTGGGCTAAAACCCATAAGGTGCTCCATGGATAGTCCATGGAGTTTACAAACCCATGGATCATGGAATATGGAAAGTCATGACAATTTGGGTTCATGGTGTAACCCTACTTGTGCCACAACTATATAAAGACCCCTAGACTAGGAAAATCGACACTTGTACAAAAAAGAAAGAGGGCTATCCGATTTTGAGGTGTTAGTGAACTTCTCTCAAGGTTATTCCAAGTGTTGTGGTGTTGTGTGAGACGAGACATTTGAGGCATCACACTTGAGGTCCTAGGCTCACAAGGTTTTCAAGGAATCCAAACAACAAAAGGTATGTTCTTCTAGCGTTTATGTTTAAAAGTTCCCCATGCTATGCTAGATACGTTAAGAACCTTGGAAAACAATTTTGCATGTGTCTTAGTAAAACATAGATCCAAGGTTTCTAGGGTTGCATATACACCTTAGGAGTGTTAGAATGCTCAAAACCCTTCACATCTATAGGGCACTAAGTCCATAACTGCCAATGTTCATCTATAGGGAACTAAGTCCATAGCTTCCAATGTTCATCTATATCATTTTTCATCCCTCATCATTCATCTACCCATCTTTACCCAATATTTTTATAGGTTTAAAATACATATATAATTTACACCAAATAAAAAATATATATTCGGTTCATCCAGCATAGATATCAAGATTACAAATAAAATGCATACATAGCACGTAATTTGTATTAAATACGTCATATCTATGTGTAAGATGAAAGTAACTGTGCACTCACTTGTCAAAGTGATGATTCCAAACTCGGACAGCGTTTTGCTTCTAACAATTCTATTTTCCTTCGACGAAACCTAGTATCATTACCGCTAGATTTTAGTCTAATACTTATTGCGACTATTCACGAGCGATATTGTTTTAATAGTGTTAAACAATTCATTTCAACCACTATGTACAGACGGGGGCCAGACATGAAACACCGGAGGGCAGGACCATTTTGCATTATAGCACTTTTGAAACCCAATAACCCTCCGTGGCCCTTCAAACCAGATTCCCCGTACCGCGAGTAGTTAAAAGATATTATAATAACACTTTTTATATTATGTTTTATAGTATATATATATATATATATATATATATATATATATATATATATATATTGTTTATAAGTTCATAACAACAATAATAAACTTAAACTTAAGATATACTTAAAGTAGGGTAAACATATCTCACTTACCGGGGGTTTGGCTAGGAGCCGGGCTCTGCGGGGGCAAAACTTCCGAGCCGAAAGCACTTCTTATTGAAGCCTTCTGGCGCTCAGGGACTTGCCTCTAACACTTAGGAAGTGCTAGGGAAGGGGTGGGATAGGCTTGGAGTATTGAGAGAGAAAGAAGGATGAAAGGGTGAACAAAAATGGATGATTTGTGCCTTTATTTATAGGCTGTCTAGGGGAGATTCACATCAAGAAACTTATATTCACGTCGTGATCTAACGTGGGCATCAAGGCTTCGCTTGGTGCTGACCATGGCACTGGATGCAGATAAAATAGCCAATCTTAAAAAAATCATAACCTTTGCATACGAGCTTCATTTGTGACGTTCTTTATATCAGTGCGTAGGTATTGACAAGATCTACAACTTTCCTTTTAACCCCATCAGCTAATTCTCGACTGATTTTAAATTTAACAGTCTGAGAAAATTACACTATTAACGACCGTGTAAAATTCATAACTTCTACATACGGACACCGTTTTCGACTATCTTTTTATCGTTGAACTCCTATTAATGAGACCTTAAATTCTCATTTAAATCATTTTGGCTTAAATTTTACCGATCTAAAATTCGATTTCCGAGTTGTATACTGCTATGCCAAATCTTAGAAAAATCATAACTTTCTCATACGACGTCAGATTTGGACGTTCTTTTTATGTATGTTCCCAGTTTAATGTATACTACGACTTTCGTTTAGATCTCTAACGCTAAAAAGTAATTATCAAAAATTCACTTTTTACGTTACACGGTGCCATGTAGGTTTGGCCGAAAAATTCGACGGGTCATAACTTCTTCGTTATAACTTGGATTTCAACGTTCTTTATATGTACGAAACACTTGTTACACACACTATAACTTAGTTAAGATTATTTATTATAAATAATCTTTTATCAAAGATTAAATTTAATGCTTATTCTCTATAAATTGACTAACTTGAATCTGTGGGCGTTAGAATATATATATATATATATATATATATATATATATATATATATATATATATTAAATTCATATTTATAGTTGATTTATATAAATAATTTCAAATTATCTGAATTGATCCTTGAGGTATATACAATTTTCAGATTTGGTACAAGGGCATTTTGGTCATTCAGAAAAAAAAATTAACTACTCAAAAGTTAAAGTGAACACTAGAAGGACCATTCATTCAATTTTCAAAACCATAGGGACCAACTTCGTGATGTTTTTCGTTAAATTCCTAAAAATGCAATATTTCGCAAACCATAGGGACCAATTATGAAATTTGGTCTAAAATTAACATGAATAACAAAACGACATAGAAAAGTGTAAGTTTCCAGTTTTAAATCTCCTCATCCCGACAGATTCATCATATTCCTCACAAATCATTGTTATATCTTTTTTTCCTTTACTTTCAACTCCATATAAATTATAAAACATATCTGATCAGCCATTCAAAAAGATATATAAATTTTATAGCAAACTAAGTTAGTTTGTAAATAACCCTAAAATCGAAAACAATCATGGAAAATACATAAAAAGATACATTTTCTATTTACAAACCACAAAACTTAGCTTCTAGTTTGTCATCGATCTAGAAAAATTAATGTATTGTAAAAGATACCAATTAAAACAAACAATGTAATATATGCAAGATGATAATCACAAACTGAGATATTGCAAGATCACAATGACAAACTAACATGTTTATATATATGAGATATAATTGAACTTAATAAACAATATAATATGATCAAGATCAAAGTGATAAAGTAAGATGTTTATATAGCCCTTGCATTTATTTAACATTGTAATCATTAATATAAAGAACATGAAAACACATATAAGTTCCAAATCAATATGGTGCTTGGAATTATGACATAGGAGTTTCAAATCAATATGATCATTAGATTTATCTCTCTACTATGGAAAAACCCACGCGTTGCACATGAATAAAACTATGAGAATTATTGTTATAACAAATATATTTTATTGATTACTATAAAATAATTATATTATATATATATATATATATATATATATATATATATATATCACAACTAGCATTTTCGGGCTAGGAAATTATGTCCATGTGAAATTAACTTTTGGTGTATCATGTAACCCTAAGTATAATGTTATACATGTTATTAATTCGGTAACAACAATTCGAATCAAAACTCACTTGTGCAAGCTTTAAACCTAATTCAATACGCTACATTCACTCAACTTTGGGCTTGAAACTGTAACTTCCCGGTTCAAACTCTTATTGGTCCAGGATACTCTTATTGGGCCTAATGGACCAATAAACCCTTAACTTGGTTCTTTTAGGCCAAGAACCCACATTTGGGCCTTAGTTGGAACCACATTGATTTCACAATAAGTGTTTTGAGCCATAAGACTCTTCACGTGCCTTATTGGGCCGAAAACCACTCAAGTGATCACATGGGGCCGAAAACCTTTCTCTTTTACCTCTTTTGAGCCGTAAGCCCCTAATGGGCCCAATGGGCCAAAAAAATTCATTGTTGGGCTATGCAATCTCAATTGGTAATCAAATATGAGCCCAACATCCAACTTTCTTTCCTCTCTCACTCTCATTCTCAGTTTAAAACAAAACAAAAAAAAACAGAATTGATTAAAATGTGACACCTCACTAATGCATGGTGGAAATCCATGCATATTGTCCACCATATCTCTAGGAAATTAGGGCTTAACCATCATGCAAATACCATACTAATCTCTCTCTTTTCTCTTCCTTCATATTCTCGGCCAAGAAGCAATATCACCACCTCTTTTCACTTCAAATTTCTTCAAACACTCTCCCTCTCTAGCACAAGAAATTTCTTCCTTCATCCCTTCAAATTTTCGTGAGTTTGTGTGTGTTCAAGAAGATCACTTCAAGCTTCACATTTGTGGTAAGACCATATAAGCTCAAGTTGATTTATTCCATTTTGTGTTAAGGATTTACTCTCATAACTACCTTCATTTCGTGTTCAAGCTTGCTAGAACTTCCTAAGTTCGAAACTCTTCCCAAAGGAACACTCCAAGGCCGGAAACACCTTCATTCTCTTTCCTTTCTTCATCAAAACTGATCCATCATCCAAGGTGAGATTCATACCCCCTTGTTTTCGGTTTTACTATGTTTTGGGGGAGAATACAAGTTTGTTTTGTGTTAAATCGAAGTGTTTATGCATGCTTGTGTGTATTTTCATGATATTTTGTGCAAATATGTTATGAATATGTGTAAAACCCTCATAAACTCAAAATATATCCTTCAAGACTTGAAAATATTAGCAAAACAGGTTACTTTATGTAACTCATTATGATTTTTGAAAGGATAAAACATGTTAATGGATACTTGAAAACTAAATGAAACCTCATGAGGGGCCAAATTTGACAAATAAACAAAAAGTGAGCCTTGTTATGAGACTCACAGTTTTAATGGGGCCAAAAAAGTCATTTTTGGAATAAAATGGATTTTTATGATACTCATGGCTTTAGAAGGACCAAAAGAGTCATTTTTGGAATAAAATGGATTTTTATGATACTCACGGTTTTAGAGGGACCAAAAGAGTCATTTTTGGAAAAATATGGGTTTTTATGACACTCACGATTTTACGGGGGTCAAAAGTGTTATTTTTGACAAAATGGGCTCCTTTTTTGGGCCTTCTCGGTTTTAATGGGCTAAAATGGTCATTTTTCATAAAATTTGGCCTTATTTATAAATTCACGGTTTCATGGGCCCAAAATGAAATTTTTGGTCTTTATGGACTTAAATTGTCATTTTGAATGAAGATTGACCTAAAATGTAAATTCTCGGTTTAATGGGCCCAAAATGTCATTTCTATCAAAAATAGGTCGAAATGTCATTTTTATCAAAATAGGCCTCAAATACCTATTTACACGTTTATTGGGCCTTAAATACCTATTTACATGTTTATTGGGCATCAATTACCCATTTACATGCTTAATGGGCCTTGTATATTCATTTCATGTTTATTGGGCCTTAAACATCTATTTCCATGCTTATCGAGCTTTGTATATTCATTTCATGTTTATTGGGCCTTAAACACCTATTTACTTGCTTATTGGGCCTTACGACACATTATATACTAATAGGGTTAATAACACTAAATACTTGACATTTTGATAAAAACAAATGGCATTTTATCATCAATGTTTTGTAATCAAACACATACTCGAAACATTGTTTTAAAGCGGTAAATAATGTGATACATTGTTCGCGTAAATTTAGTTAAGGCTCCTGTGAGACGCGTTTTCACCCATACCTACCTAGTATACAACCTTAAGTCCTGTAGTTATAACCAGAGTCTCCTAGAGGGAGAGCGAGAGTTTTTGTATAGATTTATACGGGGTTGACAACCCCACACATGAGTTGTTCACTACAGCTAGACTAGGCCAATCTAGGGTGACAAATATCTTACCTTAAACAAGCAACGCCTGAAGAACGTCATGACAGGCAAATCAGTCATATCAAGCATGGTTGTAACAACTCACATAGAGATTAATAAACACTGTAAATTTACGGAATACATATACTATACTTTGGATACATGTACGAGCTATTCATTTCTATAACACTCGGGTCTTATGGTTTAAAGACTACAACTCTTTTACAGACAGAAAATATCGGATTTTCTGGGAATCAAACACTATACGTTACATTTTACTTACAACAGAAAATATAGGTTTTTCTGGAACTCTCTCTTTATACATTTTCAAAATATGAACACACATGCTATAATACAAGATTTGAAACAAAACTTCAATTATTTTTATGGAAAATATTGGATTTTATGGGTTTACAAATGATACAAAACTTTTCACACAAACATGCTTATGAACTCACCAACATTATATATGTTGACGTTTTCAAAATAACTTGTATTCTCAGGGAATCGTTAAGCAGGTTGGTCATCAAGAACACGCAGATTTTTGTTGTAATTTTGTTATCATCATAAATTTAACATTTGGAAGGTAATTTGTAAACCAACACACTTATTTAAACTATGATGGTTCTTATTTTTCATGTGTGATGATGATGTTGTCTTTGATTCAATTATATACACTGTGATGATATTACAAGATGAAGTCACCCGCCCTCGGACGTTTCCGTTGTCTGGTTTGGGGGCGTGATAGAATTAGGTTTCAATAGATAACACTTGATGTTATGGGAATCGACAGTGATGATGGAGCAAAACCAAAAGACAACTTATTACTATAATGATGACGGAGAAAAACAAAACGACACCCAACTTGATTCAAATTATTGGAGAAGTAGGACGACGACTGCTGGATCGATTGTGAAAAAATCCATGTTTTGTGATCCTATAAGTAACAACGGAATAAGATCTAGAGAGAATATAGAGCTCGAGAGGAGAGAGAAGTATTCTTTTTGTGAGATCTCATAGATTTTCTTGCGAATCTCTTTGTTTTTCCGACAATGATTTCAATTTGTGAAACTACATGTGGGTCTCCAATGGTGGTGACTAGAAGCTCCGATGGTGATGAAGGGAATGTTGTGATGATGATACCTTCATTTAATAGAGAATATATAGTCTCGTTCCTCTCCTTTCAAAAACACTTGTTAACCGGGAAGACACCCTGGTTGCGAGGCTGCAGTCGAGAAGAGGTTTTCGATGACCTGAGAACGACTGATTATTTTTGGCAGACCTTCAAGATTGGATCTGAGATTTGAAATCGACATGGGTTGGCTGAAATATGTGTGTGTGTGTATGTGTGTGTTTGTGTGTGTGAGAGAGAGAGAGAGAGAGAGACTCAAATGAGGATGAGTATTGGTTGATTTTTTATTTGTTATTTTTAGATTAAAAAATATTAATGCAAATATAAAAAATACAAAAAAAGATATTAAACGGGAAAAACAACCCTTTCAAGTTTTTTAGAACCAAAAGCATGAAATATTTCTGATTTTGAATCTTCCATGTAATTCGGAAACTTTTTGGACCTGATCTACAATTTTTGCGAAACTACAAGTACCAATTTTGCAGTTTTGTCCATGAATAATAATATTTTTCAAATTATACTAGTTACAACCCAATTAAACAAAATATATAACATATTGCAATCTAAGAGTATGCATCTTCAAACTAATTGTAACAAATAAACTTAAATAGATTAAAAAAAGTCTTACAGCTCTAATATATAACCATGAACATTTTCTTAATATATAAAAAAGTATAATGAAAAATATGTAAATATAAATTAAAATTGAGAAAATCACCTAAACATATTTTAGGCTTTCAAAACCTTAATTATCATATTCACCTTCACTTTCCCCAGCATATTTCATCATTCATTTCTTTCTTTCATTGTAAGTAACCAATTATCGAATAAACTTCTTACATAGGAAATTGTTTCAATTAATCGAACAATTAATTAACATAAGTTGGAAAGATGAGAGTTTCAAATTAATTTGATTCAAGATAGATGATTTATCTTGAACCACATTGATTTCAATGACCACCTTTATAAAATTTACTAGGTGAATGTCCGCGCGGTGCACAGAAACACCTATATTGTAACGACCCGAAAATCCTTCCCTGAAACGACATTAACTTTTCGTTACTCGAATATTAAAGGTTGTTAAGTTATTTCGATTCTCAACGTAAGAATTGAAATAAATTAAAAAAAACAGATATTAATTAATATCTAAAAGAAGTAATTTATATTTAACGAACATAATTTAATTAAATGATAATTTAATTAAATGATTTTGTGAGAATATTTAGGTTGATATAATTTATAAATGTATAAATAAAGTCTAGGGGGTAAAGTGCCATTTTTGAAAGTGTAGAATATAGTAATTTCTAATTGGGGTTTAAGGTGTCATTATGCCTAAACATTAAGAACCAATGTTGTAACTTCATTTAATAACTCCCTTACAATCAGAGGAAACGATCATTTTTCATTTTTCTTTCCTTACGTCTGTTACTTATGACGTCTCATGTGCCGCCTTCTACCCTAGATTCTACCCTAGAAAAATCGACCGCAACCTTTCGTTTGGGGCTGCTGCATGCGATGATATATATATATATATATATATATATATATATATATATATATAGAGAGAGAGAGAGAGAGAGAGAGAGAGAGAGAGAGTTTTGCGATTTCCAGAGATTCTAGGGAGAATGGCGATTAAAGTGTTTTAAGACGATAGGATCGACAGAAGGACTGGATTCATCTGAAGATCGATTGTGTACAAGATGTTTTGGCTACGAGTACATGGCTGCCTTCTTATGAGAACATGATGTGGTTGCCGGTGGTTAAAACAGAAAAGTACATCCCTTACTCTTGTTGATCACTATTTTAGTCACATAATTACGCGTATTCATAATAAATTTGATTGCTTACGTTTGGAGATTAAATTTTTAAGGCTTTATAACATTTTTCTACTAATTTCCATCACGAAGAGTCAGAAACAATATGTTCGATTAAGAGTGTTGGTTATGGAATTGAATTGGTATTATATAACACAGAGCACTTAAAATAAGAATCAAGATTCTAATTAACTTGAAATATGAGTGCGTTAGATAATATAAGTATTTACCTATGTATGTGTGCGTAATTAAAGTATTAAAGTAATGTTAATATATGCAGGAATGTGTACATATAAATATTAGACATATGCATGTTTAATATTATGTATATATACGTATGTAATGTGGGAAAAGGTTTTAACCCAACAAGTTAATTTCTTTAAGCTATGGGGTGTAATTTCAAGTGGTTATCGTTTAGTAATAATCAACTCATCTTAGCCTAAACTAAGTAAATATATACTTTTGTTTAGGTATTTGTTGAATCAAAGAGCTACAAATTCACGTTTTGAAGTGATTTCACTACCGAACCAAAGGTGAGTCGATAGACTTTTCGCAAACCTTGTACATAGTCGAAAAACTACTTTCCGTAAATGGTTCGATCAGTCAAATAAGAATATTATTAATTTTCGATTATGCCAATATATGCATTATGAAATATGTTACTGTTTTGCCTTTATGTGACAATTGTATGCTTATAAAATTTGGTTGACATGCATATCTTGGTACTTGATACGATTAATTGAAACTATGATAGGCTATATGAAATGACTGCTATGTGACTATGATCTTGTTGAGTATCTTCTTGGTATAAATGTTAAGAATCTTGATTATGATAATACGAATATTGCATGCTTGTACTTGATTTACGATCGATTATGCGGGGTTATGCATAGAGGGAAAATGGTAGAACCTAGCACTTAGCATGAAACCCTATCCGGATACCTTCGAGCCTGGTTGGTTGAAAAATACCTTCTAGGCATAGAGCTTAAGCCATTTACGAGTTTCTCGGTCTTTCTAGATGCCCGTGCGACACATGGTTCGTGTACACTTCGGTGTTTACGGACTGGAGTGATGTTGGCCATTCGAACGAGGCCGGATCAAACATCACGTGGCAATCGGGAGGTGTATCGGTAGAATTGACACTGTTTGTACCGATCCTGAACGACACTGCGATGTACTTGTACATTGCATAGTCGGAGTAGTGAAAGTGGAGTCTTAGGGTCGGTGTTACGGGTGGGAGTCGCGAACCACCTAAAGCATTTGGTTGACCAGGCACACAAGTAGCGAACGGGTTTTTCCCTTGGGGTTAGGTATCACCATGAGACTACCTATGCCTATACGATTATGATATATTCCTTTGATATGATGATATATGATTATGATACGATTTTGCATGAAATACGATTGATGTTACACAAATGAATGATATGTGAATTGATGATACAAAATTGAATGATTGAATTTTATGTGAAAGATGATTGATTAATGATTGATATGTGAATTTTGATTATATGATTATAATTTGCATGATTGACCCGTTAGGGGATGGTATGTTTTCCCTTTGATTGTGTACAAACTCCTATTGGCTCACGAAACATTTGCTGACACTTGTTTCTTTGCTTTGTGCCTTTACGATTGGTACATGTAGCTTAGGAGCTTGGCTTGGTGACATGGGGTCACTTTTTGGTAGTTTATCCTTAGAATAAAGATGCCACTTGGACACGTTATTTAATTTTGATATTTATGCTTCCGCTACAATTAAATACTTTTGATATTTTGGTTTTGAATTGAACGTAACGTTGTGGTTTGAAATGTTTTTGAAATAATCAATGTTTACAGTCTTCCGCTGCATTTTCCGTTAAAAGATTTTAAAATAAATGAAAAAAATTAAAAAATCAAGACGTTACAAGTTGGTATCAGAGCCATGCTGTGAGTGAACTGAGTACAAAAGCCGGTGTTCAGACTCACAGTGTAGACTGGCTTAGTTAGGTGCTCTAGGATTCTTAAGGGGGGGAGGGTGTGTGCTGAGAGTTATATGTGATTTGCTATATGCCTTTAGGCTCTTATTATTATTATTATTATTATTATTTTCTTTTTCTTCTTCGATATCAAAGCATTCTCCCTTCTTTCTTGCGGATCCCGTAATCGTTAATATCACTCAATGTTAGGGGAATTGCTTATGACCTACAAGCTTAGTTATCCCAGAGCGTTCATAGGTCGGATAGTGCTGCACATGTCGAGGAAATGGAAGATCATCTTAGACTGATGATTTTACTACACAAATTCGACAAGCCTTGCAAGTTGTTGGTTTATCATGGTCGATGTTGGACTGGGAAGAGAACCTTTATATGCCCTAAGGATGCTATCAGGTTATGGAATTTAGAATACAAAATAGGTCTAAAAATCTATAACCTAAACCTGGGAGGAAGGTGACTTCATGGTAATGCCACAAGCAAATATATATATATATATATATATATATATATATATATATATATATATATATATATATATATATATATAGGTGTGAATGTTAGTATTGGACCCGTACTATCATAAGCACATGATATAAATTTGGGGTTGGAGGAACCATGGGGAAACCCGAAGGTCTAGTGTTTAATACTCAGTTTTGGAATAGTTTTATATATGAAAGAAATTTTTGTGTCATTTTTTTTTGTGTTCGTTTTGATGCACCTCAGTGTCTGTTGATTTCGACATTAGATAGTGATGTGGCTGTATGAGATCTAGCATCGGTGTAGGAAAATGTTTTACACGTGTGGAATTATTGTATATGACCACATTTTCCTTAACATTGACTTCATTTTGGAATTTAGTCGTTCGATATTGTCATCCGTATGGTTTACCTTCCTCCTAATCAGACCAACATTCTCTACATTGAAAAGCGTGTGCTTATTCTGCTTGCCGAGGGATGGTATTTTTGAGAGAAAAAACTCAATTCTAGAGTCTGTTCCTATAATTCCTAAGAAGATGGCAATCTAGTGCCTAGCGAGGTGATGTGAGGTCTACTTGACTCGTGCGATTGAGAGTTCAAGGAAGATGATGAGTCTCTTCGATGTGGAGCTTTCTAAGGAATATGGCGATGTTTTTCCTTGATGATTTGTCTAGTATATAAACACCACGTCAGGTAGGGTTCTAGTTTAATCTTATTCCTGGTGTGACTCTTGTAGCCAAATCACCTTTTAGGGTGACTTCTTCGGGATTGAAGGAGATGCCTCAACCTTAAGGCTGATATAATGAGAGTTTGCTCGACCAAGTCCCATATTTTGGTGAGCGTTGGTCCAATTCGTTAAAAGGAAGACAATATAACCAGTAGGGTATCAATTGTCTAACATTGAAGAAGATCAGGATGAAATCAAGTAAGTATCCACATCCTATTCTGGTTTAGGGAGTCATCATGCAGCGAGGGAAGGTGATTGTGTATACTTGGTGGGGAGAGGTATCTAGGGTTCATTTCCATCACTTGTGCATTGTGGTGAGAAAGTGACTAGTGAGGAGGTGTGAGGTTTCCCTTGGCTCAAGCAATGGAGGGATCAAGGTAATCATTGGTTATCTTTTATGGAAGTAGTCAAGGAACTACGACTGAAAACCGTCGAAGGGTGATACTAAAAGACTCTCCTTAGATGGGAAATATTTGTTTTGACAATCGAGGTAGGTTAAGAGTTGAATGCCTTGCTGATAGACAAGTTGGGAGTTGTTCAGTCGATACACGAGAAAGGAGAGTTGGTAGATATGTTGGCTGGAGAAGGATCAAGCAACGATGAATGAAACGAGTCAAGCTCGTTAAGGTCCAAATGAAAAATGGGTATGGGTTAGAAATGACATAGGTGGCCGTAGAAGAAATGAAGGTTCGTTACCCTAAGTTTTCTTTGGTATCTGATTCTGAGGACAGAATCATTTAAAGGAGTAGAGAATTGTAACGACCTGAAAATCCTTCCCTGAAACGACATTAACTTTTCGTTACTCGAATATTTAACGGTTGTTAAGTTATTTCGATTCTCAAGGTAAGAATTGAAATAAATTAAAAAAACATATATTAATTAATATCTAAAAGAAGTAATTTATATTTAACAAACATAATTTAATTAAATGATTTTGTGGGAATATTTAGGTTGATATAATTTATAAATGTATAAATAAAGTCTAGGGGGTAAAGTGCCATTTTTGAAAGTGTAGAATATAGTAATTTTCCAATTGGGGTTTAAGGTGTCATTATGGCTAAACATTAAGGAACAATGTTGTAACTTCATTTAATAACTCCCTTACAATCAGAGGTAGACCTGGCAATGGAGCGGGTTCTGACCCTGATCCAATCCAAACCCGTAAGAATTATATGGGTTTGGAGCGTAGTTTTTGATTCGTTTACCCGTTAACCCTTTTATTAAATGGGTCGAGTATGGATCATCACCGATCCGCTCCATTTATAACCCGCCCCATATAAATTTTAGAATTATACATTTATATTTTGTACTTCTTAACATTTAATTTTAATTCCAATCAAAAGTCCAAAGGGCAAAGGCCAAAGAAAAAAAACGCTTTTACATAGGAATCGATAAGTCGGTTTCTAAACTTATAGACTTCTATCAAGAGTCATAATGTCATTCAATTTATAATCATCAAAAAATCGTCATATCCATTTCTAATTCAATTAATCATTTTTTAACATGAAAAAAATTGGCAATTGCTATTCGCTATCACTACAACCGACAGTCATAAATCAATTCAAAGTTGTTGCAATAGTAATTTTTAATTCTGGTTGAAATTCCTCGAGTATGTAATGTCCTTTTCGAAATCAATTTTTTTTATTTAAAAAAATGTTATTTTAAGTATTAAGAGATAGTATAATTTTTTTTTATTTAAGACATTTTATTTTAGGAATTAGTTAAAATGTGTTTGATTATTTAAAAAACCTTTGGGTTACGGGGCGGGTTTGGATATTCGTTTATTCGGTGGATAAAGGTATGGGTCTGATTATTTAAAACCCTGCAGATTACGGAGCGGGTTTGGATCAGCTTTTGAATTTGTTAAAAGGGTTTGGATCTAGGCCGATTCGCTCCAAACCCGCTCCATTGTCAGGCCTAATCAGAGGAAACGATCATTTTTTTTCCTTATGTCTGTTACTTATGACGTCTCATGTGCCGCCTTCTACCCTAGAAGAAATCGACCGCAAACTTTCATTTGGGGGCTGCTGCATGCGATGAGAGAGAGAGAGAGAGAGAGAGAGAGAGAGAGAGAGAGAGAGTCAAGTTTTGCGATTTCCGTCGAGGGGTTGGAAGTCCGGAGAAGTTCCGGAGAATCTAGGGAGAATGGCGATTAAAGTGTTTTACGACGATAGGATCGACAGAAGGACTGGATTCATCTGAAGATCGATTGTGTACAAGATGTTTTGGCTACGAGTACATGGCTGCCTTATTATGAGAACAAGATGTGGTTGCCGGTGGTTAAAACAGAAAAGTACATCCCTTACTCTTGTTGATCACTATTTTAGTCACATAATTACGCGTATTCATAATAAATTTGATTGCTTACGTTTGGAGATTAAATCTTTAAGGCTTTATAACATTTTTCTACTAATTTCCATCACAAAGAGTCAGAAACAATATGTTCGCTTAAGAGTGTTGGTTATGGAATTGAATTGATATTATATAAAACAGAGCACTTAAAATAAGAATCAAGATTCTAATTAACTTGAAATATGAGTGGGTTAGATAATATAAGTATTTACCTATGTATGTGTGCGTAATTAAAGTATTAAAGTAATGTTAATATATGCAGGAATGTGTATATATAAATATTAGACATATGCATGTTTAATATCATATCATACATACTTATAAAGCTAGTATTTTTTCTTGAATCTCATGCATTTGAAACCTTATTTTTTAAATTTCTCAAACCACATTCATTTGAAACCCCCTTTTTTAACTAATGCAACTCAAAAGCTTTCTTAATTATGATTTAACACGCAAAAGTTTTATAACTTATATTATGTTTATGACTTAAAAATTAAACTATATTGTTTAATAAAACTAATATGTTAACTATATGTTTGTTTTACTACTAACATTTTGTTTTAAAGTAGAAATATTAAATAATAATTTGGTAAAAATTATTATTTTAACTATATAATTCTATTCTCGCGCAACGTGCTGTGATTCACCTAGTATACTTATAAAGCTAGCATTTTTCCTTTCACCACTTTCATTTGAAACTCCCATTCATTTTTCCTTTCATCACATTCATTTGAAACTCCTAAGACTTTTCAATTTCTTTCTAATAATGATATAAGTTGGTTAATAAGGTTAAATAAATATAAAACCTAAAGTGTAATCATATATAAACTAAATTTCAATATTAAAATAATATATTTTCTTCTGCTTATAAAGTTATATTTTTAACTTTTAACATATTATACTTAATTTATTAGGTCTAATATGTTGTTGTATGTAAACCATTATCATTTTAAAGCTACAACTTTTGAACAATTTGTATAAAATACTTAAATTGTTAATTTAAATATAACGTTACAAGATCAACTTAAATATAAATTTTTGTTCAACTTAAACAATCTAAAGAATATTTTGTAAATAGTTAAAAGTGATAAATTGTAGTGTCTTTCTAATAATGATGATAAGTTGGTTAATAAGGTTAAATAAGTATCAAACCTAAAGTGTAATCATAAATAAACTAAATTTCAATATTAAAATAATATTTTTACTTCTAATTATAAAGCTATGTATTTTACTTTCAACATATTATACTTAATTTATTAGATTTAATATGTTGTTGTATGTAAACCATTATCAATTTACAGCTACAGCTTTTGAACAGTTTGGACAAAATACTTAAATTGTTAATTTAAATATAACATTACAAGGCCAACTTCAATATAAATTTCAATTTCACTTAGAAAAACCCAAAGAATATTTTGTGGATACTTAAAAATGATAAATTATAGTGTTAAATGCAAAAACTAAATTGTAATATCAATTTAACTAAAATATTTCCTAAAGATATTTTTATAATCGTTAAAAGTTTTCAAATAATTAGCTTAAAATAACTTACAATAACAATAGTTAAAAATAACTATATATAAATAACTATATTGTTACCTTTAAAATAAAAAATAAAAAAATTGTTTGATGTTTTAAATAATTACAATGATAGAAATTAAAACGTTAAGCAAATAAATTTTAAAAAATTAATTAATAATAACTACAACTATAAATAACATTAAACTATATATTATATTTTATTTTATTCATAAGTAATCCGCGGGTAGAGTTCGTTCAAAAGATTGAGATTATGCAGTTTTAATAGATGCATATATTATCATATAATTCAAAATAGTGTAAATTACATGAATAGTCCCTATGGTTTAGAGTAATATGCATGTTTGGTCCCTGACTTATTTTTCTTAACTCGGAAGTTCCCTACTATTTGTTTTTGTTACGCACTTGATCCCTGTCTTACCTAAAAAGACCATTTTCCATTGATTTTCTAATTTATTTAAATAAACACACCGCAACCCCACCCATTCACCTTACCTTACATAACCCATAATTTTTTTCAATTTAAATAATAGTCTTTTTATGTAAGACATAGACCAAACAAGTAACAAAAACAAACAGTAGGGACAAAACACGTAACAAAAACAAATAGTAGGGACCTTCCGAGTTAAAAAAATAAGTTAGGGACCAAGCGCGCAAATCACCCCAAACCATAGGGACCATTCGTGTAATTTACTTTTCAAAATAATCAATATATTATATCTCCTTAGTATATGAATTATTATATCAAATTTAACAATAAGATTATTGTTATATTTAAAAAAAAACATGTAAAGATTTTAGTTATATAGATGCTTCTGCGCAACGCGCGGACATTCGCCTAGTTATGTATATATACGTATGTAATGTGGGAAAAGGTTTTAACCCAACAAGTTAATTTCTTTAAGCTATGGGGTGTAATTTCAAGTGGTTATCGTTTAGTAACAATCAACTCATCTTAGCCTAAACTAAGTAAATATATACTTTTGTTTAGGTATTTGTTGAATTAAAAAGTTACAAATTCACGTTTTGAAGTGATTTCACTACCGAACCAAAGGTGAGTCGATAGACTTTTCGTAAACCTTGTACATAGTCGAAAAACTACTTTCCGGAAATGGTTCAATTAGTCAAATTAGAATATTATTAATTTTCAATTATGCCAATATATGCATTATGAAATATGTTACTGTCTTGCCTTTATGTGACAATTATATGCTTATAAAATTTGGTTGACATGCATATCTTGGTACTTGATACGATTAATTAAAACTATGATAGGCTATATGAAATGACTGCTATGTGACTATGATCTTGTTGAGTATCTTCTTGGTATAAATGTTAAGAATATTGATTATGATAATACGAATATTGCATGCTTGTACTTGATTTACGATCGATTATGCGGGGTTATGCGTAGAGGGCAAAGGGTAGAACCTAGCACTTAGCATGAAACCCTATCTGGATACCTTCGAGCCTGGTTGGTTGAAAAACACATTCTAGGAATAGAGCTTAAGCCATTTACGAGTTGCTCGGTCTTTCTAGATGCCCGTGCGACACATGGTACGTCTACATATCGGTGTTTGTGGACTGGAGTGATGTTGGCCATTCGAACGAGGCCGAATCAAACATCACGTGGGAATCAGGAGGTGTATCGGTAGAATTGACATTGTTTGTACCGATCCCGAACGACACCGCGATGTACTTGTACATTGCATAGTCAGAGTAGTGAAAATGGAGTCTTAGGGTTGGTGTGACGGGTGGGAGTCACGAACCACCTAAAGCATTTGGTTGGCCAGGCATACAAAATCGAATGATTGAATTTTATGTGAAAGATGATTGATTAATGATTGATATGTGAATTTTGTTTATATGATTATAATTTGAATGATTGACCCGTTAGGGGATGGTATGTTTTCCCTTTGATTGTGTACAAACTCCTATTGGCTCACGAAGCATTTGCTTACACTTGTTTCTTTGCTTTGTGCCTTTACGATTGGTACAAGTAGCTTAGGAGCTTGGCCTGGTGATACGTGGTCACTTTTGGGTAGTTTATCCTTAGAATAAAGATGCCACTTGGACACATTATTTCATTTTGATATTTATGCTTCCGCTACAATTAAATACTTTTGATATTTTGGTTTTGAATTGAACGTAACGTTGTGGTTTGAAATGTTTTTGAAATAAACGATGTTTATAGTCTTCCGCTGCATTTTCCATTAAAAGATTTTAAAATAAATGAAAAAAATTAAAAAAATCATGACATTACAAGTTTTGGTATCAGAGCCATGCTGTGAGTGAACTGAGTACAGAAGCCGGTGTTCAGACTCACAGTGCTTTAGGTGCTTTAGGATTCTTAAGAGGGGGGGGGGGGGGGGGGGAAGGTGTGTGCTGAGAGTTATATGTTATTTGCTATATGCCTTTAGGCTCTTATTATTATTATTATTATTATTATTATTATTATTATTATTATTATTATTATTATTATTATTATTATTATTATTATTATTATTATTTTCTTTTTCTTCTTCAATATCAAAGCATTCTCCCTTCTTTCTTGTGGATCCCGTAATTGTTAATATCACTCAATGTTAGAGGAATTGCTCATGACCTACAGGCTTAGATATCCCAGAGCGTTCATAGGTCGGATAGTGATGCACCTGTCGAGGAAATGGAAGATCATCTTAGACTGATGATTGGACTACACAAATTCGACAAGCCTTGCAAGTTGTTGGTTTATCATGGTCGATGTCGAATTGGGAAGAGAACCTTTATATGCCCTAAGGATGCTAGCAGGTTATGGAATTTAGAATACAAAATAGGTCTAAAAATCTATAACCTAAACCTGGGAGGAAGGTGACTTCATGGTAATGCCAGAAGCAAATATATATAGGTGTGAATGTTAGTATTGGACCCGTACTATCATAAGCACATGATATAAATTTAGGGTTGGAGGAACCATGGGGAAACCCGAAGGCCTAGTGTTTAATACTCAGTGTTGGAATAGTTTTATATATGATAGAGATTTTTGTGTCATTTTTTTTGTGCTCGTTTTGATGCCCCTCAGTGTCTGTTGATTTCGACATTAGATAGTGATGTGGCTGTATGAGATCTAGCATCGGTGTAGGAAAATGTTTTACACATGTGGAATTATTGTATATGACCACATTTTCCTTAACATTGACTTCATTTTGGAATTTAGTCGTTTGATATTGTCATCCGTATGGTTTACCTTCCTACCAATCAGACCAACATTCTCTACATTGAAAAGCGTGTGCTTATTCTGCTTGCCGAGGGATGGTATTTTTGAGGGAAAAAAACTCAATTCTAGAGTCTGTTCCTATAATTCCTAAGAAGATGGCAATCTAGTGCCTAGCGAGGTGATGCGAGTTACTAATGAATAAAATTAAATACAATATATAGTTTAATGTTATTTATAGTTGTAGTTATTTTTAATTAATTTTTTAAAATTCATTTGTTTAACGTTTTAATTTCTATTATTATAATTATTCAAAACATCAAACATTGTTTTTTTTTATTTTAAAGGTAATAATATAATCATTTATATAAAGTTATTTTTAACTATTGTTATTGTAAGTTATTTTAAGCTATTTATTTGAAAACTTTTAATATAAAAATATCCTTAGGAAATATTTTAGTTAAATGGATATTATAATTTAGTTTTTGCATTTAGCACTACAATTTATCACTTTTAACTATTCACAAAATATTCATTGGGTTTTTTAAGTGGAATTGAAATTTATATTTAAGTTGACACTATATTGTTATATTTAAATTAACAATTTAAGTATTATGTTCAAATTGTTCAAAAGTTGTAGTTTTAAACTGATAATGATTACATACAACAACATATTAAATCTAAGAAATTAAATATAATATGTTAAACGTTAAAGACATAACTTTATAAGTAGAAGTAAAAATATTATTTTAATATTGAAATTTTGTTTATTTATGATTACATTTTAGGTTTGATATTTATTTAACCATATTAACCAACTTATTATCATTATTAAAAAGACACTACAATTTATCACTTTTAACTTTTTACAAAATATTCTTTGGGTTGTTTTAAAATTTATATTTAAGTTGATTGTGTAATGTTATATTTAAATTTATAATTTTAGTATTTTATACAACTTGTTCAAAAGTTGTAGCTTTAAAATGATAATGGGCTACATCCAAAAATATATTAAAACTAATAAATTAAGTATAATATATTAAAAGTTAAAAAAAAACATAACTTTATAAGTAGAAGTAAGATATTCTTTTAATATTGAAATTTAGTTTATATATGATTACACTTTAAGGTTGATATATATATATATATATATATATATATATATATATATATATATATATATATATATATATATATTTAATCTTATTAACCAACGTATAATCATTATTAGAAAGAAACTGAAAAGTCATGGGAGTTTCAAATGAATGTGGTGAAAGGAAAAATATTTCTTTTATCAGTATACTAGGTGAATGCCCGCGTGCTTCAAAGAAATACCTATATACTTGAAGTCTTTACAAATATATGTTTTTTAAATATAACAATAACGTTGTTGTTAAATTTAATATAATAATTCGGATACTAAATTGATACAATATGTTTGATTATTTTGAATTATATGATAATATATACATCTATTATAAGTGCATAATCTCAATCATTTAAATGACTTCTACCCCCCAAGTTACACATGAATAAAATTAAATATAATATATGGTTTAATGTTATTTATAGTTGTTGTCAAAACTGTTCGAAAGTTGTAGCTTTAAACTGATAATGGTTTACATACAACAACATATTAAATCTAATAAATTAAGTATAATACGTTATAAGTTAAAGACATAACTTTATAAGTAGAAGTAAAGATATTATTTTAAAATTGAAATTTAGTTTATTTATGATTACACTTTAGGTTTGATATTTATTTAACCTTATTAACCAACTTATAATCATTATTAGAAAGACACTACAATTTATCACTTTTAACTATTTACAAAGTATTCTTTAGGTTGTTTAAGTTAAACTAAAATTTATATTTAAGCTGACCCTGTAATGTTATATTTAAATTAATAATTTAAGTATTTTATACAAATTGTTCCAAAGTTGTATCTTTAGAGTTATAATGGTTTACATCCAACAATATATTAAAACAAATAAAGTAAGTATAATATGTTAAAAGTTAAAAAAACATAACTTTATAAGTAGAAGTAAATATATTATTTTAATATTGAAATTTAGTTTATATATGATTACACTTTAGGTTTGATATTTATATAACTTAATTAGAAAGAAATTGAAAAGTCATGGGAGTTTCAAATGAATGTGGTGAAAGGAAAAATGCATGAGGATTTCAAATGAATGAGGTGAAAGGAAAAATGCTTCCTTTATAAGTGTGTATGATAAGATATAGATAGATATAGATATAGATATAGATTATTATAGATATATAGATATAGATGTTGTCACGAGCATACAAAAAGAGAACTAGTTGAGGTCCCAATTTCAAATATATCAACTTTACAAGATGTTGATGTATTTTCCACAAACTGACGCATGGGACTCACCCTTTACTTGGGAATAGAGGGGGTAAACATAGCATGTCACAAGAAATATCTAATATCAAGTGGTATAGTAAGATAAACATGGATATAACAAATATCTGGCTCTCGTCGAACTAGAAAGCAATTCCTCCCACTTTGACTCGAGCTTCGGATATAAGACCTATAAGAACGTCTATTACTAGTACCCGGAGTTGGTCTCCCATTAATACTTCATCGTGAATCACCTTCTCTCTGTGATCCTCGCTACTTACTGCTTATGCTTTGACTTTCGCGGGGGACGCTTTTTCTTTTTTTCTTTTTTTTTTTTAAAAAAAGAAGAAAACTCCAAGATGGCTTGGATTACCAGCTTCTATCTGAAGGAAGAACTCCATATTATTTTTCAAAGTAAAACACAAGAAAATTGAATTTTTCTTAATACATACATGTTTCAAGAAAAAATTAGCTGCAAAAATATATATAATTCTAATCTTTCCGAAAAATCTTCAATTCCTTATCTATAAAAATCATCAATATTCATGAACAATATTGTAACGACCCTAATTTTACAAAGAAAAATTTCATTTTAATTAATCAAACACATTTGCATAAATCATGAATTCCCAACAAAATTGTTTTCAAATCCACATTCATTAAAATATTATTTTTAAAACATCAAAGTGTCCCCAAACCATATCAGTGAAAGAGAGATAGAGTGCATGCCGCACCATCACACCTTGCCCTTGACCTTGGGCTCAGATGTACCTGAAACAAATCAACAACCTGTTAGCAAAATGCTTAGTGAGTTCCCTAGGGCATACCACACAATCCACATACGCATATCATGTTAGCTATTAAAGCTACATACATATCACATAAGCCATGCATACATAAAACATGTAAGAATGTCGTAAGCAACCCCACATGGTCTTTCCCTAGGACTTCCATGGGCAACCCTACACGGTCTTACATCCAATGCCATGGTCTACCCCACATGGTCGTTACCTAGGATTGCCATAGGCTACCCCACATGGTCTTACATCCAATGTCATGCGCTACCACACATGGTCTTTACCTAGGAATGCCATGAGCTACCCCACATGGTCTTACATCCAATGTCATGGGCTCCCCGGGGGTCTTCCATGCAAAACACACAATCACATATCATATCAAATCACAGAATGACTAACACATATATCATAATCACATAATGGGCCGACCTTGGTGCCTTAGATGCATGGGTATGGTGAGAAGACTCACCTCCATCTGTTAAATACAAAAGTTGTTCTCTTAACAGTCTGTAACCTCCCGTGTTGAATAATAATATTAATTAATGTCAGGAACTTACTTAATCAAAAGAAATACAAACTCCAAACCCTTCCATGAGGCCCAACTATCCTTCCCTTATTAATGGGCCCAAAGTCCAAGTCCAATATCATTAATGGGCCTCTTAGCCCAATGAGGCCCAATCAATATGTCCAAGGCCCATAACAGATGATATTAATCATAATTCCCAGAATACAACCATGCCCAATAACCAAATGAGGCCCAAAGGCTCAAAGGCCGAAAATAGATTCGAGCCCAACTAAGATGCGTACGCTTGGCCTACAGTCATGGTACGCGCATTGAACTGGGGTCTTGGGACTACACACAACGTATACTAAGTTACGCCCATCATACTACCAGATTAAGCACTTTCTCCATTAAGTGCTTAATACTCGGTTCCTTTACGTCCAAAAGTCAGATCTAAATTTGTTAAGACGTCCTAAGGCATGAAGTTGTCAACTTTATGCCTTTGTATGGCTCATATACACCCAACACCTGCATTAAGACCTTTCAAAGGTCTTTAACCCATGCATGAGGCCAAAACTCCCATCAAGACTCCATTTTTATGATACTAAAGGACCAAGGGACCTCAGATCTGCCATTCCCATCTCCTGGAGTTTCTTAACTAGCAAATAGAGGTCCAAAATCAACCAAAGGGACAAAACTAGAAAACCCTAGCTAGATCTAGAGATTTAAGTGGAAAGGTGCAAGCTTTTTACCTCCAAAATCTTTGCAAGATGACCAAAATGCAGATTCTTGAAGCACCAACTCGTACCAAGCTTGCTTGGCCACTTCTTCTTCTTGGGATGAACACTAAAAAGAACCACAATGCAATCTTAAGGCTCAAAAAAGCGCTCACAAAGGCTATTAGGGCCTTCCAGGAACATTTGAAGGGTAAGAGAGCTGATGAGTGTGAGGCTCAAGTGGGTTAAGGACGTTTAAATAGGTCACAAGTCCGAAATTTAGGGTTTGCACCCTCGGCACGTACTCCCAGCGTAGCTCTGGTACGCCCAGCGTACGTCCAGCTCCTCTAGTACCAACCATATAGAGTGCGTACTCATAAGTACGACCAACGTACTCAAGGGACTATTTATATAAAAATGTAACTTCTTTGAGGATTTCAAGTCAAAACTGGTTTAGGGTGTTACAACTCTCCCCCACTTGGACTAGACTTCGTCCTCGAAGTCCGTAGCTATAAACAGATCAGGGTAATGCTCCCGCATCTCCTCCTCCGGCTCCTAAGTCCATTCGGAGCCCTTACGGTGCTGCCATTGCACCTTTACCAACTTCACTTCCTTGTTCCAAATACCCTTTGTCTTCCTATCTAAGATGGCGACCGACCTCTCGATATAATTCAGAATCCCATCCACCTGAATGTTATCTAAGGAAATAACTGTGGACTCGTCAGCAACACACTTCCGAACATGAGACATGGGGAAGGTGTTGTAAAAATGACTAAGCTCCTCTGGTAACTCTAAGCGATATGCCACCTTGCCCACTCGGGTCGTGATCATGAACGGGCCTATGAACCGAGGCCCCAACTTGCTCCTCTTCCAAAAACTGATAATCCCTTTCCAGGGCGACACCTTCAGCAATACAAAATCCCCCACCTGAAACTCGAGAGTGGATCACCGTCGGTCAACATAAATTTTATGGCGGCTCTGCGTGACTCACATCCGGTCACGTACCTGTTGAATCAGTCTGGTAGTTTTGAGCACTAACTCAGTGCTCCCCACGACCCGATGCCCGATTTCGTCCCAACACACCTAAGTTATGCATCTCCGACCATATAACATCTCAAATGGAGCTCGGTCAATACTGGCATGATAACTATTATTGTACAAGAACGCTGGCAGTGGGAGGTATGTATCCTAACTCCTTCTAAAATCCAGCATGCATGCACGAAGCATGTCCTCCAGCGTCTGGATCGTCCTCTCACTCTGACCATCAGTCTGAGGGTGGTACACCGTGCTGAAATGTAGTCGAGTGCCCAGTTCCTCGTGGAACTTCTTCGAAAACCTGGAAGTAAACCGGACATCCCTGTCAGAGACTACAGACACAGGCACCCCGTGTCTAGCCACCACCTCCTGTACATAAATGTCTGCCAATTTCTCCGCGGATATACTCTCAAAAATCGAAATAAAGTGGGCAATCTTCGTCAATCTGTCTACGATCACCCATATAGCGTCCACACCTGTCGCCTTCCTAGGCAACTTCGTGATGAAGTCCATAGTGACATCTTCCTACTTCCACATGGGTATGGGGAGTGGCTGTACCTTGTCATGAGGTCGCTGATGCTCGGCCTTGACCTTCCTGCAAGTCAGGCACCGCTCCATGAACCAGGCGATATCCCGCTTCATGCAAGGCCACCAATAACTCAGCCTCAAGTCCCTATACATTTTCGTAGCCCCTAGGTGTATAGAGAACTTGGACTTATTTGCCTCCTCTAATAGCCTCTGCCTCACTCCCCCTTTCACTGGTATCCATACCCGGCCACATTATGTCAAGAGGCCGCGATTATCCTTAACAAACAAAGGATATTATCCCCGTATTTTCTCTATCTTCCAATTCTCTTTCTTCACCCCCTCGACCTGGGCTTCCTTGATCATATCTAACAAAGGCGAAATCATAGTCATCCTCATACAAATGTCCCTAATCGGGGACCCCGCCATCTTGCGACTCAATCCATCAGCCACCACGTTGGCCTTCCTCGGGTGGTAAAGGTTCTCACAATCATAATCCTTCATCACATCCAGCCACCTCCTCTATCGCATGTTGAGGTTCTGCTGATCCATCAAATACTTTAGACTCTTGTGATCGATATAAATGGTGAACCGCACTCCATATAAATAGTGCCTCCGAATGTTAAGGTCAAACACCACTGCCCCCGGCTCCAGGTCATGTGTGGGGTAATTTGCCTCGTGAGGCTTCACTGCCTCGAGGTGTAAGCAATCACATGTCCCCTCTGCATCAATACCACACCTAACCCTGAAATCAATGCGTCACAGTACACCACTAAATCATCCAACCCCTTAGGTAGTACTAGAATCAGAGCCTCGCATAACCTCCGTCTCAGGGTCTCAAAAGCCATCTGTTGATCCGCACCCCACCAAAAAGTCACATTCTTCTTGGTCAAGCGGGTCAATGACACAACAATCTTGGAGAAATCTTGAATAAATCTTCGTTAATAGCCTGCTAAACCCAAGAAGCTACGAATCTCTGATGCATTCCTCGGTACCTCCCACCGCATCGCAGCCTTAACTTTGGCTGGATCAACCGAAATACCCTCCTGATTGATGACATGCCCCAAAAACTGTACTTCCCACAACCAGAAATCACATTTGAAAAACTTTGCATAAAGTTTCTCTGCCCTCAGGGTCTCCAGTACTTCCCTCAAATGCTGATCATGTTGCTCCCTGGTCTTAGAGTAGACCAGAATATCATCAATAAAAATAATCACCGGCCGATCCAATATTGGCCTACACACTCTGTTCATAAGGTCCATGAACGCTGCTGGGGCATTGGTGAGCCTAAACGGAATCACCACAAACTCATAGTGCCCATACCGAGTCCTAAAAGTCGTCTTTGGTATATCCTCATCCCGAATCCTCATATGATGATACCTAGACCGAAAATCAATCTTGGAAAACCAAGACGCACCCTGCAACTGATCAAATAAATCATCGATCCTCGGCAATGAATAACGGTTCTTCACCGTTAGTTTGTTTAGTTCCCTTTAATCGATGCAAATCCTATGGGATCTGTCCTTTTTCTCCACGGGGAACTACTCTGACGAATGAACCCTCGGCCTAGCAGCTCTTGAAACTGCGTAGATAACTCCTACATCTCCAGTGGTGGCAACCAATATGGTGCCTTTGCTATTGGGGCGGAACCCGACACCAAGTCAATGCGAAACTCCACCTGACTCTCCGGAGGCACTCCTGGTAACTCTTCAAGGAAAACGTCCCAAAAATCCTGTACCACTGGAACACTGCCCACATCAATCACAGTCTCTAATCTCGTATCCGAGACACAAGCCAGAAATCCTGTGCGACCCTGCTATAAAAACCTCCTAGCCCTCGGAGCTTCACAGAGGGTCGGTCCCTGCGAGGTCCTCTCACCGTGAATAATCAGTTCTCCCCCAATTGGGGTTCGAACCCTGACCAATTGCCGCTCGCAATCAATCATGGCCCCATTGGCCCCCAACCAGTCCATCCCGACAATTACTTTCAACCCTCGTAACGGTATCGGAACCAGATCAACACGGAACCTCTCACCCAACACATTCAAGATGCAACCCTGATATACCCTCGAAGCACTAATGGTGCGGTCATCTGCAATCTCTACCTCGAGTGGGGAATCCAAGGTCCCCGACGCGTCCCTGAACTTCTTGCTAAGCGCAAGGGACACAAATGATCGGGTAGCACCCGAATCAAACAAGACATGAGCAGACATACCATTGACCAAAAAGGTCACTATACAAGCATATAATACACATAAGTCATACAAAATAATAAGCATATAGGATAATAGACACGTACCAGCCACAACGTCTGGCGCGGCCCGAGCCTCCTCGGTAGTCAGTTGAAACACGCGGCTCCTTACTGTCGGGGCATCCGCCTTAGCAAGGCGGCCATCAATGATCCTCAGTGTGGCGGGTGTAGGTACCATCACTGCTCCTCCCCCTCCCTGCAACCTCGGACAGTTGACCTTTTTATGTCCATTCTGGTTGCAGTGGAAACATATCAAGCCCTTCTTGGGGCAATCCCTTCTAACTTGGCCCTGCTGACCACAAGAGTAACATCCCGATATCTGACCTGTCCGAAATGCCCCACTATGAAACCTCCCCCACTTGGCACACCGGCCCCAACCCTGCTGGCCCTTCCCCGAAGAATCAGAGGTCTTAGGCTTCTTATCCTGACCTCCGACTACTTGCACCTGCTCAGTCTTCTGCTTCGTGCGAGAATCCAACTCCATCTCCTTCTTACAGGCCTTCTCCACCATCTCATTCAGGGTTTTGCACCCCGTAAATCTCACAAACTCCTGAATATCATCGCTCAACATGGAATGATATCGGGTCCACCTCGTCTCCTCATCGGTAGCATATTGTGGGATCAACAAAGCTTGTTCCCGAAACTTGGCGGTGATCTCTGCCACAGTCTCGGTGGTCTGCTGTAAATCATGAAACTCTCTCACTAGCCGTTTCACCTCAATAGGTGGTGCGAACTCCAAGTCGAAACTCTGAACAAACTCGGTCCATGACATCTCAGCCACCCCGGCTGGTCCCACCTGGCTAGTAACCTCACCCCACCAATCCT
The DNA here is from genome assembly GCF_051521515.1 of Lactuca serriola. Lineage (NCBI taxonomy): Eukaryota > Viridiplantae > Streptophyta > Magnoliopsida > Asterales > Asteraceae > Lactuca > Lactuca serriola. The sequence continues at coordinate 128,272,331 of NC_136411.1, read as the reverse complement.
GAGCACTGTCTCTCAACATATAAGAAGCAAACCCAACCTTTGCCACATCTAGCAAGAACTCGTAAGTTGGGTGTTCTCAATATCCGCCACACACCTTGAAATCCCGAAACGAGGGAGTTCGGGCCCCAACCTGGCCTGCAACAATCTCAGCCCTGAATGATCTGAGTCTCTCCTCCATGATCTCCATAATGCCCTCCCTGACCATCCCGAAAATGACTGGGGTCGCGTCAAGGATGCCCCTGGTAACCTTGGCTGCAATGAGCTCGCACAGCCTCTCATCAATTATATCAGTAGTGTCTCCTGATCCCGCCCCAGAACCAAATCCAGATGATCCTCCTGCTCCAAATCATGTCATCACCATACTGAACTAAAATACCATAAATCACAATGATCAGAATTTCCATATAAGGGATCTTCCTACACTGGTCCTCCTTGAAGTCATCAGATCTAACAGTTGTTCGGGTATAGGTCCTGTGCTTCCAGTTGTACGGGCCTAATACTATCTTCCACACCTACATGTACCTTTCCCTACCGCTCTACCTAATAACTCCAATTCGTCCCACAACCCAAACCATATCCCACAACCACCGCGTACATCAATCTCAGGCTGTCCTAGGATTTACTCTACTCATATCAATAAAACCAATCATAACAGGTTGCCTTTATGCATGCAAATTATACACAGAAAAGGATCAAATAGACTTTCGAATAAAGATTCTACCCTAGGACCACAACCAAACAAGGAACAGGAAATAAGGCCAAATCAATCATTCTGAGGCTGTAAGCTCCTAACCTTATACAACTTTAAAAGCATACACATAGCAAGTTTCATATAATTGACAATGCTTAAATATCCGTATAACATGGCTAACATATTGGGGAACTACTTACTTAGCTCGGTTGATCACGCGCGTTGCACTCTCATCTTTTCATTTCCTTTTGAAAAGAAAACCTTTTTATGTTACTTCTGAAAACGACTTTACCATTTCCTTAGTTTGAGTCCGGACACACTCGAGAATGTGCCTGAATCCTTCAAACCAAGGCTCTGATACCAACTTGTAACAACCCTAATTTTACAAAGAAAAATTTCATTTTAATTAATCAAACACATTTGCATAAATCATAAAATCCCAACCCAATTGTTTTCAAATCCACATTCATTACAATTTTATTTTTAAAACATCAGAGTGTCCCTAAACCATATCAGTGTAAGAGAGATGGAGTGCATGTTGCATCATCACGCCTTTCCCTTGCCCTTAGGCTCAGATGTACATGCAACAAATCAACAACATGTAAGTGAAATGATTAGTGACTTCCCCGGGGCATACCACACAATTCATATACATATATCCTGTTAGCTATTAAAGCTACACATATCACATAAGCCATGCATACATAAAACATGTAAGAATGCCATGGGCTACCCACATGATCTTTCCGTAAGACTGTCATGGGCTACCCCACATGGTCTTACATCCAATACCATGGGCTACCCCACATGCTCTTTACCTAAGACTGCCATGGGCTACCCCACACAGTCTTACATATAATGCCATGGGCTACCCCCATATGGTCTTTACCTAGGAATGCCATGGGCAACCCCACATGGTCTTACATCCAATGCCATGGGCTCCCCCGGGGTCTTCTATGCAAAACACACAATCACATATCATATCAAATCATTATATGGCTAATACATATATCATAATCACATAATGGGCCGGCCTTAGTGCCTTAGACCCATAGGTATGGTGAGAAGAATCACATCTGTCTGCTGAATACAAAGGCTGCTCTCCTAACAGTCCGTAACCTCCCGTGCTGAATAATAATATTAATTAATGTCAGGACCTTAGTTAATCAAAAGAAAACCAAACTCCAAATCCTTTCGTGAGGTCTAACTATCCTTCCCTTGTTAATGGGCCCACAGTCCAAGTCCAAGATCATTAATGGGCCTCTTGACCCAATGAGGCACAATTAATATGTCCAAGGCCCATAACAGATGATATGACTCATAATTCCTAAAATAAAACCATGCCCAATAACCAAATGAGGCCCAAAGGCTCAAAGGCCCAAAACAGATTCGAGCCCAACTGAGATGCGTACGCTTGGCGTACCGTCCTGGTACGCGCAGTCTACTAGGGTCTTGGGACTACACGCATCATACAATGGCTTACGCCCAACGTACTTCCAGATTAAGCATTTTCTCCATTAATTTCTTAATACTCGGTTCCTTTACGTCCAAAAGCCAGATCTAAGTTTGTTAAGACGTCCTAAGGCATAAAGTTGGCAACTTTATGCCTTTTTATGGCTCATATACACCCAACACCTCCGTTAAGACCTTTCCAAGGTCTTCAACCCTTGCACGAGGCCAAACTTCTATCAAGACTCCATTTTTATGATACTAAAGGACCAACGGACCTCAGATTTGTCATTCCCATCTCCTGGAGTTGTTTAACTCACAAATGGAGGTCCAAAATAAACCAAAGGGACAAAACTAGAAAACCCTAGCTAGATCTAGAGATTTAAGTGGAAAGGTGCAAGCTTTTTACCTCTAGAGCTTTGCAAGATGACCAAGATGCAGATTCTTGAAGCTCCAATTTATCCTAAGCTTTCTTGACCACTTCTTCTTCTTGGGATGAACACTAAAAAGGACCACAATGCACTCTTAAGGCTCAAAAAGCACTCACAAAGGCTATTAGGGCCTTCCAGGAATGTTTAAAGGTGTAGAGAGCTGATGAGGATGAGGCTCTAGTGGGTTAAAGACGTTTAAATAGGTCACAAGTCCGAAATTTAGGGTCTGCACCCTCGGCACGTACGCCCAGCGTACGTCCATATCCTTCGCGACCAACCATACAGAGTACCCTATGCGTAGTCATAAGTACACCCATCGTACTCGAGGGACTTTTTATATAAAAATGTAACTTTTGTAGGTTTTGAAGTCAAACCTGGTTTAGGGTGTTACAAATATCATGTTCTATCTCACACACTGTTCCTCTAACTTTAATTTTACATTTCATCAATCAAACGTTATAATATAAAACAAATAAAGGAAAATTACACGAATAGTTCCTATGGTTTGGGGTAATTTGCAAGTTTGGTCCATAACTACTTTTTTTAGTGCGGATAGTCCCCATAATACATTTTTGTTGGTTCCTTAGTCCTTATCTGACTTGAATTACTCGTATTTCCCTTAATGATATATTTTTATTTTTTAGTATATTTATTACTTATTATTAAAAAAGAAACGATAATTAGATTTGTAAGTCCGCACCACCTCCTTTCTCATCTACCACTGGTAACCTAAACACACATCAAAAACCCCATTGAAAATATAAAACTCAAAGCATTGAAATTTATTAACTAGTTCTCAAATATTTGAAAGAATTCATCAAGGATGAAATACAATTTCTTTGTGTGGATCCTTCTATCTCGATTTCTCCCTGTTCATATTGGAGAATTATGGTGTGGCTGGATGAAAAACATTTCAACGCCCAATTGCAAATCAACACCGATTACAACCAAATTAGTCAAACATCTTTTGATTTCAACCAAATCTGTCAAAGAAGATCATCAATAAGAAAACCTTAAAAGCAATTTTAGTAATTGATTTTCATTCAACCAAACCTAATGATTTCCATTCGACCAATCAAACCTCAAACAAAGCATTCAATCAAACGATTTCCAACCCTAATTTAAAACTAAAATATATGAAACAAACCTAAACGATATGCAAAAGAAAACCACGATATGCAAAAGAAAACCACTAAAAACAGAGGCGAGTTTTGTGCGTAATAGGACCACCAGAAGATTCAAAATCGATGTAGGGGAGAACGTGACTAAAAAAATTGATACAAGATAGATTGAGAGAAAGGAGGTGGAGGCAAAGGACCATGAAGATAGAAACTGCAAAAATTAAAATTGAAATATGGTCCAACAGTTTCTCACTGATTCATATGTTTTTTCAAGAACGGTGATTCATGCTTTATACATGGGTGAAACAGAGGTGTAGGCGGTAGCATATCTATTGATTTGTGAACCAGAAGCCGGTCTTCACAGGTAGAACTTTCGGCGACGATGGATGTGGTTTCCGATGGTGATGAAACGACACCGGTAGTGATGAAACACAATTTCGAAAAGGATGGCTTCACGATGGGTTGATGCACTTCCGATTTCAGTGGTGTGCTTCACTGGAACGGGTCGTCGGTGGTTACATTGTGGATCGGCGGCAAGATCAGGGAAAGTGAGAAGAGACAACGATGATAAAAGAAAGGGGAAAAGGATGTATGCGTTTTTCCTGTGAGTGAGGGGGGGGGGGGGGGGGGTGTGTAAGGGGTTAATTAATTAATTTTTTTGTTAATGTAAAAATGAGACAGAAAAATAATAGAAAATTATATATATATATATATATATATATATATATATATATATATATATATATATATATATATATATATATATATATATATATATATAAGGGTAGAATAGTCTTTTTACATCATTTAGGAACTAAAAACATAATAAAACTAAAACACAAAGACAGTCCGAGTTAAAAAAATTGTTAAGGATCAAATGTGTAAATTATCCCAAACTATAGGAAAATCGGTATAATTACCCCACAAATAAAGATAAACTATCCAAAACGTCATCTTCATATATACATAAAAAAGAAAATAGAACGTTTAAAACAAAAAGATGAGAAAGCGACCCTCATAGCAATGATCACATTTGCGTCAAGTCTATCCAATCAACTGGTGACTGAAAACAAATAAGACCCCATTTAGGTTGGATGTATGATCATGTCATACTCAAAAAATGAGTACAAGGATGTTTTATTATGAGTTGTATGGATTGTTTGTTTGCTTAACTATTTTCATAAAGTGCTTTTATGCATGTGGCCCTCATGGTGTTTATTGACATCCATATTTTGTCCAAAAGTGGCAAGAACATTCATGCATCAATACGACCCCATGCCATGTGAATATGATATGGGCATGGAATGAAATGCACAAATCAAACTAAAGTGTCCAAAATAAAACGTAAATCTCATTCTTTTTAGTGGTTCTACTGTTACCAACAATATGTTCTATTTAAATTGATACATAAATATCACCCAAGCACGTTTTATTACGCTTGTTTGCTGTTTTAAAAAGGAATCGTCAAAGTACCTTTCCGTCTATTGTTTGGTTACATGATTACTTCTTTTTGTCGTTTACATATAATTAAAAAATTATTATAATGAACTATTTAAAATCAGATTTGAACTTTTAAAGAATAAATGCAGGTGTGTAATTACTACTGTATTAGGCAGTAGACAGTAGCTAAGAAACAACAATAAGGCCCAAATGGAAAGCCCAATATAAGGCTAGGAATGTGATCATTGAGCCTACATATTAGGCCGCATCAGCCCAGAAGGCCCGATCGAAACCTCTCTGGCTTAATAACAGGAGAAATCGAGGAATCTAACCAAATTTGGTTCATGTAAATGCGATTTTGACTAAAATGTCCCCTTTTCACTTGTTTTTGAAAAATAACCTCCTGTTTTTTGAATGGGTCATTCCGGATTGAAGTTATGCGACCCATCCCATTCCGTATCTGGTTCCAGATAAAATGGATGGTACATAACATATTTCGGAATACATACCAAGTATCTTCATATTTCAGACTTAGTTGACAAAGATGAAATGACATTTGATTTCTATGAGTTGGAAGTTTTACAAATAAGTTCTTCACTCCTTTACTTTTACTTGTTAAATTTTGTAAGTATAATGCAAAATCTAGAGTCCGAAACACCAAGAACAGTTCTAAAATTTTGTATTAAATTATATTAGGAGCTATAGGTAGGTAGTTATTTAATTAGTATTAGTAAAGACCCACAAGATTAAAATAGTAATTAGGTTTTACAGTAAAATGTTCCTTAGGTAATTCCAGAATAATTTTCGTATTTCAGAATACAAAGACCATTTCTAGAATACGAAGAACAAGTCCGAAATATAACAAATCAATCCAAAAATTTTAGAACTGTACATTCCAGAGTACCATGATCAACCCATACTTATCTTCAGTGTCATATTGAAAGTAATTTATTTTTGTTTTTTGTAGCATGACCATATGTTTGGCTACTTCTCTTATAATGAATTGGAAACATGTCATTGGTGTGAATATTCTTGCTAAAATCATGAACCGACCGTCATACGAGACTATATTCTAACATATGTGTTTTTGTAGGTGGTTAGATATTTATGTCATGGTAAAAGGGGATCTGCTTTACATTACTATTCTATAAAGAAGTTGTCACACACCCTTAAAACTATATGGAAGAAATGGTTTTTGAGATCGAGGTGTACGAGTTAAACTATGGGAAGAGGGAATTTTGCATTGTCATCGGCTTCCAGTTTGGTGAATTTTTTGCAACCTCAGATTTCCGTCACGCCATTCAATTACGTGTGTTTCCTACGGTCAAGATGCGTGAGTCACTAAAATTGAAACATGTTATAAATGTATTTGAAACATCTCTTCATGAGTTATCAGATGATGATGTGACCCGTCTGTATCTATTATATTTGTTGGAGAATGGGTTCAATGACTTGTTTCGTTGTCATCCTTTGAAGGAGGAGTATTTGAGTTTGGTATCCAACTCTGACGATTTCAAATGTATCATATCGTTAATCTATAAATATCATTATTAGTATTTTTATGGAAGTAATCGTGTTTTATTTTTATTTTTTTTATTTTTTTGTCGTAGATATTTGTAAGGGAGTATAATTTGGAATCAATTATGAGCATAGCTAAAGATGATATTCAGTAAGCTTCATAAGCTTCTTCGTTCTGTCAAGACAAAAAATCAAAACCACAAAACTAAAGTATAGTCTAAGCGGGGTTTTATTCTCTTTTAAGGTAAAATACTTGCTTATTCTTTTAAAGTTTTCTATTTGATAATATCTTGATACATGATTCTATCAAATATGGATTTTGGAGATTTTTCCAGTTATCATTTTTTGTACCCAGCAAGCGAATATGATTCCTCACGCTATTGGATGGTCCAGCCGTAGGAAGTTATAGAAGTCGTATTATGATGTGTTTATTGATGTTGAGCGGGAATGATTATTTATACAAATTTTCCATTATTAACCTATGTATATGATGTTAGGAGTATAACAAGGTTATAGAAAAGTTACAACTAACACCAGATGAGAGTCGCATTGCCTAGTGGCCTTACAACTCTGCATGGATTGAACTTGATGCTTTACCTAATGTGCACGATCACTGGGTGCGATCTCTCACATCATCACCAAGCACGACGAGATGTTGGCAAAGGTTCATATCCATTTGACCCAGCACCACCACCACACAAAAATTGTATGAATAATAGATAATGAAAAAAAATCATAATGGAGTTGAAAAAGCAGTTGTAAGAATGTCATAGGCAATTGTAGGTACATGATTGTTGGGTGAGAACAAAACAAGTTAAGCACTTCGAACATATATTAAAACACAAACTTTGATAAACTCACAAAAACTTCTGACAAATGTAAATCAAAAGAACCTGATATTTAGCATGGTTCGGTCAAGGTGACCTACGTCTACGGGCGAACGAGAGAGAGAGAGAGAGAGAGAGAGAGAGATAGAGAGAGCATTTTATTAACTTTCTGGAACTATTACAAGCAATGAAAATTGTATCTCACTTTGGGCTCTCACATATTTCTAGCAATTTACAATGATGGGGGTATGAGCCTATTTATACTTGAGAGATCAAACCGAAAACCCAAATGGGCCAAGCCCATTGGCCTATAGGCCCATGAATGGTGACAACTAATCATATTCCGTCATGCACCATCTTTTGGAACATTCTTCCATATTGAGCATCATAGAGGACTTTATAGCATACTTGGCTTATCAAGAACCAAAATGGTCCATTCTGTGTCATCATGGCGCAACAGGAATATGGATGGCGCAAGAGGCATTAAGTGTAGTACAAGAGCATCTAGGTTGGAGCAATATGACCATCTTTTCGCAAAAATAGCATGCACGTCACAACAAGGCCATGCTTGACGCACCAAGATACTCCATGGTGCAATAGGAGTACCCCATGGTGCAAAAGGGATACCCCATGGTGCAAGAGGGAGTATCTTGGTGCAAGAAGGAGTTCCCTTGGCGCAACAACAATCTTCTTGGCCCAAGTATTTAGCAGATGTCACTCCCAATTGCTCCAAACTTCTTCCAAGTGCTCCAAACCCCCTTCTGTACGATCCATTCCTTATCACTTGATCCATTCCTTTATCGGACGACCCATTCCTTTATCAGATGATCCGTTCCTTTTTCACATGCACCGTAAACTCCAAGTGCTCCATGTTGGACAAGACTTCATACCCCAACAATCTCCCACTTGAAGGCTTGAACAACTTCATCTGCCATTCAAATTTCACCATTCCTCAAAGTACTCCCTCCTTCCCTCTCTCTGCCAAACCCTTCTCTTCAAACTTCTGAAAGGCCAGTTGATGCCATGCAAAGCTTCAAATTCTCAATGGTAACCACCGTGGTGAACATATCAGTTGGATTCTTCGTTCCAAGGATTTTCTTCAAGTTTAGAGTTCCTTCATTGATTAAATATTGAATGAAATGGTACCTTATCTGAATGTGTTGAATTCTACTGTGAAACACTAGATTCTTTGCTAAGTGAACTACACTTTGGTTCTCACAATGCAGTATACGATCGTCCTGTTGCATTCCAGGTTCTGAAAACTCTTCAACCATATGAGCTCTTTGGCAGCTTCTGCAATTGGTATGTATTCTGCTTTTATGGTTGAAAGAGCAACACTCTTTTATAGCCTTGACATCCAACTAATTGTTGTACCTCCAATTATGAACACATAACCTATTGTGCTCTTGCCTGAATCTGCACATCCACCTATGTCTGCATCACCAAACCCTTCTAAAATACTCCTTTTCTTCTGAAACATAAGGAACACTCAATCGTTCCTTTGAAGTAGCGTAACAACTATTTCACTCCTTCCCAATGTTGTCTTCCTGGATTTGACATGAACCTACTCACAACTCCCACTACATGAGCAGTGTCTGATCTGGTGCATACCATTGCATGCATTAAACTACCAACTTTAGATACGTAAGGAACTTTATCCATGTATTATATGTCTTCTTCTGTTTTTGGGGATTACCTCTTGGTAAGTCTCAACTAATCCACAATAGTGTACTTCTGGCTTTCGCATATGCCATGTTGAACTTTTCTAAAAAAAATTAATGTACTTGGCTTGTGAATGTTTTGGTGTAACGGTAACTCTATCTCTGGCTATGCTCATGCAAAATATTTGTTTAGCAGCCCCTAAGTCTTTCATCTCGAACTCACTGGCCAATTGTTTCTATAGCTTATTGATATCCTACATGTCAGATCTAGCAATCAACATGTCATCAACATATAACAACATAATGATATAAGAGGACTTGAATTTCTTCAAATAACAACAACGATCCATCTTACATCTGTTGTAACTATTCCTCTGCATGAAGCTATCAAACTTCATGTACCACTGCCTTGGAGCCTGCTTCAAACCATACAGACTTTTCTATAGTTTGCACTCCATATTTTCCTTCCCAATTGTGGGAAAACCTTATGGCTGTGCCATGTAGATGTCTTCTTCAAGGTCACCATGGAGAAAAGTTGTTTTCACATCTAGTTTCTGTAGATGGAGATCTTCAGAGGCCATAATTCCCAAAACCATTCTGATTGTCGTCATCTTCACAACCGGAGAAAAGATCTTGTTATAATCAACCCCCATCTTCTGTAGGAAACCCTTGACTACCAATCTTGCCTTGTATTTATTGGTGCCATCAATCTCATCCTTAACTGAAACACCCACTTGTTTTGCAGTGCTATCTTCCTTGATGGGAGCTTGACCATGGACCATGTGTGATTCTTTTCAAGTGAGCTCAATTCTTCTTCCATAGCCTTCTTCCATTGTATGGATTCTTTCATCCTCAAGGCATTTGGATAAGACTCAGGTTCGCCATTCTCTGTCAGCAACAAGAAGTTTGCTGAAGGAGAATACCCGGCTGGATGCCTTCGTACTCTAGTGGATCTACGGACGGTAAGAGTTTCAGTTTCTACACCTTCATTATCTGAACTACTGTCACTCATGCTCTCGCTATCTCCAGTTTCATTAGAGCTCCCACTGCTTCCTAAACTTTCACCTAGATATGGAGTAATGACAAGTTTTATAATGTCGTCTTTTGAAGTGTCTTCTAACTCAACTTTTTCTTCCTTTTCTGGTTGTTTATTACTGCTTGAGCCCTTAGCAAGTTCTTCCTTGTATAACACATTCTCATTGAAAACCACATCCCCGTTCCATCATCTGGCTTATGTTCTTCATGTAGCATTCAGACCGGATTCCTAACCTTCTATTTCCTGCGGGCTAGGCAGCTATTTTCTTTCTTTTTTAACTTCTGATAACCTTTTTGTGCTCGTTATCCTAGAAGCAATAACCCATGTCATCCAACCCATAGCCTATTGTAAAATACCAATGACGAGTTACTTTTAGTTTTGACCCTTATGTTGAGATTTATTGCATTTTGGTCCTTAGAATGTAAGACTTGTGGATGGGAGGGACTGTTATTGCCACTTTTGGATTTTTGGGGTGGAGCCACGTATGCTAGGCGTATGCTTTGTGTATGCAGGGCATATGCGGTGAAGTCCCAAACCCCAATCTTTAGGGTTTGCACTCTATTTATTCATCATCAACTCCCAACCTTGGCTCCTTCCATCAGCCTCCATCCTTTCAAACGTCTTTGCAACTATAATCCATCTTGTGGAGCAATTCTAAGCTTGTGAGTGTGTGTTTTGTGCCTTTGAAGAAGAAAGAAGGAAGTAGAGACCATCTTGGAGGTATAAAGTTCTGAACTTGGTGAAGTTTCATATAGATCTTGTTTTGGGCTTGATTTAGGTTCCTTTTGTCCCAAATGTGGTGTTTCTTGAGCATGGCATGCTCTTGAGTCATAAAAATGGGGTCTTAATAGTTGGTTTTGCTCCATGCATTCTTTAGAAGGTCTTAGTGTATTAAGATGTTGAGTTAATCACTTAATGGACATGCAAAGTCATAAAGTTGGAAACTTTATGACTCTTAAGGATGATTTGGCCTTGGATCTGGAAGTTGGACGTAAGAGCTTAAGGTATTAAGCTCTTAATATGTTTTGGGAAGACAGGCATACACCCTGCGGAATCTGAATATGCAACGCGTATGTTGTCAACCTCCCCGACGGTGGTCAATGCTCGAGTACGCCCCGCATACCTTTGGAGTACTCCCCGCGTATGCACTATGTGTTGAATCGGCTGGGTTGACTCAGTTGACTTGTTAGCTTTGACCAAGTTTCACTTTAGGGAAAACTTGAGAGTTTTGATTGGTGATTGAGATTTTATTGATCCTGATGTTAATGGAACCATAGGAGCAAGTAGTGTAGCAGGAAGTGTATCGCAGTGTTCTCGTGTTTCTCATTTTCAGGTGAGTTTAACCTCATTGTACTACGGGTCGAAGGCCCTAATGCTATCCCACTAGTTTTGGTTATTTGTTAGTAAAAGGATGCCTTAGGGACTGTATATAGTCATTTAGGATAGACTGAGAACTCTAGGTATAGGCTCTCTTACCTGTTCCTTGTTTAGTTGTGGTTCTAGATTAGGACCAACTATTCGGGTGGCTATCTCACCTCTGAATATATACGGTCATGAATTCCTTGGATTTTGTTGCTTAGTATGTTATCATGCTATATTGATATGTTAGATCTGTATCTTGGTATCGAGTATGTTGTTATGTTGTAAGGATCTGTTAGATTTGTAACCTTGTATTGAATATGCTGTTATACTATAGTGATCCGTTGGATATGTATCCTAGTGTAACACACATGTTTTAAAATCGTGTATTGAAAATTATAAAAGAGAATAATATTATGAAATATTATGTGAAATTGAGTGTTGAGTTCTAACAGATAGTTTTTACTAGAAATGAAGTAAAACTATGTTTAGAATCACTTAGAAAATATTGGAAGTCTTATGAGATTCCAATTAAAAGCCAAATAGTGAAATTTAGTGAAAATATAAAATTTGAAATAAGTAAAATTTTATTATTGAAATTTGTAAAAAATCTCGTTAGAAACTTGTAGGCGAAAACCTCATCGAAATCCGAGTTATAACGAAGGAGTTATGACCAATCGAAGATCCGCGACAAAACCGGCGCGGTGCCAAATGACGTAAAAAGTGAATTTTTGATAAACTACTTTTTAGCCTTAGTGATCTAAATGAAAGTTGTAGTGTTCGTTAAACCGAGAAGTTCGATAAAAAGAACGCCAAAATCTGACTTCGTATGAGGAAGTTATGATTTTTCTAAGTTTTAGCTTAACAGTAGACAACTAAAAACTCGAATTTTAGATCGAGTATTTTTAGCCGACACAACCTAAATGAGAATTGAAGATCTCATCAATAGTAGTACAACGGTAAAAAGTCTGACGAAAACGGATTCGGATGAAGAAGTTATGAATTTTTAGCGGATTTACTAGTCCCGATCTGTTAAAAATAATAATATTAAAAATAAAGTCAAGATTAGCCGAGGAAGTCTAAACGAAAGTTGTAGTGAATAATTTTACCTACGCGTGCATATAAAGAACGTCAAAATTGGAGCATGTATGCGAAAGTTACGGATTTTAGGAGTTCGGGGCACAAAAATCGAAATTAATTACGAAATACGAGAAACTCGCATGGCTCAGCTTCAGCCACGTCACCGGATCCGCGCATGTCCGACCCATTTCCGCCTCATCTCCGATGTCGTCGATCCTCATGTCCGATGCATGCGTTTTGCGTTCGAGTGTCGGACGCGTGTAGTCTCGCATCCGACGCGTGTTTGGTCCGGGAGTCCGAAGCGCCAGCTGCCCCCTTCGCGTGTCCGAGCCTCGCACGAGCCACCTGGCCCTCGCATCTGCTGTCGCGTGCAGCCTTCTCAGCCCTCGGATCCGAACCCTTTCACCCCTATAAATAGAAGGCTGCGAGCCTTCCCGAGTAATTTTGGAAATTAGCCATTTTTTCACCCCCTTTTCTATATTTTTATTATTTTGACATCCTCCGAAGCCCCGATATCAATTTTAGCACCCGAAATACGTCCCGAAGTTCTCGAGAATCCCAAAAAATTTATCTTTTCGGTTTTGAAGCTCTACCTTCGTAGAGCCCGATTTTCAATAAATCTCCCGGTTTTCAACGAATAAAGTCATATTTGGAGCCGAAATGTTGCTCAAATTACTATTTTAACCCCCGATTATTTCAAGGTGAGTTTAATATGTAGGAACATTTGTATGTTATGTGTTATATGTGCTATGTGCTTTTCAGTGTTATTATTCCGGGTTATTTTCCCGTGTTATTTTTATTCCCTATTTTTAATAGCAAAGTAATACGTTTGACCATGTGATCAGTGAAAGGACTTAGATTCACATTGGTAATGGTATGTAGTCTCTGGCCATGTAGAAGATGTCTCCGTAAGAGAATGATTTCTATTCTATGGTATTGGCAGAAGGTTAGACAGCGCTGAAAGCCTGAAATCTACCAAAATGTTAATCCGAAGTTGTATGTCTTCTGTGCCATTTGGGCCGAAGCTTTGTTGATGTATATCAAGTACGGAAATCGTTATGTCTCATTGATTGTATATCTTTGAATCAAATCAGTGATTGATATGAAAAGTTTGACACATGATTCACATATGCCCTTGTTGTTCCTTGTTCCTCTTTGCTTTTGCCATATTGAAGTATATATATATATATATATATATATATATATATATATATATATATATATATATATATGGCATAACGTTATATTGTATCTATTATTGAACCCACTAAGCGTCACTGCTTACCCTCTCAACATTTAACAAATCTGCAAGAGATAAATAACAAGTATAGTCATATACTGTCAGAAGGTTTAGAATAATTGTAATATTACTTCTGTATTTAGGGATCATGTATGTATAAATGTATAGTATCCTGGGTAGTTGTGTAATATATAACACTGTGTAATAGTCGGTTTGTATCCAGTCACTTGTAATCTCTTTATGAATGTAAAATATTGTTTTTATGAATACGCAAGTAGCATGTTTTGAAGTAACTATATTGTCAAGTATGAAAGTCTGGGTCTTTCATAAATACGAAAGTGATGGTCTTTCAATCATGGTAAGAGAGTAGTGGCTTAAGTAAACTAAAGGGAAAACTGTAATAAAGTCCCTACATATTGGCTTCATAATCGATTTAGTCCTTATATATTTTTTTTATTCAATTAAGTCCAAAATACCGGTAATCGTATTCAATTTAACCCTTTGACCCGGTCAACAGGTCATCCAATTTTCAAAATTTACATTTTTGGTCTAGATTTCAAAATTTATTACAAATTTGGTCCAAAATTTAAACTTTTGGCCCATATTTTAATTTTTATTACAAATTTGGTCCAAAATTTACCCTTTTTGCCCAAATTTTAGAATTTTATTATGAATTCATCCTAACTTTAGTTTTTTTACAACTTTTTTTCTCAAAAATTTGTTTCTAATATGTCTTTTCTTTATAAACTCATATTTATACAAAAAAAGATATTTTCACATAAAAATCTTATTTTTTCTATATAAAAACTTTTTTTAAAAGGTTTTTTGTATATAAAATATCTAGTTATAAAAATAGGTTTGGACTATTTGTGTGATATCTCTTAAAAAATCAATTAAGAAACTAAAAGTAACCCTAAATTATAAAAATAGGTTTGGATTATTTGTTCTTTAATCACATTTATATGAAAGTTTAAACTAGTTACATTATATATGAAAGTTTAAAATATATATAATATAATAATATTATATTTTATTCGTAAGAATTTTTTTAAGAAAAAAGTTAAAATCATAACTTTGATATATTTTTTTTATAACTTTTTAATAAATATATTATCTAAATAAAACATATCCATTTATGGCACGTGTCCGATCTAGGTTGTGATTTTTTATTTCCAATCAACCTTTTCTTATTTGGATTATTTATAATCTTCTATTTCCTTTATTATTTAATGTATGTTATATGAAATATCGGTTGCAATTTATTATTGATAAACATGTTTTTAGGGGAGTGAGAAATGACCAAAAATACAATAGCAACATAAATATATAAAATATTATAACTATCAATAACACAATAGAATACTTTAACTAAAGTTCTAAAGAATTTACACATGAGTTTGGTTAAAAAAAATACTCAAAGACCTAAAAAATGCTTGAGTTGAGCTTCACAAGGAATTTTTTTAACCAAACTCATACGTAAATTCCTTAGAACTTTAGTTAAAGTATTCTATTGTGTTATTGATAGTTATAATATTTTATATATTTATGTTGCTATTGTATTTTTGGTCATTTCTCCCTCTCCAAAAAACATGTTTATCGATAATAAATTGCAACCGATATTCCATATAACAGACATTAAAAAAGAAAGGAAATACAAGATTATAAGTAATCCAAGTAAGAAGAGGTTGATTGGCAATAAAAAATCACAACCTAGATCGGACACGTGTCATGAATGGATATGTTTTATTTAGATAATATATTTATTAAAAAGTTAGAAAAAATATATCAAAGTTATGATTTTAACTTTTTTCCTAAAAAAATTCTTACGAATAAAATATAATATTATTATATTATATATATTAAACTTTCATATATAATGTAACTAGTTTAAACTTTCATATAAATGTGATTAAAGAACAAATAATCCAAACCTGTTTTTATAATTTATGGTTACTTTTAATTTCTTAATTGATTTTTTAAGAGATATCACACAAATAATCCAAACCTATTTTTATAACTAGATATTTTATATACAAAAAACATTTTAAAAAAAGTTTTTATATAGAAAAAAATAAGATTTTTATGTGAAAATATGTTTTTTTTGTATAAATATGAGTTTATAAAGAAAAAACATATTAGAAACAATTTTTTGAGAAAAAAAGTTGTAAAAAAACAAAAGTTAGGATGAATTCGAAATAAAATTCTAAAATTTGGGCAAAAAGAGTAAATTTTGGACCAAATTTGTAAAAAAATTTAAAATCTGGGCCAAAAGTGTAAATTTTGGACCAACTTTGTAATAAATTTTGAAATTCGGGCCAAAAATGTAATTTTTAAAGTTGGATGACCTGTTGACCGGGTCAAAGGGTTAAATTGAATACGATTACTGGTATTTGGGACTTAATTGAATAAAAAAAATATATAATGACTAAATCGATTATGAGGCCAATATGTGGGGACTTTATTGCAGTTTTCCCTAAACTAAATACCACAGATTGGTATTTAGACTTAAACTATTGGAAGTTCAATATATGAACTGGATTCATAGTAATTATATGGATACAAACCATAGGAAATACTTAAGTGGGGTATTGGGTAGTGATAAACCCTAGTATTCTAAGATATTAAGTTACTTTAAAATTTTCAAAGAATTAGTTTAAGTGAACTAGGAATTTTGAGAATTTTTAGACCTAAACATAAATTGTTAAGTGAAGATGATACGATGTGAATCTGGTATATTAGGTTGAATACCTAAATGGAAACAAGCACTAGAATATTAAGAAGAGATATGCCTTATATTCTAATATGTGCTAAATGATAAATGAATATAGTATGTCATAGGTTGCTTGCCTTGTTGCTATTATTTAAGAAAATTTATGGTCTATTGCCGACCTTGATTTAGAAGAGAAAATTTTATGTTTAGAATTTTAAGAATTTCTGTATTAGAATTTACATGAAACTTTTCGAAGTGATAAAGAGACTTATGATAGTCGACATCGATAAGTTTGTAGATAAACGATCGTGGGATATCGTAAAATAATATTTACCAAGTGAAATCGTAAATAGTGTATTAATGCCAATAGAGTGGTGTTGTACATTCAAAATATAAATTTGATGAAATAATAACATCTTTAGAAGAATGATGTACGTTTGAAACACATTTGGGCGAGATAAATGTGTTGGTACAAATCCATGAAGTTGTTCCACCGCTGTCTAGATTGAAGTAGTGATTGTTTATAAAGTCAGAAGCACCGAAGATGGTGATAAATACTTCGATAATATTGAAATTAATGTGGTACAAGATTTAGAAGAGTTAAATGAAGATCAAAGGAAAGGCTAATGAAGTTTTTTAGACTCAATAGGCCAAGACTTTGTGATGTAGTATGTAGTTCAAGTAGTAATATTATACAGGATGCTCAGACTTAGTATTTAATAATATTGAGTGATGATTGACTTCTATCACATCCTTATGGAAGTTCCATTGTGTGTTAAGCCAACTTTAACATACATGATTAGGATGGTGAATTAAGTCATTTAGTAATAAAAAGTTAAGTAACTTACTTTTTTAAGTAAGGTAGAATGCTTAGTTGAAGAAACAATACACCCATAGTATTGTATGAGAAGAAATGTTGTAGTTAGGAATGACAGAGAACCAAGTTGAAGCTAGTAGAGCTTGCGGAGATGCATCTATAATGCAGACTTCTTAGGATAGACTCCTATGAAGTAGACTTAGACTTACTCAGAGACAAGAATAACGATGTCATAGAAGGATAATGAAATGAACAAAGGTGCATGGTGAATTACATAAGTTAAAAGATGATGCATGTAGTTGAAAACCGTTTGTCTCTACATTGCTAGAGTAAATTTTGGGTGTAGTATATCTTGCAGAGTAGACACTACCCGAGAAAGAATTTATATGAAGAATTGGAAGTAAAATTCTATCGACCTATGAAAAAGTAATAGAATATGCTAGATCGAGCATATGCGTGAGAAGAATTTTAGAAGGCGAGTATAAGTAATCCAAAATATGTTTGATAGAAATGCGAAAACCCTAGCTGAGTCTAGGAGAAATTGTTGTATGTATTTGTTTGAACACATTCATGTGTGATAAGTTGTTTTGTGATTTTAAATGGTGACTTGGAAAACTGCGAGACAATACTTGGGATGAGTATGAGTAGGTGTGAATGGTAGTAGAGGCCTATACTATCGGAAGCACTGGACTCATGCTTGGATCAGGGAAAGTCACAAGGTTACCAAGAAGCTAGTAAATGATTCCGTTTTATTCATGAGTGTCGTTACCTTTGTTTTGGTAATGACTAAGAAGATAATTATCGTTCAAATCTTAATTTCATAAAGAGTGGAGTCCAATTAATATAAATCTATAAAGATAAAGTTTATTGGTTTAGAAAGCCATGTATTGAGTAATGATGAAATTTCAGTCAAGAAGGAGATGGTCGATAGAAATATAACGATCTTCATTAAAGAATTGAGCAACCATTAACTAGAGATGTTACCTGTTATGAAGGCAATGAAGAATTTAGCTATTCATGGAAGGATTACAATATGAAGTCCGTGATTCTGTAATCAATCAAAATATTCTGTCATTTGACAAAATTGATGTGTATGCCCGGAAGCACGAATTAGAGATACGTTGTGCTATTCTTTCTGTTCCGAAGCATCTACGTATTGATCAAACTCTTTTTGTTTTCTCTATTCCATCAGCTCGATTTATTCGATCTGATTCTAATACAAGAGTTTGGTTCGTTATGTGTTTTGTGTGTTATAAAATCAAAGGTCATTAGAATATGACCATTCGAGTTGTTGTTATAGCAAAAGTAAAGACCTTATATTGGGTTTAGTCTATAAACCAAGAAGGAGCAGGAGCCTGCAATGAGAATTGAGTTTTAACTCAAAGATTAGGATCAAAGGCCCAATAAAGAATGATGAGCGGGTGCAGGTTTGAGCACCGCTAGTAACTAATAAGTTTGAAGAGTTTGACAATCGTTTAGCAAACCAAAAGTTAAATATCGTACATTTTAGATTGCCACAGAAGAAGTAAGTTAGGACTTGAATGTTGTGACCAGTAATTTTCTCGTAAACTCAAGATCTGCTCACATCTTATTTGATTTCGATGCCTTAGATTCTTTCGTGCCTTATAAATTCTCACATTCTTTTCAAATTTCTTGTTACGAAAATGTCCAATCATTTCATATAGATAACATAGGAAGTATATCATTACTTGTCGATAAAGTCTATAGGGATAGTGTCATAGGAATTGAAGGTTATAATCTTCTTGCTAACCTAATTCCTATCTCCTTGCCCAACTCTAATATTATTCTCGGCATGATTGGTTGTCAAAGAACCATGCAAAACTCTTGTGCTATGAAGAGATAGTAAGCATCCCTATCGAAGAGAAGGATTCTATTTATGTCTACGTTGAAAATAATAACTTCTTTCTTAAAAAACTCGTAAATTTATATCGAAGGGATATTCTACTTATCCGGCTAATGCAATTGATATCTCAAGAGAAGGGAAGAAAATTGTAAATGATGTTTCCATTATTAATGAAAATCTTGATGATCTTCCCGACGAATTGCCTGGACTACCCCGAATAGCCAAGTAGAATTCCGAATTGACCTTATGCCTGGTGCTACTCTAATTTCCAGAGACTGCTATATAGAATAATAACATTTAGGTAATTGTCGACCAGCTGACTAAGAGTGCATATTTTCTCGCCATACGTACAATGGTTCTAATGGAGAAATATGCACAAGTATACTTAGACGAAATCATCGTGAGACATGGTGTGCCACTAAAGATTATTTCTGATCGTGATAGTCGCTTCACTTCTCACTTTTGGGCGAGTATGAAACGTGAATTGGGATCTCAAGTTGCTCTCAGCACAGTTTATCATCCCTAGACAGATGGTCAGACAGGGAGAACTATCCACACAGTAGAAGATATGCTTAGTGTATGTGTCTTGGAATTCGGTGGTAACTGGGACAAGTACTTGATCTTGTAGAATTTTCGTATAATAATAGTTACCATGCTTCAATCAAAATGCCACCATATGAAGCATTATATGGTCATAAATGTCGTACGCCATTATGTTGGCGAGATATAGGACAGAAGATCCTTAGAGGCCCTGAAATGATTCGAGATACCGCTGATAAGACTCAATTGGTATGAGAAGGAATGAAAGTGGCCCAGGATCGACAAAAGTTCTATGCAGAAAAGAGAAGATGACCTATAGAATTCTACGAGAGTGAATTCGTGATACTAAAGGTATCCACATGGAAAGGAATTGTATGATTTAGAAAGAAAGGAAAACTAAGTCCTAGGTTTGTTGGTCCTTTCAAAATCATTCAGAAAATTGGTAAACAAGCATAACGCTTGGAATTGCCTGAAGATTTTGTAGGTATTTATGATGTATTTCATGTGAGTTATCTGTGCAAATGCTTGAGCGTATCTGATGAAACGATTTTGTTATCCTATGAGAATTGGATAATAAGTTAAGATATGTAGAAAAACCTGAAAAGATCATAAACGAATGAACGACTAATCTACGTAATAAAGAAATTAAGTTGGTGCTTGTCAAGTGGAAGCACCATCGAGGCCTAAATTATACTTGGGAAAATAAGAATGAGATAAGAGTGAAATATCCTCATTTATTTTAATCTTTATCATTTCGGGGATGAAATCCTCAAACAGATGAGGTATTTGTAACATACCCGTTTTAAAATCGTGTATTGTAAATTATAAAAGAGAATAATATTATGAAATATTATGTGAAATTGAGTGTTGAGTTCTAACGGATAGTTTTTACTAGAAATGAAGTAAAACTATGTTTAGAATCACTTAGAAAATATTGGAAGTTTTATGAGATTCCAGTTAAAAGCCAAATAGTGAAATTTAGTGAAAATATAAAATTTGAAATAAGTAAAATTTTATTATTCAAATTTGTAAAAAATATCGTTAGAAACTTGTAGGCGAAAACCTCATCGAAATCCGAGTTATAACGAAGGGGTTATGACCAATCGAAGATCCGCGACAAAACCGGCGCGGTGCCGAATGACGTAAAAAGTGAAGTTTTGATAAACTACTTTTTCTCCTTAGTGATCTAAATGAAAGTTGTAGTATTCATTAAACCGAGAAGTTCGATAAAAAGAACGCCAAAATCTGACTTCGTATGAGGAAGTTATGATTTTTCTAAGTTTTAGCTTAACAGTAGACAACTAAAAACTCGAATTTTAGATCGAGTGATTTTTTGCCGACAAAACCTAAACGAGAATTGAAGATCTCATCAATAGTAGTACTACGGTAAAAAGTCTGACGAAAACGGATGTCGGATGAAGAAGTTATGAATTTTTATCGGATTTACCAGTCCCGGTCTGTTAAAAATAATAATATTAAAAATAAAGTCAAAATTAGCCGACGAAGTCTAAACGAAAGTTGTAGAGAATAATTTTACCTACGAGTGCATATAAAGAACGTCAAAAACGGAGTCTAAATGAAAGTTCAGCCACATCGCCAGATCCGCGCATGTCCGACTCGTGTCCGCCTCATCTCCAACGTCGTCGATCCTCATGTCCGATGCATGCGTTATGCGTCCGAGTGTCAGACGCGTGTAGTCTCGCATCCGACGCGTGTTTGGTCCGGAGTCTGAAGCACCAACTGCCCCCCTTTGCGTGTCCGAGCCTCGCACGAGCCACCTGGCCCTCGCATCTGCTGTCGCGTGGAGCCTTCTCAGCCCTTAGATCCGAACCCTTTCACCCCTATAAATAGAAGGCTGCGAGCCTTCCCGAGTAATTTTGAAAATTAGCCATTTTCACCCTCTTTTCTATATTTTTATTATTTTGGCTGCCCCCGAAGCCCCGATATCAATTTTAGCACCCGAAATACGTCCCGAAGTTCTCGAGAATCCCTCTTTTCGGTTTTGAAGCTCTACCTTCGCAGAGCCCGGTTTTCAATAAATCTCCGGGTTTTCAACGAATAAAGTCATATTTGGAGCCGAAATGCTGCTCAAATTACCATTTTAACCCCCGGTTATTTCAAGGTGAGTTTAATATATAGGAACAATTGTATGTTATGTGTTATATGTGCTATGTGCTTTTCAGTGTTATTATTTCGGGTTATTTTCCCGTGTTATTTTTATTCGCTATTTTTAATAGCAAAGTAATACGTTTGACCATGTGATCAGTGAAAGGACTTAGATTCACGTTGGTAATGGTATGTAGCCTCTGCCCATGTAGAAGATGTCTCCGTAAGAGAATGATTTCTATTCTATAGTATTCGCAGAAGGTTACACAGGGCTGAAAGCCTGAAATCTACCTAAATGTTAATCCGAAGTTGTATGTCTTCTGTGCCATTTAGGCCGAAGCTTTGTTGATGTATATCAAGTATGGAAATCGTTATGTCTCATTGATTGTATATCTTTGAATCAAACCAATGATTGATATGAAAAGTTTGACACATGATTCACATATGCCCTTGTTGTTCCTTGTTCCTCTTTGCTTTTGCCATATTGAAGTATATATATATATATATATATATATATATATATATATATATATATATATATATATATATATATATATATATGGAATAACATTATATTGTATCTATTATTGAACTCACTAAGCGTCACTGCTTACCCTCTCAATGTTTAACAAATCTGCAGGAGATAAATAACAAGTATAGTCATATACTGTCAGAAGGTTTAGAATAATTGTAATATTACTTTTGTATTTATGGATCATGTATGTATAAATGTATAGTATCCTGGGTAGTTGTGTAATATATAACACTATGTAATAGTCGGTTTGTATCCAGTCACTTGTAATCTCTTTATCAATGTAAAATATTGTTTTTATGAAAATGCAAGTAGCATGTTTTGAAGTAACTATATTGTCAAGTATGAAAGTTTCGGTCTTTCATAAATACGAAAGTAAGGGTCTTTCACCTAGCATCAAGTATGTTGTTATGCTGTAGTGATTTGTTAAATCTGTATCCTGATATTGAGTATGTTGTTATGCTGTAGTGATTTGTTAGATCTGTATCCTGGTATCGAGTATGTTGTGTTGCCATATGTTATTTGTACTTGCTGGTTACCCTCTGGTGGAGTGCCCTAAGGATTTTCTGTAGTAACGTAGGATAGCCTGGGAACTCTTTATCTAGGCTCTCTTGTGTGTCCCTTATTTGGTTTTGGATCCATAGTAGGATCATATGTTTAGGTGGCTATCTCACCTCTGGTTACCTGTGGTTACACATTTCATGTAGGATGACTGGTAACCAGACTGTATGCCGTGAGAGGACTTATAGGCGATAGTGAGCTGTATGTTTGATGTTTTCCTTAATTATATGCATACTTGATCCTTTTTTTATATGTCGACATATGGTAGTGGTGGGTTGAGGCGATCCTACTTTGTGTTGTAAGTCAAGATACCCGGTGTGAGCCGGCTATAAGCTGTAGACACGAAGGCTTTGGAAGAGTGGTTGGGTTTAGGTGGTAGGCCAACACACCCTGAGTATTCTAGCCTGATGGCTGATTGGACATGTTGCATGTTGGCATTCCAGTCCAAGGGACTGATTGGGCCTCGTCATTCCAACCGGGAGGTTGTGCACCATTATGCGTACTTGTATGTTTTTCGTCTGGGGTATTTTAGGGGAAGCTCACTAAGTTTCATGCTTATCCAATTGTTTATTGTTTCAGGTATCGTCGGTGGCTATGGGAAGGATAAGGCAGGATTATACACACTCACCAACAACATTGAGGATTCCGTGTTTTCTATGATACTCTGATTTTTAATAAATGTAATTTGAAATAAACGGTTTTCTTAAAAATGGATTTATAAATTGGGAAGTTTTACTTAATAAAAATGAAAAATTTTAGTTGTGAAAAATGGGATGTTACACCTATAAAGGTGCACTTCCTTGACTTTGCCTTTAGCTTGTCTCTCTCAGAGTCTTTGAATTTTACATACGAGACATAAATGAAGACCTTAATGCGTTTGTATGAAACCTCACGACTTTGCCATTCTTCCTCTGGAATCTTGAACCCTATGGGAAATGAGGGTCCTCTATTGATTAGGTATACAACTGTTTTGACTGCATCTTCCTAAAACATCTTGGGCAAACCTGCATGTAGTCTCATGCTATTCGCCCTTTCATTCAATGTTTTGTTTATCCTCTCAGCTACTCCATTCTACTGAGGTTTTTCTGGAACGGTCTTTTGTATCCTGATTCCATGTTCAATACAGAAATCAATGAATTCTTTGCTACCGTATTTGTCCCCATTATTGGATCTGAAACACTTGATTTTCAAGTTAGTTTAATTTTCAACCATCACTTTCCATTTCTTGAAAGCACTGAAAACTTCAGACTTCTGCTTCAAGAAATAGACCCAAACTTTCCTAGAGCATTCATCGATGAAAGTAACATAATATCGGGATCCTCCTACTGAAGCAACTGAAGTAGGACATTTGACATCTGAATGAACAAGCCCAAACTTTCCTGTCTTGGGTGGATGTCCTATCTTCGTGAAAGTAACCTTCTTCTGTTTTCCAAGAACACATGGCTCACAGAAATCTACTGTCAAATTCTTTAGATCTGGAACTCTTCCTCTGGAGGCAAGCATCTTCATTCCTTTTCACTCATATGTCCAAGTCTTTGAGATCATAGAGTGGATGCCCCAACTTGTTCAACAACATGTGCCTTATCATCAGAAAATTCCACCTTGTGAAGTGTACCACGATTCTGACCTCTAGCAACCACCAAGTTTCCCTTTGTCACCTTCCACCGATGATCACCAAACTTGACATGGAGACCTTCATCATCAAGTTGCCCCACTGATATCAACATTCTTTTCAAGTCTGGAATGAACTTGACATTCTTCAAAGTCCACTGTGTACCCAATGTATTCTTGAGGACCACATCCCTAACATCTGTAATATCAAGACTCATGTTATCTGCTAGTCTGACCTTCCCTTGGTACTGCTTGAAGTTCTACATCACATCTTTGGAATGACTAGCATGGAATGACACACCAGAATCTATGATCCAAGATTCAACTGATTATTCAACTGCATAGATGAGATCATCTCCTTTAGAGTCTGATACAATGTTCACCTCATTCTTGCCTTTTTCTGCAAGAGGCTTCAGATATTGATTCCTAAATCGGACCTTATCTTTGTAGTTCTAACAGGTTTCTCATACATGTTAGATAATGCTTTGATCAACCCATAAATTGTCTTCTGTTTTACAATGTTTTAAGCAATGTTCTTTGCAAATGATAAAGGCACCACACCAAGTGCCTGTTGATCTAACAACTCCCAATCCTCATGCCTCTCAAGGAACGTCTTATCTTTTGACAAAGGTTCATGTAAATTCTTCTGGTAGAGGTATTCTTAAATTTGCAACTTCCAGAAACCGAAATATTTTCCATTGAACTTGTCGATCTTAACTCTCCCATCTTCAACCATAACTCTGATACCATTTTGTTGGGTGACAAGAAAACAAGTTAAGCACCTCGGACAAATATCAAAACAATAACTTCGTTAAACTCACAAAACTTCTAAAAAACATAAATCAAAAGAACACGATATTTAACGTGGTTCGGTCAAGGTGACCTATGTCCATAGACGAACGCGAGAGAGGGTTTTATAAACTTTCTGGAACTATTACAAGAACTCATAATTGTATCTCACTTTTAGCTCTCACAAAAATTTAGCAATTTACAATGATGGGGGTATGAGCCTATTTATACTTGAGGGATCAAACCTAAAACCCTAATGGGCCAAGCCCATTGGCCCATAGGCCGATGAATGGTGACAACCAATCATATCCTGCCATGCAAAATCTTCTAGAACATTCTTCTATCTTGATCATCATAAAGGACTTCATAGCATACTTGCCTCATCAAGGAACAAGATGGTCCATATTGCGCCATCATGGCGCAATAAGAATATGGATGTCGCAAGAGGAATCAAGTGTGGCACAAGAGAATCAAGGTTGGAGCAATATCACCATCTTGGAACAACAATAACATGCATGGCACAACAAGCCAATGCTTGGCGCAACATCATACTCCATGGCGCAGCAGGAGTACCCCATGGCGCAAGAAGGATACCGCACGGTGCAACAGGAGTACCCCATGGTATAAGAGGGATACCCCATGGTGCAAGAGGGAGTATCTTTGTGCAAGAAGGAATTCCCTTGGCTCAAAAACATCCTTCTTGGCCCAAGTTGTCAGTACATGGCACAACAAGGTCCCGTTGTTGCTCCATATCACTCCCAATTGCTCCAAACCTCTTCCAGGTGCTCCAAACCCTCTTCTGTACGATCCTTTCCTTTAGCACTTGATCCACTCCTTTATTAGACGATCCATTCCTTTCTCAGATGATCTATTCCTTTGTCACATGCTCCATGAACCCCAAATGCTCCATTGTGATCTAAGTGCTCCATGTTGGACAATACTTCATACCCCAACAATGATATGTGTATGTCTCATGCCGATGTTTCATTAGGCCATATGTAGATCCTAATAATAAGGGTACCAGACAAGATGATGGTAGCTCACTAGCATTGGAGTTACATTGTTATTTAACCCCTATACTTTGTTATTTAACTTTTTGGTATACATATTATTTCATTGTTAATTATTTAATAGTATGGAACTGTTACATTATAATAGGGTGACAAGGTTTCCCCTCTTGATCTATTTATCATAGAGGACCATAGTATGTTACAAAATGATTACTTTTGGACACATGGGTTTGAGGTACATAAATAATTACATATGTGCTATTACTCGTTGTTGTATTGTTAAATACTTAATTATATTTGATATTATCATTTTGTAGAGTGACATTATAATCCCGTAAAGCACCCTACTATATGAAATGAGAATCCATTATAAGATGACGAACCTGATCGGATTCTTTCCATAGATATAGATAATGTACCTATGCACGCATCCGTAGAGGCGCCCAAGATGATTGAAGTGCCTCGATCAAATTACCAAACATCACTGTTAGATCTTAGGTGTATGCAATGAGCAACACTTGTTTCCATATAATTGAAGCCTCTGTGGTTATCAATGAAAAGGAAAGACATTTCAGATGTACGCTTATTACAGTTATACCATTGTCTAGATAATATCATTGACTTCTATACCAAAAGCAAGATGTTTAGCTATATTTTGTTCATCGGTTTCTCATGTATAGACTGGGAATGGAATTTTGGATGTGTGTATATATGGGACTTTCACTTGGACTGGGTTTTATAAGTATGTTATCATTACACCCTAACCATCCAGTCACGTTAATTACTCTATTCTCTACATGTGTTGATTGGCAACACATCATTCTCTGGATTTCCTTGCTTATAGAGCGAAGGTCGGATGATGCTCGGTGGACATTTGTGTCAATAACTTTCAACATCAATTTATAGGATTAGCATGCCATAAATGATGGATCCATTTACCCATCTTGGTCTGAGTGTGATACCATATACTTGTGTTTCAATTATATGATAGCTATTATGCTACTTTTTAGATTTTCCATCTTGGTTTATTTCTTTGAGAGCCTGTATCCAGAAAATCCTAGTGGCTATCAACTATTAGGGTACCAAACTCACTGAGATACCCCCCCCCCCCCATTGAAAGTTTCACACTCACCATTGTGAAGGCACTTACATACTATAATAGCGAAACAAATGAATTTTTTAACAATAAAATAATTTCACACTCCCTTTTTTTATAGATATTGATTCTCTTAGACAATAATAATAGTGTCAGAAATTTTGAATGTAGTATACCAAAGTTACTTTATCGATTCATGATTTTATCAATTAATAAATCATATTATGGAGTTCATTTGTATAGTGATTTACATAAAAAAGTATATATAATAATAAAGACACCCCCGACATGGCTAGTCATGAATTCCAGACTTTACTCTAGAATGCTTTGTTTCGGACAATGTTCGCATTTTTCTGATACAAAATAATAATTGTTGTTTCAGTAAAAAAACATTTATATTAGTTAGATTATTCAATTTCAATAATAACATACCTTATAGAAACTTTAAACCTAATCAATAATGGGCATATACAAATATAGTAGCATATACAATATACTAAGACTTTGCATGTCATATTTCATAACCCGAAGAATACCAGAAAAATATATCAGATAATAAAAAGATTAACCCCGTGTTGCAACTAATACATAAGTAATGGTTCAAGAAACTAACGCTAAACGTTGAAACTTGAAACTACAAAAGATGGTAAAAAAATCCTTAGAAATGCCCTCTAAAAAACCTTAAAAACATTGAAAACCTTCTAAAAACGTTTAAAGTCTTCTAAATTATCCTAAAACACTTTAACTACCTTATTAAAAATAACTTTTAAAACTGGAAATCCAGAAAAACACAAGCCATTATCCATGCCTTGGTTTAGAGTTTTGTTGGAGCTTTACATGAAAATAGAGATTTGGTGCCGCCATATCGCACATTAGTGTCACAGTTTTTAGAACAATGATCAATTTTATTAGCAAAAAGTGAAATTAAGCGAAAAGCTCAAGTACAAGAAAAGTTCAATAAAAATGACATAGACCATGAAGACCAATCAAGATTACAAAATTTCGATTTACTTTTAATCCAATTGAAGGTGATACAAATATCATTCGTCAAAATTATAACTGATTGCCTCTCTTACCCGAAGACAATACCATTGTGTGCCATCCAAATAATCCATAATGTTGAATAAACGAAGGACATAGTCAACTTACAAAGATGCTTGCCACCAGAACACGAATCAATCATATCCATAAGGTTTGTGCAAGAAAAGGGATGATCTTTTAAGTACGTGATCATTCCACTAACCATTCCAAAGATGCTCAACATAAGAACATGAGAAGAAAGTATGACCAATTCTTTCATCATTAGAGTGACAAAAGGAGCAAAGACTTGAGGAAATACCAATTCCACGGTTGATCAGATTTGAGTAAGTAGAAATTCAATTTTTAAAGATATAGTTCCCCTACACAAATGAGTTAGCATGTTACTCACTAAACCTATCAATAATCTCCCTCAAAGCTGTTACAGTGAAATTTATTTCAGAATCACCGATCCATTGCCACATGTCACAACTACTAGAGTAATAGAAAGAACCAACCAGATCAACCAAAGCCAAGAGCTGAACAATTTCTCTTCCCCTTCTTACATGTCGAGACCATTCCTAGCACTAATTTGGCATCCGGTCAGCTCCTAAGTTCGCCCTACCCCTCACTAAGCAATCTTTATTTTTCTCTAAAACATACAAATCAAGACAAATATCTTTCAAAGTTATGTCTCCAAACCACATGTATTTCCAAAAGTATGAATTATCACAAATGCCAACTGCTACTCTTTTGAATAAATTAGACAAAAAAAATACCCTTCTCCCCTAATTCAGTATCACTATGAGAAATATAATACCAAATGTCTTACATAGAGCTTTTAGCAAGATGCTTTCTCTAATGTCCCAAATTTTCACAATTAATTTTTCATTTTTAAACAAGATAAACACCCAATTTTATAAAATTATAATCATGATAAAATCATTTGTTCATAAAAGCACAATCCAAGATCAAAGTACAAAGAAAAATTATTGCGGGAGTTTCAAAACGTAAAAATTATTGATGTGTGTGTAGAATCCGCATTCGCCTTCTCAGTGTGTTTATTTCAACTAAACGGGTCTATTTCAACCTAACATGTATGTTTCAAGCAAACATGTTTGTTTCCACTAAATGAAGCATGTAAACCTACAAGAAACAAGCAAGACCCTACTAGTATAGCTAAGTATACAATCATGCCAAAGAAACTATGTTATAAGTAATATATTGAGAAAACTTACTAAAACTAAAAACCGAAGAAAAACAACTACAAATACGAATTCCGCAAGAATAGTCTTGCAAACCGCCTTATCACCAAAAAAGAGACCAAAACTCAGTCTATAACCCAAAATCCTAAAGTTTGACCCAAGATCAAACATAGTCAAAAAGTCAAAACTCAATATTCTTGTCAATAGGTGCCCATCGACCATTTTAGGGCGCCTTGTGCCCATTAAAGGAAAATAATCGATTTCATGACTAAACAAATGCGGATGAGAAAAACCTAAATGCGCCATGCCGTCCCCAAAAGATGCGATGTGCTCAGGCTGGTTTGCAAAGTTTGTTTGAAATTAGTCCATTAAGTCAAGGATCCAATTCTCAGATATAATTCTCAATAATGTATTAATGGATAAATTTCGACCTTTATCTATTAAGATGCTCCATATAAGCAAGATGTAAAACCCTAGTTTCCAAAAAGTCTAAGAATGCATCTTTGTTCATGCATGTAGCAAAGAGAACACAAACATGCGCTCAAAGCTCCTCCAAAAGGTTAGGTCTGTAATAAAACATGATTCTAAGTTCATGGAGTTTTCCAAATTCCATATACCAATCCATAAAGGGATGAAAATCTCATAACATTGGACCAAAAGACCAAATACACATAGATCTAATGATGAAACACCATAAAGCATGGATGTTTGTGACTTAAAAAGGTCTAGAGGAGAGAGGCCGAGCTAAAATCCTACAATGACAGGATAGGGTTTCACAAGGGTCGATCTAGGATTGATGGAGGTTGAAAATGAACAAAACCTAGGGGTTAATTCCCTTTAAATAGTCCCCACAACCCTAAAACAACGTTTAATCCATGGGCATGGGCACCCCATTCCCCTAGATAAAATCCAGATTTTTAGATTTCAAAATTTCAACAAATAGGTAGCTAATATTCACGCTTCGGTTCATACTTATAACTTTCCCTTGACTTTAAAACCACCCCTCAAATAATGGAAAACACAATCAAAACCCAAGTGTTACAATTCTCCCTCACTTGAACTGGAATTCATCCTCAAAATCCACCATACCTAAATTTTAGGATACAAACCTTAATCAATTATTTAACCTGCTCGCCAAAAGGATGCATAATTAAAGGGTTCACAAGGCCTCTGGGGACTTAGAAAATGTCACCGAATCCAAACCAAGAATACGCAATTAATTAAATCGCAACGGTTACCTCTCTTACCATCATCAATCTGATTGCTCCCCTAGAGAAAGTCCACAAAACCGGGAACTCCAAACCTAATCACAACCAAGCCCAACGATAAACTTCACAAGACTGGAAACCTATTAGTTTGGAACCCTAAAAATCATGCACTACGAATAATGATTACTTTTATGATATACATATCCCATATTCCCTTCAACTAGGAACACTGGTACACACGAAGAAGCAAGTGCCAAAAACATACCAACCATAACCACTCAGAAAATCGCTAATCTTGATGACCACACCCAAAAGGGATTTCTCTAGTCACTTGACTTCCTTATAAGTCATCGCTATCCTACTGCTCCAATGAGCCTACCAATGAATGAATCTTAACCTCATGTCGTAACTAATTTCTCATTTCGAGACAAGCATGTAACCACTTGATAGATCATTCAGGGGTATTATAGAGAATATTATGGTGAAAAGTTTCTAGAACCAATACTCCATCATTGGTAGCCAAACTCATATGAAATAGTTCTCATAAACAAATAGGGATCCACTGGAAAAAAATCAACAAGAAACTATTGATGCACAACCATGACTTTTAACAAGTTAATATTCTACCAAATATATGACCTAAAACCTATCGGCCACTCGGCAACCAATAGCATTTCCACAATGATCCAAAACGCCCAATTACACCAAATAGACTAGCAATCAAAGACCTAATATTCTCACCCACATAATTATGGGGTTCCACCCATACAAGTTGTACACACACTAGTTTATAATATGTCGTGACATCATCTAACCATTGGAATGATAAGCTCATGGTACAACACCATTCTTTCCATAATTCCTCCACAAGATTGAAGGCTCATGACCAACACCTTGGTGGGTCGACCATCATCCCATGAGCCTGTAGAAACCTAGTGAACATTGCCTCCATCAATTGTCTGAACATATCCCGCCAAATAGGAAATACCAATGACCAATAACGACCTTGCCTAAATATGCTACTAACCATCCATAACTCTTCATATAATTTCTATGGTTTGACCATAGTTCTTCAATACCAATTCCATCTACAACACAAATGTCACCACTAACTTTACTGAACACAACCCACAAAGAGAACACACTACCCACCTTAGATCCACTAACCTACACTCCCAATAGGTATCCGATACTAAGCCTCTAGATCATATAATTGCTCAAAGATCTGAATGGAGATAGATGCAAAAGTCTAATATCCATCCTACCTAAAACTACATATGTTATAGACCAACCGTATACAGACATCAACATATGAATGCTATGGGGAAACCATACTCTTACATCAACCAAACAAATGTTATGGGACAACCATAATCTTATATTAACCAAATGAATTCTATGGGGGCAACCATAGTCTTACATCAACCACAAACATACAACTACCAAACAATATACCATTCTAAACAAAATATAACTCGAACCTAGGAATTATAGATAAAATTCATCAGGTTCCTGGACCGTATCTTGAACCTCTAATAATTTATCAGAAAAAATTAGAAAGAGATTCTCAACATAATACTTGACCTAAGAATGATCGACTATCCCTAAGCATATACCTCCACGATACCCATAACTAAACTTCATGCAAACTGAAGGTCACACATGGAGAAATGACGAAATACTAAACCTGATATCTGAAGTTCTATTAACTTATGCCAAAACCCTCGGCTATTGTAGAAGTCTGTGATAATCACCAAAACCAAACGAACCAATGTAACATCCAAGACTTTCAAACTCTAGATCTAGTGTATATAATCAAAATTAACATAGCGAAGCAGATCTAGATGTTTACCTTCTTGTTGATTGAAGATCTTGAAACCTTGAGAACTTTAGCACCTCAAGTGTTGTGCCTCCAATGAATCACTAGGAATTGGAGGAAGCAAGAGAGAGGGGAGGGGGGAGAGGAGAATTTCAGCTCTAGGACTTCTAGGGTTCAAGTGGCCGAAATTCCCTTGCCTAAGGGTCCTTTATATAGGTGCAAGAGTTAGGGTTTTAGTCATTATCCTTATCTGGTTACTTAGCCACCAAGCAGCCCATAAGATAATTCTAGAATCCCTATCATGGACAAATTCTTAAGGCTTTATCCCTTGAATTCGTCCACCCTGTCTATTAGGGTTTCCTTGCCTAACTTTGTAACTATCACATAATTACAGTTCAGCCCCTTAAGTTTAATTAACTTCTTTTGATCACAAAACTAATTCTTAATTAATTGTTGACCAATGTTAATTAAACAAATATGATTTCTCTTCTAATATATTATTCTTATAATATATTAATAAACCATAATCACATCTTTCTATATTATTCCTCCAATCAAGTTGCTTTGGTGAAGGTAACCCAAAATGACCATGCACAACCGGGTCAAGTACATACCAAATATAGTTATGGACTTAGACACTAATCCAATAGTCTCCCACTTGGATAAGTCTAATAACTATAAATGCAAATGAAACTTCTGGATCCGATTAGTAATCACAGTTCTCAAAACTCTTGATCTTATCAATAACTTGTCCTTAAGATAAGGGATCATATTATCCTCTGTTCTAGATATCATGCAAACAATTACATGGAACATAGTCATTCTTATTGTCCAGCAGTTTGTTTCTCGATCTCTGATTCATTTGACATAGAACTTAATTGAACACATCAATTCAGTCCTGACCGGGCCTGACACATAAGTCAAATCAAATCATCGAGGGGCCCTGATATCGCTTTTAACTTCTTAGGATAAAAGGAACAGATAAACTTCGACTTATATGCATTTACTATCCACTAACCAAAACATACACAACAATGCGTTTTATAACATCAAGTTAGTGATGCGTTTATGCACTATCAATGCACAATCAATTAGCAAACAATAAACCATATATCTAGGTTTTAAGACCATATGATATTATCGTCTTGCAATAACTCGTGATGAATTCCATGAAGTGATTCCAGCAAGCATGGGTTTAATACAATGCTCAAAACTTGTTCATAAGCACTCATGAACGTTGTAGCAAACTTTTGCTATGTCCAATACACTTTAGACAATCTACACACCAATTCATGACAGTCTTCATTCATACTTACTTCCAACATATGAACAACTGTAGACCGTTTGTTTAATTCTTATTATTCAGGAAATCAAAACATGCAAAATGAAACAATAGGTAAACAATTAACATAAGACAGTAACATTACTAATAAATAATACTCTTTTATTTAATCATCAAATGTTAATTACAATTTATCTATTACATGTTTCTAAACTATCTAATCTAAACTAATATCGTCCTTCAGCCCGATGCTCCTAGCATGCTGCAAGTGCTTAACGCTGCTCAGTCCCTTCGTAAGCGGAATCACTAGGTTATCCTCTGACGATACCCTCTTTACTACGAGGAGTCCTTCTTCTACCCGATGTCGAATAAAAGGATATTTTCTGTTGATATGTCGAGATCTGCCATGATCCCTTGGTTCCTTGGTCAAGGCAACCGCTCCTTCGTTATCACAGAAAATTTCCATTGCCACATTTGACACTTCGCTCGCTGTAATGTACTCTAACTTGCATGTTGAATCAGCTACGGTCTCTTGCTTGGAACTTTTCCAAGTCACTGCTCCTCCATTTAGGGTAAAGACCCAGCCCGACTACGAACGGTAGTTGTCCCTGTCGGTCTGAAAACTGGTGTCACCATACCCTCACACCTTTAATTCATCACTCCCACCGAGGACTAGAAACCATTCCTTGGTCCTCCGAAGGTACTTAAGAATATTCTTGACTGCGGTCCAATGCGCTTTGCCAGGGTTCCCTTGATATCTGCTGACCATGCTCAAAGCGAAGGCCACATCAGGGCGAGTATGATCGAGCCAACTGTAGAAGCATAAGGTACCCGGCTCATTTCTAGTATCTCAACTTCGGTACTCGGAATTTGAGTCTTACTTAACTTGGCATTACTTTGGATTGGTAGATCTCCCTTCTTTGAATTTTCCATACTAAAACGTTTTAGTACCTTGTCCAAGTAAGTGTTCTGACTAAGTCCTGTTAGTCTCTTACTTCTGTTTATCTCTATCCTTATTCCCAAAATATAGGCAGCCTCTCCGAGGTCCTTCATAGAGAAGCACTTCTTGAGCCAGGACTTAACTTCTTGTAGTGTCGGGATGTCGTTTCCTATTAGTAGTATGTCATCGACATACAATATGAGGAAGCTTACTATACTCCCACTGGCTTTGACATATACACATGATTCATCCTTGCTTCGTAGAAAACCAAAATCTTTGACTTTCTCATCGAAACAAAGATTCCATCTGCGAGACGCTTGCTTTAAGTCCATAAATGGACTTCTCAAGCTTGCACACTCTATTGGGGTACTTCGCATTGACAAAACCCTCTGGATGAGCCATGAAAATATCCTCAACCAACTTTCCATTAAGGAAAGCGGTTTTGACATCCATCTGCTATATTTCAGAGTCATGAAATGCAGCAATGGCCAACATCACCCTAATAGACTTTATCTTCGCAAATGGTGAGAAGGTTTCATCATAGTTAACTCCAGGAGTTTGAGTGATACCCTTCGCGAACAATCTCGCCTTATAAGTGTGCACATTCCCGTCCATGTTGGTCTTATTCTTGAAGATACACTTGCACCCGATCGTCTTATGACCTGGTACATTGTCAACTAAATTCCAAACTTGGTTGTCATACATAGACTGAATCTTGCTGTCTATTGCCTCTTTCCACTTTGCAGACTCTGGGCGTGCTATGACTTCCTTATAGTTGTTAGGTTCGTCCAAATCTATTAGTGTACTATCACTAATATACATATCCCCTTCTGTAGTAATATGAAAACCATATAATTGGGGTTGAAACCTAACTCTTTCGGAACGTCTAAGAGGTAAGGACTCGTCAATTGGTTCAAACGGAGTTTCCTCCTTGGGTTGAGCGCCAGCGTTAGAGGTTCCTTCATCGCTCAACTCTTGAATCTCTTCAAGATCGATTTACCTCCCACTATCCCCTTGGCTTATGAGTTCTCGTTCTAAGAAAACCCCTCTCCTCGCGACGATGACAACATTGTCACTCGGTCTATAGAAGAGATATATAAAGGACTTCTGTGGGTAGCGGATGAAAATACACCGCTCACTATAAGGTTCGAGCTTGTCGTGATTCTCTCGTCTTATGAAAGCCTCGCAACCCCAAACCTTGATATGTAACAACGAGGGAGCTTTCCCTGTCCACATCTCGTGAGGTGTTTTGGCAACCTTCTTCGTAGGGACTAAGTTAAAGATATGGGAGGCAGTCTCTAAGGCATACCCCCAGAATGAGATAGGTAGTGAAGCACGACTCATCATGGAATGAACCATGTCTAGCAAGGTTTGATTATGCCGCTCAGTCACACCGTTCAACGGCGGTGTCCTAGGTGTCATCAATTGTGAAACGATTCCGCATTCCTTGAGGTATTCGTTGAATTCATGACTTAGGTACTCTCCACCTCGATCGGATCGAAGCATCTTGATTTTCCTGGCCAACTGATTCTCCACTTCTTGTTTAAACTCTTTGGACTTTTCAAAGGTTTATAACTTGTGCTTGATTAAGTAGATATACCCATATCTGCTATAATCATCGGTAAAAGTCATATAGAAGTGGCTCGCATCCTTTGTGGTGGATCTAAAGGGCCGATGTGTATGAGATCCAATAAACCCTCACCCCTTTCACAAGTGCCAGTAAAGGGTGACTTGGTCATCTTTCCAAGTAAAAAAAACTCGCACACGTCATCGTCCCTAAGGTCAAATGACTCCAACACTCCATCCTTTTGGAGTTGGGCTATGCGTTTCTTGTTGACATGTCCAAGACGAAAATGCCACAGGCATGCTTTATCCATACTATTGGAAGAATCAACACACAACACCTCATTTCCTAAGTTATCTACAACCATTACAGTTTCATATATCCTATTACAAGGCAATGCTTCAAAATATAAAACACTATTAAGATAAGCATAAATAGAACCCTTTTTATTATCAAATGAATATCTAAATCGTTGTCTAAATAAACCATGAAATGAAATGATGTTTCTTGCCATATCCGACGAATAGCAACAATTGTTTAAATCTAAACCTAATCCATTACTAAGCATTAAGGAATATACTCCAATCTTGGTGACAGGCGACGATCTTCTGTTTCCCATGATTAGATTTATCTTCCCACACTCCACATCCCTATTTCTTCTTAGTCCCTGCAAATCAGAACATATGTGAAAACCACATCCGGTATCAAGAACCCAAGAAATAGCATGAGATGAATCATTAGATTTAATAGTGTAAATACCTGTGAAGGACGGCTTGATCTTCCCATCCTTAATAGCTTGCAAATAATCCGGGCAACTTCTCTTCTAATGCCATATCTTGTGGCAGTGGTGACACTCTGCCTCCTTAGGGTTAAAGTTGGGTTTAGCAGAACCAGCCTTGGTTCCACTAGAAGAGGTACCATCTTGGGACTTTCCCTTGTGGTGGCTCTTTGAGGGAGCCTTCCTCTTCTCACCCTTCCCTTCCCCAATAGCCAAAACAAGGGCAGTGGTGGGAGTTGGAGTTGATGCAATAGACTTATCTTTGAGATTGCTCTTAGCAAGCCTTGAAGCTTACTCAAAGTGACCTCTTCTTTATTCATGTGGTAGGTCATGTGGAACTGGTTGTAGCAGGGAGGCAAGGAGTGAATGATGATGTCGATTTCTAGCTCTTCATCAAAGTTAACATTTAACTTTAGCAGGCGATCAACATATCTCTGCATCTTTTGCAGATGAGCGGTAAGAGACTCTCCATTACCCATTCGGGTAGTGATCATCGAAATGATGATCTCATACCTTTCTTGCCTTGCAATTTGGTGGTACCGGTCCAGAAAGTCTTGATGCATTTCATAGGGATACATGTCCTCATAAGACTTTTGGAGTTCTGTAGTCATGGTTGCTAGCATGATGCAATGGACTTTCGTGGCATCACGCTCATGGGCCTCAAAGGCGGCGATCTCTTCAGCAGTAGTAGTGTTGAGGTTGATTTCCTTCAGCTTCTCATCAAGGACATACTCTTTGTCCTTTTATCGAGTGACCATTCGGATGTTGTGGATCCAATTATTTTAATTGGACCCGTCAAAGATCACTCTCCCACACAAGTTCACGAGTGAGAACGAGCCAGAAGAATTCGAACCGGAAGCATTGTTGTTGTTCGACATCTAAAAAAGAAAAAGAACAAAGTTTGATTAGAAATGAATCCCTAATTAAACACCCAAATGAGAAATTAGGGCTAGGATCCAACAACATTATTTACATATTAGAAGAGGGATGCCATAATCTAACATGTAAATAATTTGAAGGTAAGTGAATGACGATTCACTAATTCTCCACCTAGAAAAACGAAAAAGAGATTAAGTTTTAAATGTATTGAAAACTCCTAGATCTTTTGAGATTCGTTGAACTTTTCAATGGCATATTTAAATCTCGATATGCCCCTCTAGTTTGTGACTGGGATGCCGAGGATCACAAAGCGGGTGTGAATAACCATGCAAATGTACATGGTGCCCTCATTGTTACAATCACCTATTCGATATGCTGGTTAACCACACATTCTCCATTGAACTATGACAAACAATGAGTCACCCTTTGCCACCTTTGGTTAGAACCCAATTAGTGTACTGGTTAACCACACACGCTCCAGTAACGTCTTAACAGGGTACAAAGTGTAATTTCATGGAATTGCAAAATTCACTTTTTGCCTAAAGTAACTAAGATTGAGAATTGTGTAAAAACATTTAGTTACTTTTATAATTCATTATACTTATTAATGAGAAAGGGTTGCCCTATCCTACCCGTTTGGCTAACGACCCTCCACCAATCAAGGAAGCGGTGGGTGAGAGTGGACACCCATTAAATGACCATTTTATAGGCCATATGTAACAACGTAAATTTTCAAACAAAATTTTCATTTCAAAATAAAGTGTTTTCATTCAAAACAAGGCATAAACATTCCATGTGTCATAACATAATACAAATCATATGAATCCCAAGATCATAAAACATCTATCAGTGTGTACAGATCACGCCGGCGCCTTCCCACGGTCCTCGCTAGTACCTGAAACACATACACAACAACTGTAAGCATAATTGCTTAGTGAGTTCCCCAAAATACAACTTACGCACATACGCCCTTCCAGGCCCTGACCTTCCGGTCCCTGTGTCTCAGGGGACTTTCGTCCCTGCTGGGTAAACCTTCCGGTCCTACCCAAGCCAACCTTACGGTCCACTTTACAACGCCTTCCGGCCCATAACATATTCGCCTTCCGGCCCATAACATAATGCCTTCTGGCCCATATTAAGCATATCATACATAGCACATATAACCATTAACTTATCACATATAACACATATGTCTCATATCATATCCGACCTTCCGGTCACACAATCAGACCCTTCCGGGTACAGTATAGTGAGAAGACTCACCTCGTGAATATCGAAAGCTAGCAAATCCCGAAGTCACTC
Organism: Lactuca serriola; assembly: GCF_051521515.1. Taxonomy (NCBI): domain Eukaryota; kingdom Viridiplantae; phylum Streptophyta; class Magnoliopsida; order Asterales; family Asteraceae; genus Lactuca; species Lactuca serriola. The sequence continues at coordinate 128,232,848 of NC_136411.1, read as the reverse complement.
GTGCTCGATGCGCCGAGCTACAATCTCCCTATAACATCATACTCACTGAGTCAACCCGTGACTCGACTGGATCACTCACTGGCCGATCCAAGGCAATCTTCAAGCTACTCGCCGAGTCAGCTCATCGGACTCGGCGAGTCCATGCCATGCAATTACTCAAACTCGCTTCTAAGGTCAGATCTGTTCCATCAATTCATAGATCTAGCCTTTCAAGACTGATTCACCACGTAAAGTCCCTATCTTGGTGTCCATAACACACCCCATGGCTTATAATGAATATTTTGATCTAAAGCATAAGGGTTCCAACCCAAAACTTCCATTGATTCCCAAAAAGCTTGGGCAAAGGGACACTCTGGACCTTTAGGGGTCCAGATCTATGGTCTAAATCTCTTAGGGGTCCAAGGGAGCACAAGATTTAGCCACAAAAGGGTTCAATAAACCCTAAATCAATGTAAACACCAACATAGAAGAGAATAGCTCGAAAGATTACCCCAATAGAGATGCTCTGGACTCCAAATCCTCAGAAGATGGCTCCTCTTGCTTTCCCCTTAGCTGATTTCCTCTTTCCTTGCAAAATGACACCTCCAAGAACAATAATAGCCTCCTTCTATGCTCCAAACGCTCACACTCGATTAGGGTTTCACTCAAGGGACTGGTGAGCACAAATGACGGCCATAAGGCCCTTTAAATAGGTCCCAAACCCGAGAAATTAGGGTTTCATTAAACAGCGCAGACTCGCCGAGTCCATATCCTGGACTCGCCGAGTCCAGACGAATCCCGCGTCCAGAATCGCGACCCTACTCGGCGAGTCTGAGCTCCAACTCGCCGAGTCCCCTCTCAAAACACAAAATAATCAAAACAATAAAGATACCTGGAATTCCGGGCTGTTACAATTCTCTCCCACTAGAACTAGACTTCGCCCTCGAAGTCTCGCTCTGAAAATAGCTCCGGATGCTACTCCCGCATCTCGCGCTCCGGCTCCCAGGTCATCTCCGATCCCTTCCGGTGTTGCCACTGAACCAACACCAGAGGTACCTCCTTGTTCCTCAGAACCTTGATCTTCCGATCCCTGATGGCCACAGGCCTCTCAGCATAATTCAGACTCGCATCCACCTGAATATCCTCTAATGGAACCACTGCCGACTCATCGGCTATACACTTTCTCAATTGCGACACGTGAAAAGTGTCGTGGATCTGCCCCAACTCTGTTGGCAACTCCAAACGATAGGCTACCCGGCCTACCCTTGCAATCACACGAAATGGCCCAATATACCGGGGCCCCAACTTGCCCCTCTTCCTGAATCGAATCACTCCTTTCCAAGGAGAGACCTTCAGGAGAACGAAGTCGCCGACCTGAAACTCAAGCTCGGACCGGCGTCTGTCTGCATAACTCTTCTGTCGGCTCTGGGCGGTCAATAACCTCTGTCTGACCTGCTGAATCTGCTCTGTCGTCTGAAGCACGATCTCTGTACTGCCCATCACTCTCTGCCCAACCTCTCCCCAGCAAATGGGGGTCCGACACCTCCTACCATACAACAGCTCAAAGGGTGGCATACCAATGCTCGAATGATGGCTGTTGTTGTAGGAAAACTCTGCCAAGGGTAAATACGCATCCCAGCTACCCCCGAAATCTAACACACATGCTCGAAGCATGTCCTCAAGCGTCTGAATCGTCCGCTCGCTCTGGCCGTCTGTCTGGGGATGATATGTGGTACTAAAATGCAATTTAGTACCCAGCTCCTCATGAAATTTCTTCCAGAATCTGGAAGTGAAGCGCACATCACGGTCTGAAACAATCGAGATCGGCACCCCATGTCGAGATACCACTTCTCTCACATATAACTCCGCCAACTTCTCCACTGAAGAACTCTCACTGATGGCAAGGAAGTGAGCGCTCTTCGTCAACCTATCCACAATCACCCAAATTGCATCAACTCCTCTGGCAGTCCTCGGCAATTTGGTGATGAAATCCATAGTGATCTGTTCCCACTTCCATTCGGGAACCTCCAATGGCTGCAACTTGCCATGCGGTCTCTGGTGCTCGGCCTTAACCCTGCGGCAGGTCAAGCACCTCTCAACGAACCATGCGACGTCCCTCTTCATACAGGGCCACCAATACTCTTTCCTCAAATCCAAATACATCTTCGTAGCCCCCGGATGGATCGAAAATTTCGACCGATGAGCCTCTTCCATCAAAGTAATACGCGTACCACCCACAAACGGTACCCAAATCCGACCCTGAAACGTCATAAGCCCTCGTCCATCCATAACGAACTCTGAAACCAAACCAACGACCCGCTCTCTCTTCTGCATCTCCGGTCGCACAGCCTCGGCCTATGCCCCACGAATAGCATCCAATACTGGAGCTATCACGGTCAATCTCAAACATACATCTCGTAGTGGAGTGCCCTCTGCCCTGCGGCTCAACGCATCGGCTACCACATTAGTCTTGCCTGGGTGGTACAGGATCTCACAATCATAATCCTTGACCACATCCAACCACCTCCTCTGACGCATATTTAGGTTGGGCTGATCCATCAAATACTTCAAGCTCTTATGGTCCGTGTACATCGTACATCGAACCCCATACAAGTAGTGACGCCAAATCTTGAGAGCGAACACTACTGCCCCCAACTCTAAATCATGCGTGGGATATCTCGTCTCATGAGGCTTCAGCTGCCTCGACGCATAAACTATCACATGACCCCTCTGCATCAACACCGCACCCAGCCCCAAAATCGATGCATCACAATATACTACGAAATCCTCCATCCCTTCCGGGAGAGCTAATACCGGGGCTTCGCACAACCTTTGGCGAAGTGTCTCAAAGGAGGTCTGCTGCTCGGGACCCCATGAGAATGCAACACCCTTCCGGGTCAATCTGGTGAGCGGCACTGCGATCTTGGAGAAATCCTTGATAAATCTCCGATAATACCCTACCAACCCAAGGAAGCTCCTGATCTCCGATGGTGACTTCGGCACCTCCCAGCTCATCACCGCCTCGACTTTGGCCGGATCGACCAGAATCCCTTCCTGGTTAACGAGATGTCCTAGGAACTGGACCTCCCGCAACCAGAAATCACATTTGGAGAAATTTGCATAAAGCTTCTCCGATCTCAATACCCCAAGGACCTCAGATCGATCTTGGAAAACCAAGATGCTCGCTGCAACTGATCGAATAAATCGTCGATCCTCGGTAACGGGTAACGGTTCTTGACCGTCAACTTGTTCAACTCCCGGTAATCAATGCACATCCGGTGTGAACCATCCTTCTTCTTAACGAACAGAATAGGTGCTCCCCACGGCGAGCTGCTCGGCCGAATGAATCCCTTTCCCAGCAACTCCTGAAGCTGCGAGGATAACTCTTGCATCTCTGGAGGTGCAAGACGATAAGGCACCTTAGCAATAGGCGTGGCTCCCGGAACCAAATCAATACCAAACTCCACTTGCCTCACAGGAGGTACTCCTGGCAGCTCCTCGGGAAAAACATTTGGGAACTCACGCACCACTGGGACCTCCTCAACTGATCTCGGTCTCTCGGAAGCCTCCCGCATATCCATCACATACGCCACAAAACCCTTACAGCCCTGCTGTAGACACTGCCTCGCCCTAGCGGCCGAACAAAAAGCTGATCCTGAATGGGTACCCTCGCCGTACACCGAAAGAACTCCCCCACTAGAGTCTCGTATAGTCACCAGCTGACGCTCACAGTCGATGACGGCGCCGAATCGGCTCAACCAGTCCATGCCCACAATGACACAGACATCACCCATCGCAATAGGAATCAGATCAATCGGAAACTCAACCCCGAAAATCTCTAACACACATCCCCGGAGAACCTCCGTGGCACAAATCACTCTCTCGTCAGCTATAGAAACTCTCAGAGGCCGACTCAACGACTCACGACTAACGCTGATATGCTGACTAAAAGCCAAAGATACAAAGGACCGACTCGCACCCGAGTCAAATAACACTAAAGCAGGCACAGAGTTCACCAGGAAAGTACCTACGCATATCATAACATAAGCATAACATCTCAACATCAAAATAAATATATGAAATAAAGCATACCTGCCACAACATCGGGCGCAACGCGGACCTCCGCCGCAGTCAGCTGAAAGGCTCTCCCACGAGCCCTCGGGGCCTCGGCCTTCACCGGTCGAGTCTCAGTAGCCCTGGCAGCAGGTGCAGATCCCTGAAGAAGCTGAGGGCACTCAGCCTTCCGATGGCCTGTCTGGTTGCAATGAAAGCAAACCATAAACCCCTTGGGGCAATCCCTAGCGATGTGCCCCTCCTTGCCACACTTGTAGCAAGCACAAGATCGACATGTCCCCTCATGACCCTTGCCGCACTTTCCGCAAGTGCGGCCCTTCGGACCTCCCGTCCTCGAATCGGCGGACTTAGTCCGCTTGGCTGCCGGCTGAGACTGAGCCGACCGCCGGTCCACCCACTGAGACTCGGCCTCCTCCCTGGCCTGGGTCTCCAACTCGATCTCGTGCTTCCTGGCATTCGCCTGAAGCTCAGCAAAGGTATGATAGGTGGAGTTTGACACAAACTCCCGGATATCCCTCCTCAAAACACCCAAGTACCGGCTCATCCGAGCCTGCTCTGTGGACACCTGCTCGGGGCAGAACATCGCCCTCTCATGAAACTTCTGCGTGATCACTGTAACCGAATCAGTACCCTGCTTGAGGGTCAAGAACTCCTGAACCAATCGTTCCCTCTCCACCGGGGGAACGTACTCGTCTCTGAACATAGAGGTAAACCTCTCCCATGTCACCGCTGAAATCTCTGCCAAAGTGAAGTTCGCCGTCACGAACTTCCACCAATTCTTCGCTCCCAGACGGAGCTGGTTCAAAGCGAATCGTACCCTCAGATGCTCCGGACATGAACAAGTGTAGAAGCACCCCTCAATATCAGCGATCCACCTCATCGCAACGATTGGATCCTGCGTCCCATCAAACTCAGGTGGCTTCGTGTTGCTGAACTCCCGAAACAGCAACGAGTCACCCCCCTGTGGCCTGGCAGCGGCCACAACTGCGGTAGCTGCAGCGGCTGCAGCCTCAGTCAATGCGGCGTACCGCTCATCAAAAGTCTCCATCAAGGTGGTCTTAATAGACCCAAACATCTCCGGAATCTCAGCCCGGATCGCTGTAGCCACCTCCTCATGAATCATCCGACGAATCTCCTCGTCACTCACACCGCTCGTACTCGGTCTGTGGCGTGGTCCAACCATGATGTCTCTGAAATACAACATAAAACTATCAGAGACTCCATCGAGTATAATCGCACTCGATAACGCAACCCTACTCAGTCTCCGATATCTAGGGATTCTTACTTGGGTTTCCCACTGACCCGGTGTCTTCGGTAGTACGGGCCCAATACTACCGACCACACCGCATCAACATTCATCCCAAGTCTTCCTCCCCAAACCCCGGATAGTGAGTACTCTACTTTTGTTATGCACTAACTACCCGCACGCTATCAAAGCATCTCATATCGGCAAACTTCCCTAGACTAAGGCATCACAAATCAGGCCACTCTAGTCCTATCATGAATACCTAGTCTTCTAGCATGCATAACAGTTCACATCATATCTTATCTCTTAACATAACATTATAAGGTATTTTGGGGATCTTTACCGTTCGGGCGCTGACTGATCGTACACACTGCTTCTTTCTTGTTTACCACAAAATCATTTATAAAAGTTTATGCCTTTATTTTAAAAGTTTTCCTCAAATCCTCGGTTTGAGTTCAGTTACGCCCGAAGGTGCACCCGAATCCCTCAAACCAAGGCTCTGATACCAATTTGTAACAACGTAAATTTTCAAACAAATTTTTCATTTCAAAATAAAGTGTTTTCATTCAAAACAAGGCATAAACATTCCATGTGTCATAACATAATACAAATCATATGAATCCCAAGATCACAAAACATCTATCAGTGTGTACAGATCACGCCGGCGCCTTCCCACGGTCCTCGCTAGTACCTGAAACACATACACAACAACTGTAAGTATAATTGCTTAGTGAGTTCCCCAAAATACAACTTACGCACATACGCCCTTCCAAGCCCTGACCTTCCAGTCCCTGTGTCTCAGGGGACTTTCGTCCCTGCTGGGTAAACCTTCCGGTCCTACCCAAGCCAACCTTACGGTCCACTTTACAACGCCTTCCGGCCTATAACATATTCGCCTTCCGGCCCATAACATAATGCCTTCCGGCCCATATTAAGCATATCATACATAGCACATATAACCATTAACTTATCACATATAACACATATGTCTCATATCATATCCGACCTTCCAGTCACACAATCAGACCCTTCCGGGTACAGTATAGTGAGAAGACTCACCTCGTGAATATCGAAAGCTAGCAAATCCCGAAGTCACTCGTGCTCGATCCGCCGAGCTACAATCTCCCTATAACATCATACATCTTTTATTAATACTTTTATCTTCTAAGTTTGACGATCCCTAAGAAGTCAAACATAGGTCAACTCTGGTCAACGGTCAACGGTCAACGGTCAACTTGACCGGACTCGGCGAGTGCACAAGGGCAACTCGGCGAGTCTAGACGTATTCGTCAACTCCCTAGGATTCCCTTCTTACTCGTCGAGTGCTTCCCCTGACTCGACGAGTTCCACCTGGGAGAGTCGCGGGGCCACCCCGACTCAACTCCCCGAGTCTCAAGAACAACTCGGCGAGTCCCAGCTCGACTCAGTCCACCTGTCGACCCTCTCTAACTCGTCCTGACTCACTGAGTCAACCCGTGACTCGACTGGATCACTCACTGGCCGATCCAAAGCAATCTTCAAGCTACTCGTCGAGTCTGCTCATCGGACTCGGTGAGTCCATGCCATGCAATTACTCAAACTCGCTTCTAAGGTCAGATCTGTTCCATCAATTCATAGATCTAGCCTTTCAAGACTGATTTACCACGTAAATTCCCTATCTTGGTGTCCATAACACACCCCATGGCTTATAATGAACATTTTGATCTAAAGCATAAGGGTTCCAACCCAAAACTTCCATTGATTCCCAAAAAGCTTGGGCAAAGGGACACTCTGGACCTTTAGGGGTCCAGATCTATGGTCTAAATCTCTTAGGGGTCCAAGGGAGCACAAGATCTAGCCACAAAAGGGTTCAATAAACCCTAAATCAATGTAAACACCAACATAGAAGAGAATAGCTCGAAAGATTACCCCAATAGAGATGCTCTGGACTCCAAATCCTCAGAAGATGGCTCCTCTTGCTTTCCCCTTAGCTGATTTCCTCTTTCCTTGCAAAATGACACCTCCAAGAACAATAATAGCCTCCTTCTATGCTCCAAACGCTCACACTCGATTAGGGTTTCACTCAAGGGACTGGTGAGCACAAATGACGGCCATAAGGCCCTTTAAATAGGTCCCAAACCCGAGAAATTAGGGTTTCATTAAACAGCGCAGACTCGCCGAGTCCATATCCTGGACTCGCCGAGTCCAGACGAATCCCGCGTCCAGAATCGCGACCCTACTCGGCGAGTCTGAGCTCCAACTCGCCGAGTCCCCTCTCAAAACACAAAATAATCAAAACACAAGATTTCCAAGGTGTTTTTGGTGATTTGTGATTCCACTTGAGGCTTCCACCCTATTAGGGCTAAGCTCTTAAAGTTCAAGACTTCAAGCTTCATTAAAAGGTATGTCATCTAACTAGGCTTTTGTAGTATAATTGGTTTATATTATTCTAGTTAGGATAAAACCTTGCAATATTGAATATTTGCATGTATAATAGAGAAAACATAGATCCAAGGTTGATAGGGTTTCATGTACACCATAGGAGTGTTAGAATGCTCAAAACCCATCAGTGTTATCAGAGCCAGGTTTGGGAAGTTAATCTTCTAATCAAATTTGCTTTACATGTGCTCCAAATCATTGCTGATTTAGCAGTACCAAGCAAATAGATTAGATCATTAAGGGTCATGTCATAGTTTGTTTCATAGTAGTCTCAAATGAACTCACTATGTGACTTAGAAAGTTTTTGAACAACCAACTTTCTCAAGACTTTGATACCCAACTCTCCCGGCTTGTCAATATGTGACTTTATCTCCAAGATGTGAGCACACATAGACTTTGCTTGCCAATAGGTATTAAGTGACCTTGAACTATTCAAGAACTTGTGGGATAGGGAGAATAATTGGAGGAGGTGGAGGAAGTGAAGAATGATTTACATTATCCAACCACGGAACATCATCTTCATTAGGAAAGCTTATTCCAAGAGATTTGGGAAGATCATAATTGTCTGAACCAGACATCTTTTGAGAGATATTCAAGTTATTTGATTTAAGTCCTTAATAAATATCACCCAATATGAAATATTAAGGCTAGAACCCTAGACAATATTTTATAACTTGGAAGTGGGATGCCGTAATCCAAGCTATAAAATATTTGAACGTAGGTGAATGACGATTCACCAACTTCCACCATGAAAAACGAAATAATTTATTAGTTTTTTAATTGGATTTGAAACTCCTAGATCTTTTGAGATTCATTGAACTTTTCAGTGGCATGTTTCAATCTCGATTGTGCCCTCTCATGTTTTGTGACTGGGATGCCGAGGATCACAAAACAAGGTGTGTTATAGTCCTTTATATTTATCATTATATTTATAATGAAGGGAGAGTTATAGTCCTTGTCCTACCCATTTGGCTAACGACCCTCCACCAGTCAAGGAAGCGGTGGGTGAGAGTGGACACCCATTAAGCTACCATTTTATAGGCAACAACCTTATACCCCCCTTATAGACCGGCTTCGTAAATGAGGCCTACTAAGGGTAAGACTGACTTGATCTTATACACATACACACACACACACACACACACACACATATATATATATATATATATATATATATATATATATATATATATATTATTAACTTATAATACTATAAAGTATAAGGGTTGAATTTTAACTTTTAAAACTATAGGGTTTTGAATTAAAGTGTGTGTGTGACTTTACAAATTCCAAAACTTGAGGGAAAGTTTTGAACTATTCAAAACTTTTGGATTTTTATAACTTATGAGTTTAATTAAGGTTTTAACAACTTTAATAAAGAGACTCTTGAACATCCATAACTTGAGGACAAGTTATGGAGTCCATAAAACTATTTATGAGAAAAAGTCTCTTCAATTATGTAACTTATGGTTTTTAATGAATCTTTAAAAGAAATGACTTTTGGTAATCCATAACTTGAGGAAAAATTATGGACTCCATTAAAATATATGTAGATCAAGAATTAACTAACAAAGAATTTTGCAAATAATTCCTATGATCTACCAAAACTCATAAGTGTATGAACAATCATATCAATAATTTCAAGAATTACATAAACTCACATAAACTTTGAAATTTTTATAATAACTTTGAAATTGGTTTACCATAATCATTACCACATCAAAAACAGTTTTTATAAGTCCAAAACAGTTTAAGGTTATGATTCTAGACCAATTCCAGCCTTAAAACATAAAAATCTACCAACTGGAAGACAAACTTGTCTAGTTCCTTAGAAGAACTAATTGAGTTCATGCCTCAATACATGAACTCATTGAGTTTATAGCCAGAACTTGTCGAGTTTTCAGTCTAGACAGTTCCTTGGTTTTGAAAAATAAGTTGCATCAAGTATAAAAGAAAACAAGCCTAGGCTCTGATACCACTGATGGGTTTTGAGCATTCTAAGACTCCTATGGTGTACATACAACCCTATAAACATTGGATCTATGTTTTCTCTATTATACATGCAAATATTCAATACTCCAAGGTTTTATCCTAACTAGCATAATATGAACTAACTATACTACAAAAACCTAGTTAGATGACATACCTTTTAATGAAGCTTGAAGTCTTGAACTTTAAGAGCTTAGCTCCAATAGTGTGGAAACCTCAAGTGGAATCAAAAATCACCAAAAACACCTTGGAAATCTTGAAAATATAGTAAGCACACTAGAAATTGGTCCACTCTTATATCCTCACACACTAGTGCCATTTCATGTGCCAAAGACCTCTTTATATAGTATGGAGGATTATGGTTTCATCCATGTAAACCCTAATACCCATGAACTTTCATTTCCATAAGATCCATGGGTTAAAACTCCATGGACTATCCATGCAAGCTTACCCAACCTAAATGAACTTGGCCCATACTATATATAAGAGTCCATACTTAACTAGTTCCTTTTGATCACTAAATTAGTTCTAAATTAATTCTTGATCAATACTAATTAAATAATATGATTCCATATTAATATATTAGAACTTATAATATATTAATATAAATCATAAACATACTATTCTCAAAAGACTATCCATATAAATTGTTCCGGTGAAGTGCAACCCAAATGGACCATGGTACTCTCGTGTCAAATACATACCAATAATAGTTATGGATCGAGACATCTAATCCAACAATAAATCCTTATAAGTAGGTCCCTACGAGTTTGAGCCTTGACGGTTTTGATCAACTTTCTTGAGTTTTATTTATAATTTGTTTTCGATAACTATTTTATTGGTGTCAAACAAAGTTTATAGACTTGATGAATTATGAATAAATTCAAAAACTCATGTACTCACGAGCCTTTGGAGTTACATAGTTTGTGCTGTGTACCTTAGGTATAGAAGAAGAAGTTTGTGACCAGTGAAGATGAATAAAGGAAGAGAGATAGTTGTATAATCCTTTTCTCTTTGAATATGGTTAATGATATTTTCTTGAAGCATCGAAATCTGTAAAACTCTGATGATCATTTGACTATTTTTCTAAAAGTATATTTTATTAATATAAAAGGATGTTTTAAAGTAACTGTGTTACACATAGTACAAACCCATACTACCTCCCACATCTATATACACTTTTCCCAAGAATTTCCTCAAGGTTCCCATGTCAATATACATGACCATTACTAAATGTTCTAAACAAATATACACATGATGAAATGAGCATACACTAGTAATATTCCTAGATTCTCCTTCTATGATTCTCCCCTTTCTCTCGCATTAATAGAGGTATTTACTAACGCCAATAGCCGCCACATGAATGCAAGTTGTAAATAAGGATAAGATAGATATTTGAATGGTTGTTTTTACCCTATGGCCTTCATCGAATAAGAAAAAAACAATAAGGCCAAATTAAGAATTTTAATGTTATCTAATACTAATTATGTATAACCCTAAATGATTCACTTAATAGTTAGAAATGTTAGCATAAACTTCAAGTAGCACATAACAAGCTAACTCTGAAGAAGCAAGACATTGCAAACATTACGAAATTCCTGAAGAGATCCTTAGCCCACATACTAGAATGCATAGGTAACAGTTCACATGTTGGCATATATATATATATATATATATATATATATATATATATATATATATATATATGTGTGTGTGTGTGTGTATATATATATATATATATATATATATATATATATATATATAACAAGCATGAATGTTTTAGGAATCACTTTCTTTTAATCTCCGACTGACTATATGTATCACATCTCTCCTCCTTTTTTTAAAAAAAATTCTTTTTCGAAGATGTTTGTAAAAATTCTGAGATCCTAGTTTGATTTTGGAATCACATGAATGTTTAGGCCAAATTTCCAAACTGAGGCTCCGATACTATATTGGATCGTGCTAATTTTTCACAATCAATTTCAAACAAGATAAACACCCATTTTTATAAAATCATAATAAATATAAAACCATTTCTTCATTAAACCACAATCCAAAATCCACTATCAAAGTATAAAGGAAAATCATCACCAAAGTCTCAAAATGCAAAAACTACTGATGTGTGTACAGTCACGCCTTCGCCTTCCCATGATGAGAAAAAAGATTTCAAAAATATTTAACCAACAACTATAAGCTAAAGCTTAATGAAGGATCCCTAAAATATCACATATCACATAAATAACTATACATAATATTAACGAGTCTGTTTCAATCAAACGATAGTTTCAACCCAACATGTTTGTTTCAACGCAACAGTAATGTTTCAACCCAACATGTCTGTTTCAACAAAACGCGTTTGTTTCAACTCAACAGGTTTGTTACAAGCAAATAGAACATGTAAACATACAAGCAACAAGAAAGACTCTGCTAGTCTAGCTAAGCATACAATCATGTCATATCAACTATGTATTAAGTAATATAGTGAGAAAACTCACTTGAAATGAAAATCAAAGAAACACATCTACAAATACGAATCCCACAAGAACGGTCTCACAAACCGACTTATCACCAAAAAGAGACCAAAACTAAGTCTAAAATCCAAAACCCAAAAGTTTGACCTAAGGTCTAACTTAGTCAAAAAGTCAAAAGTCAATATTTTGGTGAAAAGGCACCCAACGCCCCGTGCATGACAAAATAGTCCATTTCTTGAAAAAATAGCCATTGATCAAAAAAACTGAAAGGTGCCCCGACGTATCCAAAAGACACAACATGCGTAGGCTAGTTTGCAACGCTTATTTCGACTTAATTCCTCAATTCAAGACACCAATTATCATATATGATTCTTAATGGTGTATTAGTGAATAAAGATTCCAATTTTATCCATTAAGATGCTCTAAAACAAGAAAATTTTGAAACCTTAGTTTGCAAGAAGTCCAAGAATGCATCTTTCTTCATGCACAGAGCAAAGAGACCACAAGCATGCCCTCAAAGCTCCACCAAAAGGTCAGATCTAAAGTAAACCACGATTCTAAGTTCATGGAGTTTTCCAAACTCCATAGACTAAGCCATAAAGGGACCAAAACATAATAAAAATGGACCAAAGCACTAAGCACACATAATCTAATGATGAAACTCCAAAAAACATGGATATATGTGACTTACAAAGGACTAGAAGGTATAAGAAGGTTGATTTATTTTGTTGCAGGGCTTCAAAGGCCAATCTTTCAAGAACATTTCACAAAAGAATCACAAAATGCACCAAAAATGGATGATAGGAGAAACGATGAGCTCAACTCCCATAAAAAGAGGCTAGGTTTTCACAAGGGTCGATTTGGGTTGATGGATTCTGAGAATGACCAAACCCTATGGGTTAATGCCCTTTAATTAGTCCTTCAAAACCTAAAAAGGCGTTCAGCCCATGGGCCTAGGCGCACCGCTCACCCAAATAAATTCCTAAATTTCAAATTTCAGATTTTCAACGAATAAGCAACTAATCTTCAAAATCAGTTCATACTTCTAACTTTCCTTTGAATTTTAAACCAGCCTTCAAATAATGGAAAACACAATCGAAACCCGAGTGTTACACTTACCATCCACCAGTTTAAGATTGTGAGTAGATCGAGTATAAGCAAACCAAAAAGAACTCAACTCATTTTTAACCTACGCCACCATTTGGAAAGTAAAACCAAGTTAACAATTACAAGACAACCCACACCATGACCACCCATGACTTTAGGTTTTGTGACCACCTCCCACGCAACCCAATTTATCTTCTGTTTATCCTCATCACTGCCCCATATGAAGCGTCTTTGAATACATTCAAGTAAATCGCTGATTCTCCTAGGATCATCAAATAAATATTAACAATAATGACAGAGACTATTAAGAACCAAATTCAAAATATTAAGACGACCGACAAAAGATAAGGATTTTGCTTTCCATTACGAAAGCTTAGCCCTAAATTTATTCACCATCGGGACCCAATTATTAGCAAGCTTCATATTTTTCCCCCACCATTAATCCAAGATAAGTGAAAGGAAACGAGTCGGGATGATACTTAAGGATACTAGCTATCTTATCAATCTCCAAATTATTAACACCAACTCCAAAAAACTTTACCCTTCTGAAAATTCACCTTTAGCCTGGAAACTAGATAAAAGCACCGCAACAATCTATTAAGATTAATAAAATTTATTTCTGACCATTCATCGATAAAATTTACATCATCAGCATGCATAAGATGAAAAATAGCAATGTTACTATAAGAAAGAAAAAATAGTGAAGATCGCAAGCCTTTTCCATGGAGATATGAAGACTCTTCATGACAATAATAAAAAGGAAAGGGGAAAGTGGTTTGCCTTGTCTAACATCCCCTTTTAATGTCAAACTACATTATGGGTGATATGTTAATCAAAATGGAAGCTCTACAAGAGGAAAGACATCCCATGATCCATCTTCTCCACTTCCACCTCAAATCCTTTGCTCCACAACCGAGTCCAAAAATTCCCAAATCAAAGAGTCAAAAGCTTTGTCGATGTCCACCTTAAAAATTAGCACTTTTTTCTTCATTTTCTTGGAAAAAGAAAACATCTCATTAAGTAAAAGAATACCATCCAAAATAATTCTTCCACTTGCATAAGTTCATTCCTCGGTAAAAATAGTCTTGCACAAAACTTTCTTAAGGTGATTTGCAAGAACTTTAGAATCCATCTTATAAAGGAAACCAACAAGATTCTTCAGTCTATAATCTTCCAAATAAAGAGGATCCAAATATTTTGGGATTAACAAGATAAAAAAGGAATTGCTCCCCTCAGAAAAGTACCCACATTATTCAAAATCTTTGACAAACGTGATGACATCCGACTTAATCCAATTCCAATAATGCTTCAAGAACTTGAAGGTGAATCCATCCAGACCTAATGCTTTGTCATTCCCACAACACCAAACTGAATCTTTGATTTCATTTTTTAAAGAGGTTCGATGAGACTTTTTTTTTTATCTAAAATCAAGTTTCTTGAATCTCCTGCTGACAAGCTTTTGCCTATTATACACCGCTTCTAAAATAAAATTGGAATGATACATAGAAGATTATCATGTCTTTGGTGTCACATGAAACATATTTCAGAATAATGCTAATAATCATTCCTATAATAACTTAATATAATTAGAGTACATACTTTTCTTATAATTTCATCAACTAGTTACTTATCAATTATAGTATTACTTTCTTATTATCTTAAAAATGGTTAAACAAATGTATGATTTCTGTAAAGTATTACTTAATTTCTATAATGTATGGTCTTTTGTTATGTCCTGATTTTCAACACAAAATTTTTCATTTTTAAAATATATATAAAACACAAATCCAAAAGCCCATCTTTATTAAAAGATTGTTGTCATACGTTTATCAAATATAAAAGAGAGATTTAGTGGAAGTCTAAAAATATTCTTCGATGCGAGTACAGTCATGCTGGAGCCTTTTCATGATCAGAAGATCAACCTGGAAAATAGTTATTCAACAACTGTAAGCCGAAGTTTAGTAAGTTTCCCAAGATACCATATATCACAATACATATACATGCATACAAACAATGACTCACGACCTTTCGCCGATCCACCAATAATATGTGTATCTAGACTTACGACCTACTTGCCATTTCGTTGTCAACACACGAGTCTATAGGCTCCCGACCTGTCGTCGTTCCGCCGTTAACCCCTAACTTAACCGTAATAACTTAAATATAATAACATTTAAACACATAGATATTATACTTTCAGCACTATTCTACTAGTTCAAGTACAGTAACAATAAGCACATAGAGATTATACTTTCGGCTCTACCTAATAACTCATGTATAATAACATAAAGCACATAAAGACTATATTTTTACTCTACTAGCTCTCTATCCTAACATACATGAATATATATTGTAATACATTGTATAGTGAGATAACTCACCTGAACACTCTTGAAACCGCCAAGTATGTGATTTTGCAGACAATTTGACCAACACATATCAATCTCTTGTGAAATTACGTTTTATTGAAAACTTCCTATATTTCCCTCTTACTAATATGTAGAAAGATATCATAATTTGGTTCTTCATAAGAGCTTTATATATACTACATCAAAATTTATGAGGACGTAGAGATACCGTACAAACAATTAAATGGTGCTCTTCACCTATTGACACGTTTATGCCACTTATCCTTAAATTAAACTATCCACATAGGCTTTAATATGGTGACTATTGTTTGATTGTTCCTTAACATGCAATCCACCTTATCTTATCCAATTTACATGTATACGTGTGTACTCTATATATATCTATGTACAAATATGCATATTTCTTATTTCTTAAAACCCTTCATAAATTATATTTAATATAATCTATATATAACCATGTATATATCTACGTATATGGATATATGTTTAATTAAAGTAACATAACCCTTTTAAACCAATAAGCTATACACATGTTTTTATTTTTATTTATTTATATCTTCTTCTATATATAATTCTAGTTTAAATATATTTGTTATATATATAAGTCAAACAAATAAATTCTCGACTAACTCAAATAAACGTTTATATTATATAAACTTTAAGTAATTTGTTTACAGATATTTAGTCAAAATAATAGAAACTATAATTTATGAATTATATATCAATAAATTTCGAATTGGCTAAATATATAAAAATAATATATTATCATTATCGAATATTACTCTACGGCCTATTTAAATTCAACAACTGATAACTAATTCGATATACGTAAATTTACGTCTAATTTACAAAACTTTGTCCAATCAAGTTATATATCCACAACACGATTATATATTTTATTGATATATACATATATCTTTGATTAAATGTATGATCACTTATAATTATATTTCTCTTTCTGTCAATATAATAAAATTGTAAGCTATGAAATATATGTTAATAAATTTCGAATTAATATAATATTGGAGTATGGAATATAACTCGATATATAATGGATAATAATAGATAACTAACGTCGTAAAATAAACGTAGTCAATTATTATTGAAAATACGGGTGTTACAACTCTTCACCACTTACCAAGATTTCGTACCCGAAATCTAAAAAAATAACTCCGGGTAGTTGTTTCTCATCTCTTGTTCTGACTCAGACGCCCATTCTGATCCTTCCTGATGTTTTCACTATACTTTTACAAAACCAATTATTTTGTTGCGTAATGTCTTTGTCTTCGTATCCAAGATCGCCTTTAGACGTGAAATTTCGATTCGTTTTGTGACTAGGAACACTGTCTACTCGTTAAGAAGTGAGTAATTAGGGGAATTTACATATGACATCCTCACTGAATCTTATTTCCTAAACATGCTCCTATAAAAGGCTTACGGTATACCAATATGGCGTTGTCTTACAGCATCTTTCAATGTTATCCATTTAAAACACACACGAACCTAGGTTGCAAGTGGTATCTTTACCTAGTTCTAGTGTTCCAACATCCTGAATTATAATCAAATCTCCCATAACTGGTTTGAAAACTTTGGAACCAATACTCTAATATTGGTGACACACTCATTATAAGGTTTTCTCATCTTTCAATCTACTGGATCATAATGAACACAAGACCATCAATAGCCTTCTCGAAAGGCTCTAACTACTCTACCTACATTGGAACATAACTGACGTTCGATCGATCGCATACGCACACATTTGGGATATGTCGCGATACTATACAACTACTAGGACTACGATACTAGATCGTTGTTTTCATCAGTCCCTAAAGAGTATAAAGACTCACGATCAACACCTCGGTGGATGGTAGAATCACAATCGTTATCTCACCGTTTTGAAAGAACCCAGTCATCATCCCTTTTGAGGCTACAACCGATTTGAGACCCTTAACTTATGCAACATGGATACTAAAGTCTAATCGTTTCCCTATATTAACCTATGCATTTTATAGATTTGGTTGTAGGTTTATAATATCTCACTCATTTATCAATAAAAGGAATAACTAAACCAAACACGTAGTATACCCGGAAGTCTAAAATAACACTGACACATCACCAGATGCATATGTGGTCGCACTCGACCGTGACCTTCAATTGAACATACATACCTAGGAACTTACTCTAACTTCTTAGGTGTCCTTTATAATTAATCGAACTTTTGCATCCAAGAAAACTTGGAGAGATTAAACAAGTTTCTGACGATATCCTGCCACCTCACTGCCGTCGTTACTCCTAAAGGAAATCCTTGGATCCTCTTGGTGCTTGCAGGTTGAACTTTTTACTACTACAGTCAAACTTGGACTGGCGAGGCGTCTCCATGGTTGAATATCCATCAACCAAAACTGCTTACGCAGGCGTTAACGAGGAGTCGTTTCTTTATCCGAACCTTACAAATCCATTATAGGGGTCCTTAGTTATCCTCACTTCTACCGATAACCTCAAGATTAACTGGTCGCGTATGGATCAACGACTCGATTCACCAATCCTATCATGTATATTGTTGATACATTAGTAAACTTTGGAAGGTATTACTACCTCTTTTAATAGGCACAACCCTTTTCAAACGATATCTTAATAGGCATCTCTTGTTTTACTTATACACATATTAAATGGTGATTCGTAAAGAAAACGCGCTCACCTCTGTCGTCGCTTCTACTACCGTTAGTCCTTGACATAGGATTACTAGATCCTAAACTTTCTAAGTCTAATATATGTATTGAATGGTCCATCCTTTTTCTACACGAAGGTATTTGATGCTCCTTATAGTGAGCTAAGTGACCTAATGAATTTCTAGTCAAATAGCTCGTATGCTGAGGGATAAATCCTATATCCTTAAACGTGAGAACCTATATGATTTTCTTGGCCATCTGAGTCGAACCTGGGGATCTAATTACTCCTGGATTCTATCTAATGCTATAAATGAAAATCTAACCATTCCTTAAGACATATAATCCTATAGCTATTCTTGCAGAAAACTCCCTTCTTCTTTTAACTAAAATAATTAAAACAAATAATTTCCACCTATTCGTGTCACAATTCTCCTGGACTTTTGTCGTTGAAACCAAAAGTCAAACTTCCCTTTGCACTCTCACTTCAGGGGTCGATTCTCCCCCACTTGGGTTTAACTCATCGTGTATTGTTGCTCATCACCGATCCAAACTAGCTTTGCTTATGATATATGTATCTCCGTTTGACTTTGAAGAAACTCATGTTTGTTATATCCAATGACCTTTCATATTTCCATCATAGTACTACTACTTGTATTCACCGCAAGTGATCTCCTCATATCATAGACCAAAATAGTTTGAAGTTTTTCCAAACACAACGTCGTCAAGAAACACATCGAGGTACACGTATAACTAAGGGTATAAAAGGATATGGGTAACTTAGTTGAAATATTAATAACAACAACGATTGCTAAATCTAATACCCTCTCTTTCCTCTTTGGAGCAATTGACTTGTCATTTTTCCATATACTCTCTTGTAATGGTCATCTCAACCGTTTATGGAACACCCGGATGCAAACGTATGGAAGACACTCACATGTGTCTTTTTATACTCTCTAAAATGAACTCCACTTTCCAAATCTCTCGAGCGAGAATTTATTGGTCTGAACCTATTTGCCGATCGATGTGCCTGAATTTGTACATGTTCTTTTATCCTATGATGTAACTTCAGTCCTAACTTTTGATTCGTAGACTCAACTTCCAATGAGCACACATGTTCCTTCCCAAATCATCTTATGAAGTGGTATCTATCTTAACTACAATAATTAACTTAGCGTTCATAAACTAATAACGTTTTGTTACAAAAAGATTCATTACGATTTAAATTCTTGTCTCTACGAGATAAACCCTGTATGGAAGACACCTTCCTTCTCTCTTATTCTTCTTATTTGAGAAGCTTGATCCTTCTTCCTTAGGTTATGATAGGTTGACATACAACCACACCATAACAAGTAGCAACTCTAGTCGCCAGTTGCTTTGTCACAACGAAGGCTGCAATTCTTATGTCGATCACCATCATCAACATCTCCTTCTTAATTCTCGCGATTAAATTTGGCTCTATGTCGGACAAGGTTCTCAAAACCCACTCTCTTAAGCAAATTTATTTTATTCGGAGTCAATCTTTTACGCCTTACTTGGGCCCGAAATTAGATTCACTCTTCTAAACATCATCGTACAACAGGTAATGACAACACAAAGGAATTTTATGGTGTTAGATACACTATCTACCAGTGCCTTAGTAACTTTGCGACTCTTCCTGATCCAAGTGCGAGTCTTGTGCTTCTGGTAGTATAGGCCTCTACTACATTTCACACCTACTCATACTTGTCCCAAAAATTGTCTCGAAGTTTCCAAGTTACTTTCCAACACTACACATGATGATCACTAAAGATATATGTATGTGTCTTAATGAGGAAATACAAAAGATCTTGTTAGAATCCAGTAGGATTTTGTGTTTTTACTGATGCCCTACCGCATGAAATACAAAAGATCTTGTTAGAATCCAGGGCTCTGATACCAACTTGTTACGTCCCGATTTTCAACATAAATTTTTTCATTTTTAAAATATATATAAAACATAAATCCAAAAGCCCATCTTTATTAAAAGATCATTGTCATACATTTATTAAATATAAAAGAGAGATTTAGTGGAAGTCTAAAAACATTATTAATTTCTTCGATGCGAATACAGTCACGCTGGAGCCTTTTCATGATCAGAAGATCAACCTGAAAAATAGTTATTCAACAACTGTAAGTCGAAGCTTAGTGAGTTTCCCAAGATACCGTATATCACAATACATATACATGCATACAAACAATGGCTCACGACCTTTTGCCGATCCACCAATAATATGTGTATCTAGACTTACGACCTACTTGCCATTTCGTTGTCAACACACGAGTCTATAGGCTCCCGACCTATCGTCGTTCCGCCGTCAACCCCTAACTTAACCGTAATAACTTAAATATAATAACATTTAAACACATAGAGATTATACTTTCAGCATTATTCTACTAGTTCAAGAACAGTAACAATAAGCACATAGAGATTATACTTTCGGCTCTACCCAATAACTCATGTATAATAACATAAAGCACATAATGACTATATTTTTACTCTACTAGCTCTCTATCCTAACATACATGAATATATATTATAATACATTGTATAGTGAGATAACTCACCTGAACACTCTTGAAACCGCCAAGTATGTGATTTTGCAGACAATTTGACCAACACGTATCAATCTCTTGTGAAATTACATTTTATTGAAAACTTCCTATATTTCCCTCTTACTAATATGTAGAAAGATATCATAATTTGGTTCTTCATAAGAGCTTTATATATACTACATCAAAATTTATGAGGATGTAGAGAAATCGTACAGACAATTAAATGGTGCTCTTCACCCATTGACACGTTTATGCCACTTATCCTTAAATTAAACTATCCACATAGGCTTTAATATGGTGACTATTGTTTGATTGTTCCTTAACATGCAGTCCACCTTATCTTATCCAATTTACATGTATACGTGTGTACTCTCTCTCTCTCTCTCTCTCTCTCTATATATATATATATATATATATATATATATATATATATATATATATATATATACACAAATATGCATATTTCTTATTTCTTAGAAACCTTCATAAATTATATTTAATATAATCTATATATAACCATATATATCTACGTATATGGATATATGTTTAATTAAAGTAACATAACCCTTTTAAACCAATAAGCTATACACATGTTTTTATTTTTATTTATTTATATCTTCTTCTATATATAATTCTAGTTTAAAAATATTTGTTATATATATATATATATATATATATATATATATATATATATATATATATATATATATATATATAAGTCAAACAAATAAATTCTCCACTAACTCAAATAAACGTTTATAATATATAAACTTTAAGTCATTTATTTACAAATATTTAGTCAAAATAATAGAAACTATAATTTATGAATTATATATCAATAAATTTCGAATTGACTAAATATATAAAAAATAATATATTATCATTATCGAATATTACTCTACGGCCTATTTAAATTCAACAACTGATAACTAATTCGATATATTATATTTACGTCTAATTTATAAAACTTTGTCCAATCAAGTTATATATCCACAACACGATTATATATTTTATTGATATATACATATATCTTTGATTAAGTGTATGATCACTTATAATTATATTTCTCTTTCTGTCAATATAATATAAATTGTAAGCAATGAAATATATGTTAATAAATTTCGAATTAATATAATATTGGAGTATGGAATATAACTCGATATATAATGGATAATAATAGATAACTAACGTCGTAAAATAAACGTAATCCATTATAATTGAAAATACGGGTGTTACATCTTTTGTAAATTACGATTGACTTCGCTATTTAAATTAATGGAATAAAACAGAAAACTTAACGGGTACTTTTTTTACAAATCAACATGGTATCGAGTTATACAAAACTTACATATGTTTTTTTTTCTCAACAGCCCTATCCAAACTCTTCGTCCTCAATTCCGACCATTCCTGCCATCACTTTCTTTTCTTCACGTCATCAAATGTCGCATGTTGCCTCTTTCTTATCCATCACCCCTTATTCTGACATTTACTTTCTAGTCAAGACTGCCACCATGATTAGATTGGCGGGCAACCATTGAATATTTTTTTGTAGTGTTGTTAATGTTGTTGAAAGCTCATTGTTTATTTAAGTAGCCCTTTCCCAATTGCTTCCTACTACTACCGACTGCTCTCTCGATTGCTTTTTTCTGAAGATGATTCTATCCGAACTCTTTGTCCTCAATTACGATCTCTCTACATGCAGTAAGTAATTTGTCTTGAGTTTCAAGTTTTATTTTACTTATTTTCTCTTTTTTTGGGACTATGACCACTCTACCACAATCATATACTCCCCTTCTAGTTGTCCATCAACTTGTATATGTTGTTACTAATGTTTACTCACAATTCAGTTTCAAGCTCATTGTTGATTGGTTAAAGTACAATTTGTTGCGGACTATATTTCATGTCATAGGTCAAGGTGCTAAGGTTGTTGATCATATAACCGACAAGTCCCAACCCTTCGGTGATGATGAGGATTGAGAGTTAATTGATTCTCATGTAAAATGGCAGTTTTATTCCACTTATGATCCCAACTTATCATAAATAATATAAAGTGACAATTGTATCGCTAAAGATCTATGGGATAAGCTTGGCAGATTCTTCCTCAACAACAAGATGTATAAAATAATTCCACTACAATACCAATTTCAAAATACAAAAAAAGGTGCATCTTCACTTACACATTACTGTAACACACTAAAAAATCTTGTCAATGCATTATTTGATGTTTGATTCGGCGATCACCAAAGTTGAACTTAATATGCAAATACTTCGGATATTACCTCCCTCCTATCATATTATTGGGGATGTTATAACAAATATAAATTCATTTAAGACGCAAATACTACGGCTATTACAAAAACATGCTCTTACTTCATGAAGCATGTGAAGAGAACATCGATCTAATGCATGACTCCTCAAACCCCACCATTGCGGCTATATCTACATGATGTCCACAAAACTCGAATATCAACTAATAAATAGAACAAAAAATCGAAACAATAATCACGGTTGATCTCAAAAAATAAATGGAACAAAAAATACTCCTAGGTGTTGCATGTTCTATTGAAGCAAAAATTACCGAACTTTATGGACCACCTCTGCAACCTTCTGTAACAAAAGAGGTTAACCAAACGGCCGCAGACTGTAA
Organism: Lactuca serriola; assembly: GCF_051521515.1. NCBI lineage: Eukaryota > Viridiplantae > Streptophyta > Magnoliopsida > Asterales > Asteraceae > Lactuca > Lactuca serriola. Next base: position 128,209,308 of record NC_136411.1, on the reverse strand, counting down.
TAAAATGTGTGTTTGTTTTTTTAACATCTACAGGCTGCTGCTGATATTTAAAAATTAAAAAAAAAAAAAAAAAAAAAACTTATTTTATAAACCAAAAATAGTTTTTTAATTCCGAAAATTTAATAATTTTAGTGTTAAAACATTGAAATAAAATTAATACAACCAAATTAGTCTTACAATAATAGTTTGAAATAAAATTCATACCACCAAACTTTAATAATTCTCATTCCATATTTTGCATCAATTGCTCATCAATTTCATCGTGTAACTAGGTCATATATTCACGGTCCGTTGCAGTACCATGTTTTGGAATTTCATCTTCATCATCATCAACGACCACATTGTTATTTCAAACCGAGACATTTTGTTCATCATATAGTGCAAAATATTCATCACATAGTCTCTCTCTTCTTATAAAGTAATAAAGCATGAAACATGCAAGGGTAATGTTTCTTTTTGTAACCAACGAGAATGATGTCATCCTCTTCAATATAGGGAATCGTGCTTTCAAGACACCAAAAGCATACTCGGTGACATTATGAAGTTTTCCATGTGCATTGTTAAAGTTTTCTTTATTGGTTAATGCACGTCTTTGATGGAAATCTCCAAGCTAATAACTCACATTACGATACAGTGCAATGAAACGTTGAATGTGTGCATAGGGTAGCATCACAAATTTATTATTTATCTGTAAAACTGCAAAAAAAAATATCATTCACTTTCAAACTAAGATAAAACTATTTAAATAACCATAAACTTACCTGATTGTGGAAACAGGAATGGTGCATGTGGATTTTCTAGTGCTTCTAATAATATTCTAGAATCATGTGTTATCCCTTCAACCCCGGCCATAACAAACGTAAACATCATGTTGAAGTCACAAATTGCAAATACGTTTTGGTAACAATCGTATTTTCCCTTACTTATATATAAATCTCTTTCGTTTGCAAGGAAAACAACATCTATCAAAGTCCCATCAAGTGCACCAATTGCTCCTTTGAAAACCTATTGTAGCCTCTTATTATGTCCCGTAATGTTTAGATTCAGATTAAAATAAGTTGGTACTATAATGTTATGTGCAAAAAGCAACATTTTGTCCAACACTTCATGAAAAAATAATATGAATTATTTACTTTGAGTGTTGAAATCTTTGCTTGATAATCATGTAATGTTGGTTATGATCGATCATCATCAAACACATAGCCATCTTTCCCTCAACCGATACATGTTTACTATCCTTTAACGCGTAATTTACTTTAAAATGAGCACATATTCGCACAAAAGATTCATGGGACATGCGTCGTACTTCAACACATTGTAGAGGATTACAGTAACGTAACTCTAACGTAAATTCATGTCCCGTCCTTTCTGAATTGTTATCCTACACTCGTTTCACACCACTCTTCCAAAAATAGCAGATGTACAAGTATATTAGAATTATGAGAAGAATCTATTTGTCTTGATCAATTAGGAAGCTATTAATCAACAAAAGTACGAAATAACATAACATAAAATTCAAGTACTAAATAACATAACATAAAAGTCAAGTACCAAATAACATAAAATTCACATACCAAATAACATAATTAAAATTCAAGTACCAAATAACCAAATTACAATAGCAAAAAACATAACCACATAGTTCCAACACATGCAATTAAAACCTAAACAACACAAATATGTAAACCTAACGGACAATCTTTCCATCCTTTAAAACTCCTAAACTTGTAGCAGTCATCTCGATCCAACCTCTTAATATATGTTGATCATTGGGCAAATTTACTCATATCTCTCTTATACTCATGGTCCCTCCAAAAATATGATAAGCAACAAATCATAGAGGGTCTCTAGCGCCTAACTCGAGCAACTCTAACTTCTCTAAACATTGATGAGTTGTACGCCTTTGATTCAAATGTCGTTGAGATTTTTGCATCTCTAGTGATAAATTGTCAGCAGTAATAAAAGCTTTAGGTGAGGCACTAGAAGGTGGATCAGGTGAGGCACTAGGAGCTCAAGGTCTAGGAGTTGAGGGTTTAACCCTTTTGTTGGGGTTACTAGAAGGTGAAGCAACAAAAGGCTCACCATTATGATGGGAAAAGTAATCATCTTCATCTTTGTTAATAGAAGGTGTGTCTATAAGTTGTAGTTGTGAGACATGACAAGAAGATGACCCATGTCTCGATGGTGTTTGGGATGTTGCATAACTGATATTACCAGAGGCACTCATCAAAGAGGTCTTGACAAAGATCTGGAAACAACAATGGGACAGTTTTTAAGGAAGCGGCCTTCGGATGTCCCTAAACCCATTAAATGTAACAAAAGTAGTATAAGAATGTTTGCCAACTATATCAACAAAATACATATAAGTATGTGTGTATATTATCATAGGCATTTTTGTTTGAGGTCCTCTCACTCCTCATTCATTAAGTTAAAAGTGTTTGTTTTAGGATTGTAAAGGTTGTCAGTTTTGTTTTTCAAGTATAACCATCATGTGTATTTGGTTTTAAGATTATCATAGGCATTTTTCAATTGTCTTTGAGTCAAATCCACGCCATACTTTTCCTTAATGGTTATTCCTAACTTTTTCCATGAATGTTTGTGCAAACTTAAACATTTTCTACCCATAGTGTTTACTTTTTCAATACAAGTGCGCAATAAGAATTTTATCTGCTCATTGGTCAATGTATGTTTATCTCCCATTCCTAATAACAAAAAATACATATTGAATTCAGAAATAATCTATCACATTTCAGCATCACCACAACTTCTATTGATTAAACTAACGAATTTCGGGAAAGATTATTAACATTTCGGCATAACAAGAACCTTAATTGATGAATTTCAGCAATAATCTATCACATTTCAGCAATAATTTATCACATTTCAGCATCAATTTATCACACTTCAGCAAAAATTTAAGATATGTCAGCATAAATTTGTGACCTTTCAGCAAGATTCAGCATTAATTTGTGACCTTTCAGCAAGAATTAACCAAAAACATATAAAAAAAGAAAGTGAAACTAGAATTCAGCAACATATAATCAATATTCAGCACGATTTCAACAAGAAAAAAGAAGAAGAACCAACGATTCAGCAAGAATAAAAGAAAAAAAACTTACCTGAAGTCGATTAACCAGACGAGGAAGGAGGGTGCGTCGAGGAAGGAAGTTACGCCGACAAAGGAGGATGCGACGGCGAGCAGTATGCGACAGGGGAAACAAAACATATACTTCCAAAAAAACAAACAACTGCGAGATGAAAAGTAATGTGTCTGTGCTATGCTACGCAACAATAAGTGGTCTGAAGATGTTTTTTTACAAAAAACAAACAACACCTTACTCATGAAACACGTAAATAGGAACCTATTTAGTTAATTTCAAAAAATTAGAAAGCATTTATCATCATTTCCATTAGCTTAATTTAGGTTAGGCCATAACTAACTTCCAATTAATAACTTTTAATATTTAACCATCATTAATTCGCTTAATAGTATATCAAAATCTATTTCTTATTGATTAAATATTATAGAAGTTTACTACTCCTATTGTACATCTTTCGTCGCAAACGAGACTTGATCCCTCAATATTTGGCTAAGGAGAAACTATCCGTCAACTCTTGATACCGCTAAACCAAAGGCTCTCTTAGGTTAATGCACAAATACTACATGTAACTTATTCCATCGGTTATCGACATGTGCCCCCATGCCCATGTGCATTAATCTCTAGAATCCATGAATAATTGTGCGCATCGTCTATATGCATTCACGTCTACACTTACTTGAATAGATAAATATATTCAATTTAAATAAGAAATAATTATCAACCATATTTATGACATGTATCTATCAAAATTCCATCACCTTCACCAAGGTTAGCTCTTTAATCTGTTGGTTAAGTACCAACAATATGTGAAAGTGATCCTTTATCTCAGAGCATAGAGATCATTGTATCCTATTTAAAGTATAATTTAATAACTACTAAGTGATGCTCTTTGCTGACAGGAACCACATGAGAAACGCACTCTCCCCGTCAATCATCATGGTACCACTCACGACGCATGTATAAATTTCGTTTGTTGAAATTGTACAGGAAAGAACAAGAAAATTGATGTTATTTTCTTCGTATAACTACAAGCATACACTAAATCACTAGTATATAACGCATTTGTTGATGCGGTTAAAATGATTAATTAGTGCGGTTATTGAACCGCACCTACAAATATCGCATCAAAAAATGCCCTTATTTAATGGTGCAGTTCTAAAACCACCCCAAAAAATAGCCAAAACCGCACCAGCAAACCTTTCCTGGAAGAAAACCTCTTATTGTTGCGCGGTGCAGCACACGCACATCACTTCGTATCCCGCAGAAGTTTGCTTTTTCACAGCCTGCAATGTAGAAACTTTTGCGTGTCCTCTGTTTGGGACCACACTTGAGTTACCACTTCTAGCCTCTTCAAACTTAACACTAAAAAATCAGCCTATCACCCTAAAAAACACCGTATTTTTTTCTCCCTTGAAGTCGTCTTCCCCAATCAATCGCATCAGTCCTTGGCCAGCGGAGCTTCCTTCCCACCGACGTTCCATCCTCTCCGGCGTTCCCTCCTCCCAGTCGCCTTCTCTTTCCGGTCGTCGGCGCCGGTCTTAATATCAATAAGTTTTTTTTTTTTTTTTTTTTGTGTATTGTTCCTAAAACAAAATTCTGCCATGGTTAATCTTCCATTTTTCGTTTTTTTATTGCTGGAGCAACTTCGATTTTCCTGCTTCATCTTAATTTTTTGATTTTTCTTGTTAAGTCGTTGATATCTTTGTTGATGATGAATCTTCATGCTAATGTTATCAAATCTTTGATGACAGTGTTTTTTATTGTGTTGAAATGTCATAAATTTATGCTTAAATAATTTGCTGAAATTTGTTGAATTATTATTGAAATGTTGCTAAAATGTTGTTGAAATTCTACCATGGTATTAAAAACCTATTTTTGGTTTATTAAATCAATTCATTTTAACTTTTTAATATCTGCATAGCCTGCAGATGTTAAAATAACAAACACGTTTTTTATTACAGTATGCGGCTGTTTGGTCCACCTCTTCTTTCTGCTACAGAGGGTTGCAAATGTGGTCCGCAGACTTTATGAATTTATGCTTCGAAAAAAACAAACAACGCCGTAGTAAGCGGGAACGAAAAATTGGAACAAAATATTTCAGAGGGAATACCCAATTTCTTGGTAGCCGGAATGAAAATCTACCCAATTAATTGGTAACGTTTCCTTCATTAATTGATGCAGTTTTTTTTAAATAGTGATTTAATGGTGCATATTACAAAAATTCGCACCGAAAAATTGTGTTTTAATAGTGCAATTTTGGTCAATGACATCAATAAATGTCTTTCTAATTTCTTTTAATGCGGTTATAAATGTGGTTCTTTTGTTAATTGATGTGAAACTTATTTTATGATGTGGTTTTGTAATCGAGCACTAAAAAAAGGTCATTGCACTATTAAATGAGTTTCATGATGCGCTTGTTGAAGTTCTTAAGGTTATGGCAACACTCCTCCGTCCTTCGTCTCTTTTCTTCGGCGTACTCTAGTCGGAAACTAGTCAGAGTGGAGTTTAGACTCATCCCCACGGTTAACCGATCTCTTCCCTGCTCTCTTCTTAAACCTAAGTTGTCGTCTGAAATGTATGAACGCGATATCAAAATCATGCATCATATATGGCCGGTGCAAGGATGTACAATGATGGATTCTATTCTACATCGTTCTCTGATTCTCTTCCTTCAGATACGTAGCTGATGATTTAACAAAACTGAACCTACTTCCTCGATAGAGCTACGTATGAACCTCAAATCGACTTTCACCCTCAGCTTCACTGAACCTCTTAGTATCGCTCTCGTTTTTACTCATACGATTCCGCGAAAGATGTAACCCTAATCTATCAAGTGTATTGAAATAACAAAGAGATGTGATATTTTTGTGGTTAGAATCGATCACCTTTGATTCGTATGTCAAGATGATGGTCCTAAAATCAGAAAACGTTTTTTTTTTTAGAACGGCAGGCATATATTAAAAACGAAAAAGCTAGCCAGGAGCTAGGAGGTACAAAGGTCTCAAGAAACCAACACAATAACAAAGGAGAGACCAAAAGAAGCAAATATAAAAGCACAAGACAACAAGAGAAAGAAATAAAAGCTGGAAATCCTGCCATAGCATTCCAAGATTGGGTTACTTCTGAATCGTTGCAATGGGGAAGACGTCGCATGTGGAGGATTTTTAGGATTCGGCGACAATGGTTCCCAAGCTTTTCTCTTTGGGCACTCCTTACCATAAGCTGGAATTCTCTTTACAAATGTGGTATTTATGGAATTAATGCACACGCCTTACATTTCTTAAATTATATTTTAATATCTAGATTTAATTTACTATTATTACTATTTATTTATAAGTAAATGTAAAAAATTAATTAAATTCCTTCTTTTCATCTTTTACTTTTTATTTTACTACTTTCTAATTATTAATTAAATCAATTAATATTTTTAATATCTATTCACCGTTTTATTTATTTATCTATCACTAAATATTAATAATATATATTATTAAAATATTTAACTATCTTTTTATTTAATAAATTCATTTTTTATTTAATTTACTCATTTGAAATATTATATTATCTTATTTAAGCCGTAGATAATTATTTATGATATTTTCAGTGTAATTACTAATTCATCACTTTAAATCGTGATAATTCATTTTATTTATTTTATTTACTTATCAAACTTGAAAGTTTAATTCTAACTATATAATCATCCATGTTATTTATTAAACTCCCTAAAAAAATAATAAACGGGACGCTTCATATATTTATAGATAAAAATATATGTTTAAAGAGATGTTATTTCATGTAATGATAAATATCCATAGTACATTGTTCTCTTGTGTTAAAATTAGACAAATAGTGAAGAGTTAATGATATAGTGTTGGGTCAAAAATATGGTTTACACTTTAATTTTTTAAGCAATTGGGTTTTCAGTCATGTAATATGTATTTGCGGTAGTGTTCACGCCCAGGTGGGTGTTTACGGCCGTGAACCTGTTCACGACCCATGTTCCATATAAATATAGTGTTAGTGGTGAGGAGTGCAAGAGAGGACATGAGGACATAAGTGGTACACGGCTGAGAGAGAGAGAGAGAGAGAGAGAGAGAGAGAGAGAGAGAGAGAGAGAGAGAGAGAGAGAGAGAGAGAGAGAGAGAGAGAGGAGCTTAAGTGTGTGAGTGTGTGAATCTCTTGTAAGGATCTTCATTGATATCATCAATACATTGAAGATTCATATTTTTCATCTTCTCCTTCTCCTCTATATTGATCTTGCATCATCTGTTTGATTGGGATTCCGCACCATCAAGCGGACCTGATTTGTACACAAGCGAATTTGAGACTTACAAGTGGTATCAGAGCTTGGATTGTATCAATCAATTTGGCAGATCTGGAGCATATTTGATCTTATTTTTGAATGATTTTTACATTTTTTGATAGTTCTTGGCAAAATAGTAGGGGTTTGTTCTTTGCGTTTTTCATAAAACCGAGTTTTGGATCGGGGTTTGGAGCAAAAAGGGTGAAAAACGTCGTTTTTTCTCGTAACTGTTAAAGGGTTCTCGGCCTTGGAAGAAGCATTCTCGGCCCCGAGTCCGAAGAATTTTTTATGGCCCGAAGTTCGTTTACGACCGAGAAGTGTGTGCGGTCCGAGGTCTTCGCCTGTTCACGGTCCTCGCCTGGGATTCACGGTCAGCAGGAGTTCTAGGTCGGCTCAGTAGTCCTCGCATTCGCGGCCTATACTTAAAAAAGTGGGGATTTTGGAGATTGCAAGATTCGTACTCGGGTACCCTGACTCTTCAACCCTCCGTCTTACCACTTGATCCAGCAGGGAACACGTTTCATTCCTTCCCGAGTTAATTCATAAAGCTTAGCTGCTTCTTCCAATTTTGGAATAATGACATTTTTGCCCAAAATCAATTTTTCAAATTTTCAAATTTAATTTTCAACCAAAAATTTTAGTTTTAAATTTTTTACTTTTATTTTTGACTTTTGACTTCGACCTTCAAGTTTGACCTTTGACTTTAAACTTTGACTTTCTCTTTTAACCTTCAAATTTTCAAATTTAGCTTTTTGGTTTGACTTTTTAGTTTGAGTTTTTAAATTTGACTTTGAAGGTTGACTTTTGAATTTTTAGTCAAAGGGCATTTTCGGTAAACAATGACTTCTTCAAGCATCCCGGTAAATGGAGTTTCATGTATCCATCTTGTGAAGCTACGATTAAATTTTTATGAGAGCAAATTGAATTAATAAAGAGGGACAACGAGGAACTTAAGTATGAGCGATACACCCTTAGGAAAGGCCAGAAACCATTGAAAGAACAGTTAGAAGCCAAGACTAAGGACTTTAGAAAATTGCAAAAGGATTACAGCAACAAGTGTGTCACCTATAAATACCTTGAGAAAGAACTTGTTGCTGTGACTAAAGAACTTGACACATTGAAGATCCATTTTCAAAATGCTGATTTTAACTTCAAGAAATTCGATGTGTCAAGTGAAAAGGTTGAAACTATGACTGAGAAACAATTAAAGTTTAAGGATAATCAAACCAAGGGTCTAGGGTATAGTAGTGTTCCACCTCCCTTTAATAACAACTATAACCCACCCCTTGAGACCATAGAGGAAGAAATGTCCGCTCAGTATGGCCAAAACCCTATCCCAACTTCAGTTAAGACTGAACCATATGGGCCTACTAAGGTTATTTAGGAGAACGTTTCTGATGCTTCTTCTTTGTGTGCAGGTATAGTAGTGGAAGATGAGAACAAGGAAGACTCTATTGAACAAAACAATGTCTCCTTGAACTCTGAATCTGTTACTTCTAACTTAGTTACTTCTGATCAACCTGCTATTGGTAAATACAGGCCACTAATTCAAGCTAAACAGAGTGCCTGTTGTATGTGTGCATGTGGGAACAATCAGAGACAAGGCAAGGTTACGCCACCAGAGGTAGGAAGAAACAACTTTCTAGTGAAGAAAAAGACATGTTTTCACTGTGGAACACCTAGTCATATTACCCGAAATTGTCTAAATTGCGCATACGTTCCCTACTACGCACAAGGCTGGCAGAATATGCAGAGTGGGAGATTCTCCAAAAGAAATCATTCGAGGTCAGAAGCGCGCAATGGTAACTGGAACGCGCAGAAGGCCAAGAATCAAAAACACAAGGCCAAGAATCCAACTCCCAAGAACAAGAAGGGAATGTCGGCCAAGAAGTCCAATCCAAGAGATGCTCCGGTGAAATCAAGATCAGTCAAATCAAAGTCATCTCGAAGAACGGCTTCAAGTTCAAAGTCATGTGCTGAGGCACCCATCCGCTCGAACAAGAAATGGGTTAAGCTCAACTATAGATGGGTACCAAAGATTCAATCTCCTAAATCGTCTAATGATTCTAACATTTCTACATCTTCTGTTTTTGATAAGCAAGACATGTCATGGGAAAGAGTACCCTGCAAGGATGAAAAAGGTCGACCCAGTTTAAAAATGGACTTGGTTCCAAAGACTAACTGATCCAGCTCTGTGCTAGAATAGCTATGGAGGCATATCATCAGACTTTAGTTTGTTGATAGTGGTTGTTCCAAGCATATGATAGGGGACATCTCTCAACTGTACAACACTCATAACTATGTTTGAGAGTATGTGTCCTTTGAGGGAAAGGGAAAGGAAGAAAGGAAAAGATCACACATGGGGTTTTGTGCTTAACGATGTGAAGAATTTTCGGATTTGTTCTGAGATTATGCATGTTGTTCTCAGACCTTCTGGATGCAAATTCAATCGGTGACTTACGTTTTGATTTTTCTTCTCGATACTCCTGAGTTTATCTTAAATTGATTTGTTTTGAATACAATCATTTAGTTACTTATTGCTTTTCATTAGTAGGTATTGTTTGGGAAGTGATATCAAGAGAATAATAACGGGCAGTCTAAACCAGTGTAAGGTACGTAATCTGAATTATCTAGACTATGTGTTCAATGTGCTAGTAGGCACGAAGGATTTGACAGTTTGGATTTAGATAGGGTTGTTTGGACTGACCATATGACGCTCAGGTAGATTGAGCAGTGAGATAAACATGGGAACCCACATGATACACTAAATTAATATGCATCTAGAACCGTAGTTCGACTTTTCCTCGATGTATGGACTTATGTCCTTAATTCTGATTCTAATAGGGCGACTGGGGGGTTCTGATAAAGTAGGTCTGTAGGAAATTATCTTCTTGCTTTCTATTTGTCAGTAATATGTTGCTTCCTCTACATGATTGGAAGAGATACGACCTAGAATGCAACATATGCAACTCTATTTTTATGCATCTTCTTTATCTTTGCAATTCTTCTTATCTATTAGCGATATGTTGTCTCCTCTACGTGATTGAAATGATCCGACCTGGAACACAGGATATGCAACATTCTACATCTCAATCCCTCTATCCTAGTTAGCCATATGTTGTCTCTTCTGCATGATTCAAAGAGATCCAACCTGGGACACAACATATGAACCTATATCCAAATATTTCTTCCTCCTTAATAATTGTCTACTCACCTAAAGTAAGGAGTCCCTAGGAAGTTCTTGATAACCAGGGTATATCGGGAAGTGGGGAACACATTCTAGTACAACTAAAATTGAACCATTTAAAAGATTGTCTGTAGATCTCGCTGCTTAATTTAAGTGGACAACAATACCTGTGGTCGTCGTCAGCTAAATGGTATATCTGGAAAAGTTTGTCAACATGCTTCATGTTTAAGTGGACCACAATATCGGCAATTGACCAGATCTATTCATGAAGGTGAAGGTACTGATAAACAAGTTGAGACTGTCTCACAACTTTGATCCCAGATATTTTTGTTTTTGTTAAATTTGTTCATAGTTTTCCTATATGCACAAATTTAGGGGGAGAATTTTTAAAAAAAATCAAACAAAAATTAAAAAAATCCAAAATTTAAACAAATATCAGAAAACTAAAATCCAAAAATAGCGTTATTTCTGTTTTTTTTTTCAGAAAATATGAAAAATCCAAAAATAATGTGTGCTAAGTTTTCTTTTAGTTTTGTTTTGTCTTGAAAAGTGAAGTCAGATGTAGATGAGACTCGTGGAAACAGTATCGAGATTTTCTGAGCCAAGGCTTCATCTGTGAGTGTCGAAGAATTTTCATTCGAAGTCGCAAGAAATGAAGACTATTCTTTCAACACTCAATCTTTCAACCCCAAAAGCAAGGTGAAACTGCACTTGAAGATTATGCGACGGATTGCATTGAAGCCTCCTCAATCAGTCTGCTGCTATCTTTAACCTGTTGAAGTGATCTAGAAGATTAGCTCTCTCTATTGTTCTATCTGAAGATTCTCAAGCTAAAGTGCCATTTTTCAAGAATCTTTACATGAAGCCTCTCACCCAATGTGCGTTCAGGGTCAAATTTTCAAGAAAAGTCCAACTGCTCAAGATGAAGTCATTTATTGAAAATTCATCAAGTTCATCTTGAAGCAGTGAAGAAATCGAAGATAAAGGCTGAAGCCAAGCTCCAAATGAAGATTGACAAGAAAATCCAGCTACATTTTTAGGGGGACTTTGTTGGTTTAATTACAAAAGAAAGCTATAAACCAAAGGGAGATTTTTGGGTCAAAAATATGGTTTATACTTTACTTTTCTAGGCAATTGGGTTTTTAGTCATGTAATATGTATTTGCGGTTGTTTTCACAGCCCAAGTGGGTGTTTACGGCCGTGAACTGGCTCACGTCCGTGAACCTATTCACGACCCATGTTCCATATAAATATAGGTTAGTGGTGAGGAGTGCAAAAGAGAACGTGAGGACATAAGTGGTACATGGATAGAGAGAGAGAGAGAGAGAGAGAGAGAGAAAGGAGCTTAAGTGTATGAGTGTGTGAATCTCTTGTAAGGATATTCATTCATATCATCAATACATTGAAGATTCATATTTTTCTTCTTCTCTTTCTCCTCTATATTGATCTTGCATCATCCGCTTGATTGGGATTCCGCACCATCAAGCGGATCTGATTGACACACAAGTGAATTTGGGACTTACATATAGAAACTAAGAATTCAGGATTGGAGGAAGAATCTTCCAATTTTTCTATATTTCATCAACCATGGGTCCATACATTTATACATGAACGAAATAACAAACTTATCAAGTGTACAACCTATTCTCAAGGAACTTGATATTATCTACAACAAATATTTGTAGCACCTGGTTTCTGGTATGTATTTCTTGTAATTAATAATTCTTAAATTAATGAAATTTGCCTTGGACTTGGCGAGTTGAAGGAACAACTCGCCGAGTAGGAGCAGGATGAGATGAGGGTTCTGAGCCTCGACCTCGGCGAGTCGGTTCCTGGACTCGGCGAGTAGGCCCTGTTTGGGCAAAAAGCATAACACGGGTGTTTGCACCCTATTTAAACGCTCTAACTTGGCCTCCTTTGTCCCTAACACTTCCAGAGAGCTGAAGAGCGAAATCCTAGCCCCCATTTTGTTTTTGAGAGTGATTTTGGCTTTGTGAAGAAGGTTTGGAGCTTAGAAGAAGAAGAAGGAGGTTGTAGTGTGCAAGGAGGGGAGGTAGATCCGGAATCTACACTGCAAGAGGCTTCCATTCAGGTAGAAAAGCCCTTACCTTGATCACTAGTTCTTTAGATTCCCTTTTTGTCCCTAAAATGGTGGTTTTCAAGCCCTAAAACACCATACTCCTTGTGTTTGTGCTTAATGATCCGAAAGGAATTCAGATCTAGACCTTATGGACGTATTAGAAGTATAAAGTTTCTGTGGTTGGAGTGTTTGAGGTGCCCATCGAGTGTATGACCTCATAAAAAGCTTGGATCTGCCTTTTTGAGCTTGTAGGGCCATTCATGCACGTAAAGTTCTCAACTTTACGTGATAAGCATGCCCTAGGAACATAGATCTATGGTTTTGAAGCGTTGCATGTCTCAGATTTGGTCTATATGGGAAATGGGTCAAGGGACTCGGCGAGTCCCCAAAGTGGAACTCGGCGAGTTCTATGAAGATGGCCTTAGACTCGGCGAGTTGGATGAACAACTCGGCGAGTCCTATGAAGATTGCCTGGAACTCGACGATTTGTTCTTCAAACTTGACGAGTCATATGAACCATTACTGAGTAAGAGGGGTTTAAGTGTTGAAGGTCCAACCCTTCGTACCTACACGCGGAATTAGCAATTTAACGTGTAGCAATAGTCCCAGAAACCCAAATCCTCAAGATGGATGCTCTGGTGAGGATTTGGAATCGAGTAGGAGATCTGCTCGTGGGACTCGGCGAGTTGTTCTCGGACTCGGCGAGTCGGATCGCGAGTCGGTCTAATCGTCCCATGTAGTGAGTTATGGGTGACTCAGTGAGTGGAAGAGGGACTTAATGAGTTAGTACTGGTTTAATAGGAGAGGGACTCGGCGAGTCTGCGCCGTGACTCGGCGAGTCCAGTAAACTGGAAGTTGACTTTGACCAAGGAGTTGACCTTGGACCAGGGGTGGGTCAGTCATTTGACTCAAGGGTATTTATGAGTTACTAATCTATGCTATGGATTTATAGCCGGAGGATTACCGGTGCAGCAGTTAGACGTCTAGCAAGCAGACTTTCAGCAGCTACTTTTTGAGATGAGTTACCTTCCAGTAGCAGTGGGTCTACGGCCACAATGCCAGCCCACCAGTAGGAGTTGTATGATTAGATGATTGTCTTTATGATATTCATCTAGGGTTACTACTACCTGTGATATGTTTATGTGCTAGTATGATATGATGCTATGTGCTAGTGACAGTAGGAGAGTTAGTCCCCGGTCTACCGGTCGACAGGGCCGAAGGGGCAGTCATGCCCAGCCATGCTAGATAGATTATGTGGTATGTCTTATATGGTAGTAGTAGGGGTGAAATAGTCCCCAACATCTGGTCGAGAGGACCGAAGGGGAGTCCAGCACCTAGATACGCTAGTCAGTATCCGGTCGAGAGGACCGAAGGGGAGGCCAACACCCAGATATGCTAGCTAATATCCGGTCAAGAGGACCGAAGGGGTAGGTCGGGCACCCAGATATGCCTGACAATATATGTATGACATGTGGTTATATAGTATGTGGTACAGTGGGGGAACTCACTAAGCTTCGTGCTTACGGTTTTTAGTTGTTGTTTCAGGTACCTCATCAGCCAAGGGGAAGGAGCTGGCGCGGTAGCGACATATCACACACACGCTCTTGTTTTTCCGCACTATGATACATTCTGGGATTTGTACTCTAACATTATTATGATTTACGTTTTGGTTTACAGACACGAGACATGTTTATTTAAATGATATGGTCGAATGATATTTTGTTACAAACGTTTGCAAACCACTTAATTAAAAATGAATTTTTTGGCTCGTATTTTGGGGTGTTACAATATTTCCTATCATTGCTCTCATTAACACTCCCCTCAAGATGGAGAATATATATCTATCATTCCCAGCTTGAGAAGAGAGCACCCAAACACTCTCCCACACACTGCTTTCGTTAACATATCTGCAAGACGATCTTCAGAGCTTACGTGTGGAAGTTGTATAGTCTTCCTTTCGAGATGATCTTTTATGAAATGTCTATTAATCACTACATGTTTTGTTCTATCATGTTGAACAGGATTATTCATATCTTCACAGCTGACTCGTTATCATAATGTAGTTGCGTGGGAGATAAGAGAGATATCCCTAGATCACGTAAAATCCGCTTTCTCCCTAATAATTCACATACTCCATGCACCATTCCTCGATATTCTACCTCATCACTTGATCTTCACACTACTTTTTCCTTTTTACTCCTCCAAGTTACAAGGTTACCTCCAACGTAAGTGAAATAACCTGAGGTGGTCTTCTTGTCCATTCGGTCACCAATCCAGTCTACTTCTGTATATCCCATGACTTTGTGATCTTGATTTTTTCCAAAAAATAACACCTTACTAGGAGTTCCTTTGAGGTACTTCAATATTCGGTACACAACCTTCATATGCTCTTCACTTGGGGCATGCATGAACCGGCTGACTACACTCACTGCATATGCAATGTCGGGTCTTGTGAGTGAAAGGTATATGAGTTTCCCGACTAACTTTTGATACCTTTTATTATTTATGGGTAAATGATTTGGAAATATAGCCAGTCTTTGATTCACTTCGATTGGATTCATTCTTGTTTCAATCAACAAATCTAGTATATACTTTCATTGACACATAGTAATTTCGGCTTGTGATCTTAAAACTTTAATACCTAAGAAATACTTTAGGTATCCTAGATCCTTTAATTCAAACTTTGTGGCAAGTAGTTCTTAAAGTCTCTTCATTTCTTCTGAATAATATCCCCTCACCACCATATCATCAACATAAACGATAACGGCCATTACTCTCCCATCAACATTTTTTACAAACAGCGTGTGGTCAGCATTGCTTTTTTATACTCGACTTTCTTCATGAATGTTAAGAATCACCCAAACCAGGCCCGAGGAGATTGTTTCAGCCCATACAATGCCTTCTTCAGCTTGCATACTTTCCCTCTACAGATGATACCTGGTGGTGGTTCCATGTACACTTCTTCCTCTAAGCATCCATTTAAGAATGCATTTTTCACATCAAATTGCTTTAAGGGCCAGTCTTCGTTTGCTGCAATGGAGATTTGTATGCGGATGGTATTAATTTTCACCACCGATGCAAATGTGTCTCCATAATCAATTCTATATTTATGTGTGTATCCCTTAGCCACAAGTCTCTCCATGTATCTATCAATGTTTCCATTCGAGTCTATTTTTACAGTATATATATCCATTTGTATCCCACCAATTTCTTCTCGTGAGGTAAGGTGACATGTTCCCATGCTTGATTTTTCTGCAATGCATCCATTTCTTCATTCATAGATTTCTTCCACTTATCCTCCTTCAAGTATTCTGTACGTCATGTGGTATGGAGATGGAAAATAAGTTGTTCACTATTGTTACATGTGAGCTTGCTAGCCAATGACGTGACACGTAATTTCCGATTTCGTACTTCCCCTTTGCATTCAAGTCTGGTTGGTTTTGTTTCTTTGGAATTCTTTGCGTTCTTCTTATTGGATATCTTAGATCATATTCATCTTCTATTTCCTACAAAACATCACCAAACATATTTTCTTGAATATTAGTTACATTTAATTCTTCAGTATCCTCCGTGTTATTATCAGGTTCAGGTTGTGTGGCGGGGATTGTACTATCTTTAATCAAAGTTTCATGGTTAGGTATATTCTTGTTTTCTTCAAGGTTAAAGAACTCTATGTCATCACAAAGTTCTAGTGACATGATATGTATGTTTGCTTCTTCGATTCTCTTCTTTGAAGTGAATATCCATCGTCAAAGAATTTTACAGTTTCATTAAACAACACATAGCGGGTTACATGCACCTTATCTTCGATTAGATCATAGCATCAATATCCTTTATTTATCTGTATATCCTATTAAAAACATCTAACATCTCTTGGTTCAAGTTTTCCCATGTATGTATGGACATAGGCAGTGCATCTAAATAGCATTGGTTCGAGTTCAATGTTGACCAGTTTTTCCAACAGTTCATTTAACTTCTGGAGTGGAATGTTGAATTCAAGCACACGTGATGGGGGTCATGTTCATAAGATGTGCAGCTGATCACGCTGCATCTCCTTAAAAATTTCTTGGGACATTTATATCAAATATGGAAGCTCGGACAATTTCTAGTATATTTTGATTCCTTCTTTCTGCTAGCCCGTTTTGCTGGGGTGTTCTAGTACAAGAAGTTTGATGGTGGATCGAGTTTTCATGACGAAACTGAGTCATCTCATGACTGATATCCCCACCCCCCCCCCCATTTTCAGACTATAATATTTGAATTTCCTTCTTATATTTGGTTTTGATAACTTGGTATAACTCCTTAAATGCAAACAATACTTCTCTTTGTTTTTTAATAGAGATGCCCAAATCATTCTTATACATTCGCCAATAAAAGTTACAAATACCATGCACCACTAGAAGTAGAGATTGGGGAAGGTCCCCATACGTCTGAATGATTTTTCATAAAAGGTATAGTAGTTTTATTGTTGCTAGGGACATAAGAAATTCTTGTGTTTTTTTTTGCTAATTCACAAATGTCATACTTGAATTCACTTTCAACAAAATTTAAAAATAAATTTGGTTTGAGTTTCTTGAAATAACTGGATGACAAATGTCCTAAGCTTCGGTGCCATAACATTGCTACCGATTTATTTGCTTCCCTTATTCCTGTATGAAATGCCTTTCTTCGAAGATTTTCTTCAAGATCGTAAAATCGTCCCTTTCTAGTACCATAAACAAGAATTTGATGTGCTACCATATCCTCAAATACACAGTCATTTGGCCAAAAAATTACATAATAATGCAATGCTTCTGTAATTTGACTAACTGATATTAAGTTAGACGATAAGGATGGGACTACAAGGACTGAATCAAGGTCCATGGAGTTTGATATCCTAACAAACCCTTCACCGGTTAGTTTTTTCTAATTCTCCATTCTCAGTTTGGATGATACTTTGTTTTGGAGAATGTGAAGTTGTTCAAATTTTTGGGTTGTTTTGATGGATTTTATATGCAATAATGCAGATAAATCCTTATACACTTAATGGTACATGCAACCAATTAGATCTAGTCATAAGACTATTGAAGTAACATTCTGTTGAACAACAAGAACCTTATAAACCCTAGCTATTTTCGAATTAAAATAAACAAGTTAGGGATTACATACCTTTTTTATTGTTGTAGTAAACAATCAAATCTATCCTACTTGAAATACTCTTGGAAGCAAGCCGTGCCTATGATGGTTCATACCCAAACACTAGCAACCAAGGAGACTAGAAGAGATGAGAAGGTAATTTTGGCCATCCTTCTAAAGAGTGATTAATCGAAAATATGAAGACAATAGGTCCTATATATAAATGATAGGAAAACCCTAGATAACCCTTACTTGATTAAAATAATAATATCTTAAATTCGGTAATCATCTGGTTTCCTAATTATCTCCAAGAGATATTCTAGAACCCCAAAATTCCCTCTAAACTGTCCACCTCTTGTGGAAAGTTCTTGAATGCCTTTTATTCAACTATTGAACAATTACAACTTAGGTCCTTGCACTTTTAGTTAATCCAATTAGCCCTAAAATGAATTATAATTAATATATTTTCTCATATTATATTAACAAATCATTTATTTCTATTTATTAATTATATAATAAATCAATAAATCAGACTCTCTCTCCAAAAGTCATCCTATTCAATTACTAAGTTTGAGGGAAACCCAAAAGGACTTTGTCAAAAGTTCAAGTATACACCAATTTAGTTATTGGCTTAGACATCTAATCCAACAGTCTCCTACTTGGATAACTCTATAACTACAATTGCCAATATAACTTCTAAACTAACAACAAATGGTGCTTCCCAGAGCAACTCCAGTCTCTGATCTTCATAAAACAGTCTTAAGATAAGTGATCACATATTCCTTCGTTCTACAATATATAATATGGACACAAGACATGGATTGAAATCAATCTCACTGTCTAAAATTTTGTTTATTGATTTCTTAATTTATGACGATTGAATTCAAACTACTAATTAAACACATCAATTTAGTCCATGCTCGGCCAAGCTCTCCAGATGTCCGCATCAAATCATTGAGGGGACCAAATATTTTTATTTTCCCATTAGGGTAAAAGGAACAAATATATTTCGACTCATATTCTTGTATCTTTTATTCACCAAATCATGCATGACACTAGTTTTATGACATTAAGTTACTAATGCGTGTACATAACACCAATGCACACCAGACTTGTAAATTACAACTCATATATCTCCATTTCAAGAATATAATATATTATTGTCTCAGAATTACTCGTGATAGAATCCATGAAGTAATTCTGTAAATGTGAACATTGTAGTAATCTTATTGCAATGTCTAATCCTTATAGACAATCTACAATTCAATTCATGACAGTTGTAATTCACTACTTACTTCCAAAAGTATGAGCGACTATGGAATTTGAATAATCAAATTATTCAGGAAGTAAAACATGCAAAGTGAAACATAATAATAAACCAATTAACTATGGTCTCAAACCTATTATATATAAATAATCTCTATTATTTAATCACCATAATAATTATGACTTTATTCATTACATAATGGTTCAAGTAATCAACTAACCAATTGAACTAAATAACATCAGCTATGTCATGTTCTGAACAAGAATACTATGCCTCTCTATGGTCCTTCCTTTGTAAACAGATCGACTGGACACTATTCCAATGATTCTCATTTCATAATTCCAAATTTTTGTCACAGTAAAAATATATAGGAACTCTAACCTTACATGCATTGACCTTCTATGATGTCGAGGCTTCAAAGTCAAAGAGACTGAGCCAACGATATTACAAAATGTTCCATTGGAACTTTGTTACTAGAAATAATTCAATGGTAATGAAGTTTCAAACTCAAGGTACACTCATTTGAACACTTCTACTACATTAAATTTTCCAACTCACATATAAATTTAATAATCAACTCTCACTATGGAAACATTTCCATATTCCCATACGACCATCAATTTTGACCAAGAATCATCTCAATCTAAAACATGTCACTATGGGCCGTCCAAATCAATATCATATTTCCAACTATCCACAAACAACTAGTCCTTTGGTATAACCTCAGAATGTTCTTCACAGTCGTTTAATAACTTTAGTCACACAAAAATTCTAGTTCTTTTCTCTTATAATTCTTTGAGAATTTGAAATTTAGAATAAGTGAATATTATAGCATACTTAATCGATCCTATATGTGAAACATATGAGACTCGTTTCATTATATCCAATTTATTTTAATTCTCTTGCTATAATATTTTCATATAGGGAATTTCCTATGATGAACACTTTCAACATGATATTGACATATGTCTATGAGTAAGTTCTATTAAACTATATGATCTAATTATTTAGATTCAAAATGAAGTATGAGTGCCCTCTCCTAAACCCTACTATAGAGAAACAATTCCCAAACTTTGCAATTTGAAAATTTAAAAACTTTGTTCCATATGAACAATACTAACATAACAATTATGCTCCCACTAGCTTTGACATGTACCTATAAATCAATTAGACTTCTAGAAATCAACACTCTTGACTTTCTTACTGAAATAGATATTTCTGTTACACGATGTTTCGATAAGTCTCCAAATAGACTTCTCAATCTTATACACCTTATTTGGATAACATATGTGTGTTTTTAAACCTTTTCATAACTTATAACTATAAGTGTTTGAAAGTTCAAACAGTTTATTGTCATTTCTCACAATTCGAAATATGAAGAGGGATGTAGCAATCATATTGTGAATTTGAGAATGCAGCTAACACAACCAATATCCATATGGATCTTTATCAGATCTTTAAAATCTATTAGCGAAAGTGTTTCCTCATAATCATTCTCATGAATTAGAGTGAAAACTTTACCACCTAGATTTTATGGTGCATCCGTTCCCATCCATGTGAATCTATCATTTGCAACCTACAATCATAAGATAGGGTTTATGACCAAACCAAAATCAAATTTAGATTTCATTCATGGACTGAACTTCGCTTATTCTAAATTTCTTGCCCTCTTGTAACACAAGGGCCTACCAGTGCTTCCGTGTTGTTAAGCAGCTCATCTGTATTGATCAATGTACTTTCACCGACCAACGTGATTTGGTTTTGTAGTTAAATGAAAAACATAGAACTCATAAGCATTGCCAATCAACTGGAAGGTGCATAGAATAAGAATGTCTCAATCAAGCAAGACTGGATATCAACCTCAGGTTGCATGTTAGTGATAACTAAAAGGTTTATTGTTGATTGAATCTTGAAACTCTCAAGATCAACACGACTCTCACTGACTTTTTGACATATAATTTTTCTCTCAATGAAGATTCCTTGACGAGCTAAAACAGATATTCAAAAGTTCATGTGGATTCCTAACAACAAAAACACTTCATAGAATAGGTCTCCGTTTATCCTTTTTTCTTGATTAACGTAAAACATCACAAATCCAATTCTATATGTGGTAGAGTAAGAAAACATTTAACTCCACATATTTTTAGGTGTTTTCAACCTTCTTAGTTTTAAGAGAGTTTCAAGATATGACTCACAATTACTAGATTATGGCTTTAAAACTTGATTTGGAATGAAGTATGACTCATCTCTTGAACGGACTATTTCTAACAATATCTGATTCCTATTTTTAGTCATATTGTTGCACTAAGATATTCTTTAAGGATTAATTGTGATGTAAATCTGTAGTCACTAAGATGATCATAAAACATGATACTAAAATATTCTCTTTTCCTTTCAGATTGGAGAAACTTTTATCTTTCTGCCTAATAGATTCTTTTATTCATTTTGTTACTCTTTGAATCTTTTCAAATTATCATAATTATGCTTAATCTTATAATCACAAACATATTTACTGAAGCATAAGTCAATCAAGACGAATGAAGTTATCGTCCTTTGTGGTGGGTCTGAATAGTCCATATCAACATGTAGTAGATCCATTAATCTAGCTTTCACTTGACTCGCATAAACATGTGATCAACGAATTAATCAAACTTTTGCAATGAACAACATTCTCATACACTATACAATATGAATTGTATAACACCAAGTATATGTTTAGTTGGTGATGAGATTTCTTTTCACTTGGTTAATAATTAAAATATCACAAGCGATATCTTAAAAAGCAAATCCACAATTAATGTTATTAATATCATAAATGTAACCAAAACTTTCATGAATGTCATTGCAAGGAAATATATATAAAATGAGGCAACCCAATAAACCAAAATTTCACTTCTATTGAAAATAAACGAAAAAATGGCACCTGTCCTTACAAAGCATAAAATGAAAACTATGTTTTAGATATCTCCTAAGAGTAATAGCAAACTATTAAATTATTCCAACCTTTTAGTAGTAGCTCCAAATTATGATATTTGAACCATGTGACCAAAGTCCATTTTTTACGATCATATTTAGCTCACCTTGTTCAAGCTTTCTTCTTTCTCTTAGCTCCTTTAATACTATCAAAATGCGATCATGATGTCTACAAAGAGGAACCTATAAAACAATGAAGTCAGATAATGGATGTACCTGAAGTAGAGTCACACGACTTGATTTTAAGATCTTTCAGGTATTTTGGGTAGCTTTGTTTCCAATATGCCTTCAATTGGTAGTAAAAAAATGGAATATTTGGGATCAACACATCGAATGATCCCAGAACTAGCCATTTTTCTTTACCATTTGATCAAATAGTTTGATCTTGGACAAACCCTTTCCATTTGGGAAGAGAAGTCTTTTCTGGACCACCATTGTCACCATTGTCAATGTCCATGGAAAAAATTGGAATTAGACCAAATAAGCATCCTTGTTTTAGATGTGCTCTTAAGCATTTCTGCTTCAGCAACAATCAACATTTGGGTCAGATCAATTAGGTACATGTCGATATTCCTCATATAAAAGTTCTCAATGAACTGATCATAAGTCTTTGGAAGTGAGAGAAGAACCAAGTTGATGGCTAGTTCCCATGGGAAAATGACACCCAATCTATCCAACTTGTCAATGTATGATTTATTTTCAAAACATATGTAAACAAAAAGTTTCCATCTTGATGGTCATATACCAACAGGGATTGATTTGTATCATATCTTTCGAAAAAAAAAAGTGACATTGAGAGAGTGACGGGAGGAGGAGGAGGAGGAGGTGGAAGAGTGATTATCTCTAGTTCCATCATTTCCTAAGGAAAGGAAAAACAATTTCACCTTGACTTGAAATTAGAAGACCATCTATGGAAGCTTGAGGAGAATTATTTCAATAAGAATGAGGAAGACCATTTCTATCTTTATAAGATATTTTAAAAAGATGATAAAAGGAGCATTCAAGTAAGTTGATTTTAATCCTTAATTATTAACCCATAAATTTTAAATTAAGGCTAGGATCCATATTTTAGATTTGAACTTTGAAGAGTGATGTCGTAATTAAATTCGAATCTATTTTAGGTTGGTAAGGCTTTTACCAATTCCAATCTTATTAAATCCTAGATCTTATGAAATTTACCGATTCTTATCAATGATATGTTTAATCTAGAATTATGCTCTCACTTTCATGACAGGGATGTCGAGGATAAAAAACGAGATGTGAATAACCATGCAAACTCGCTCAACAACCTCGATGTCATTTATCATCTCACATTGAGGTGCCGGTTAACCATACATGCTCCATGAACAATGATAAGTTACTAGATGCCCATCATATCTCTTTATAGTCCCTATTAGTTTGCCAATTAACCACACACGCTCCACTAACTACATATAAAAAGGGATGATGTGTGTTATCATGGATGAGCATACATTTCACATTTTTCTAAAGTAACTAAGAATGGGATTTAAAAATTGTTTAGTTACTTTATGTCATTATGCTTATTAATGAGATTATACCGTATCAAATCCATTCGGCTAACGACCCTTCACCACATAGGAGAGCGGCGGGTGAGAGTGGATACTCATTCAACGACCATTTATATGCCGCTTCCTTATACCCTCTTTATAGCATGGTTTCGTGAATGATGCGTACTAGCGATTTGACTGAGTTGTCTTATATATACTATATTAAGCTTTTAATAGTGTCTGAGTGTGTGTGCGTGTGTGTGTATATATATATATATATATATATATATATATATATATATATATATATATATATAAGGTTTATTTTAAAACATTACAAAATACAAGGTTTAATCCTTTTATAAATTAAACATTTTAATTTAACTAAATATAAACTAATTTATGGATTTATTAATGATCTTGTAATTAATTATTTAATTAAATTAATAATAAGATCCTTAAGGATAATATTAATTAATCTTATAATCAATCATTATCTAGTCTAGGAATATCTCCTAACGTTTAGGTTTTTATCAGATTATCTTTTTGTTAACAATTAATTAAATAAATCATAAGGATAATCCAAAAAGACAAGATATCAAATTACCAAGTAGAATATTCAAATTTTAGACAATTAAAATAATATTAACTAGAGTAATTCTCCAAGTCGAGTCTGTTCAAGTTCAATCAATGTACTATGAATTCTTACACAACCATACACTCTAATACCACATATGGGTTTTACATGCAATAACTCAGATAAATCTTTATATATTTAAGGGTACATGCAACCTATTAGATCTAGTCATAACACTATTGAAGTAACATTATTGAACAACAAGAACCCTATGAACCCTAACTATTTTTGAAATTAATAAAGAAGTTAGGGATTAAATGCCTTTTTGATTTTTGTAGTAAACAATCAAACCTATCCTACTTGAAGTACTCTTGGAAGCAATCACCAGAAATCTCGTGCCTCTGATGGTTCACACCCAAACCCTAGAAACCAAAGAGACTTGAAGAGAGGAGATGAGAAAGTAATTTTCGGTCATCATTCTAAAGGATTGATTGGTCGAAAATATGAACACAATAGGTACTATTTATAGTTGTTAAGAAAACCCTAGATAACCCTTACTTGGTTAAAATAATAATATCTTAAATCAGGTAATTATCTGGTTTTCTAATTATCTCCAACTGATATTCTAGAACCCTAGAAGTAACTCCAAACCGTCCACCTCTTCTGGAAGGTTCTGGAATGCCTTTTATTCAACTATTAAATAATTATAGCTTAGGCCCTTTCACTTTTAATTAATCCAATTAATCCCAAAATTAATTCTAATTAAATTCTTATTAATTTTTAATTAAAAGACACCATTTCTAATTAATATATTATTTTCATAATATATTAACAAATTATTTATTGTTATTTTTTAATTGTATAATAAATCAGTCTCTCTTTAAAAGTCATCCTATTAAACTATTAGGTTTGAGGGAAACCTAAAAGGACTTTATCAATAGTTCAAGTATATACCAATTTAGTTATTGGCATAGAAACCTAATCCAACACTTTTGTCATGTGGTCGGTTGCACTTGTGTCAATTATCCAACTGTTATTTTCAGTTTGGTGTTGATGTGACAATCAGAGCTGGCGGTGGATGTGTGGGCTGCCATGGGAATGTATTCTTCTTGAGTTTGTCCAGAGGATGCTACTATAACTTGGTCGAGTTTCTTACTTAGCTTATTTGAGAAGTCCCACCATTCAGGATAGCCAATGATTCTATAACACTTCAACTTTGAGTGTCCTTCCTCACAATGGGTACATGTTAATTTGCTTTTCTTACCATTTGAGTTCTTCTCTTTTCGAGGAAAGTGTTTAGAGACTATATGTACCATGCAATCTGGCTCGAGTTTTGTTTTTTCCTTAGTTTGTCTCTAGTTTTGGTCCTTGTGGATGTAGGCATAGCTAGATTCCAAACTTAGGGGTAGATCCTTCCTCATGATTTCACTCCTTTCTTGGTTGAAGTCAGCATCTAGACCCGCCAAGAAAATGTAAACATGGAACCGAGTCATAGTTTTGTTGAGACCAATAGTGTCATCTACTGTTGCTTCCTGTGTTGTTAGACGAATATCAATCTCTTGAAAGATAATCACAAGTTCATTGTAGTATGTGGGTAGCGATCTTCCATTCTGTCGAGTGTTGAATGATTTTCGATTTAATTCGAAGAGTTGTGTTTCATATGTTCCATCATAGAAGGTTTTCCCTACTGCATACCATATCTTCTAACTTTTCTATATTTCATCAACCACAGGTACATACATTTATACATCAAAGAAATAACAAACTTATCAAGTGTACAACCTATTCTCAAGGGACTTGATATTATCTACAACAAATATTTCCTATCACTGCTCTTGTCAACAAAGGTATTTACATTTTATCATGCTAAATATCATGTAAAAATAGAACGTTTCTTATGTTGGATTAGTATCTAACGCTGTAACTATATTTGATAAGTACTTGACCCGATTGTGCATGGTCCTTTTGGGTTGCCTTCACCATAGCAACTTGACAGGGTGATTTATATATAGAGAAGAGATATTGTTATTAATGTATTATAAGAATAATATATTAAAGGAATAATAATATTATTTGATTAATTTAAGTCAAAAATTAATTAGGAATTAACTTTGTGACTTAAAGAGATTAATTGAAGAAATGGGTATAAACTGTCAAATGTGTGATAGTTGTATTTTGAGCTAAGAATCCTTATGGATATGGGGTGGACGATTTTAGGGATGTGGATCACCTAGAAATCGTCCAAGGACTTATCTAGAAGGGATATTGGATTGCTTTGAGGCTAAGTTATCCAATTAGGGTTTTAGGGTGAAACCCTAGGAGCTCACAGTATAAATAGACCCTTGGGGTTGTGGAAATCGACACCCTTGTTATTGGAGTAACCCTAGAGCCGATTTCCCTCTTCCTTACCTCTCTCAAATCCTTTTCTTGCTCGTTGGTGTTTGTAAGCCATTAGAGGGGTGACAATTGTGACTCTAAGCTCCAAAAAGAAGAAGGTTTCAAGCAAGTAACTCAAGGTATTACTCTAGATCTGTTTTCATATGTTTTGATTATTAGTATACACTAGATCTAGCCATGAAAGTCTTGGATATATTGCATGTTCAATTAGAGAAACGTAGATCCAAGCTATTGGGTTGTATGTGCACATAGGAAAGATTTATGTCCAAAACCCATCAGTGGTATCAAAGCCATGATTGGTTTCAATTGAATGTGATGCTTAACTGTTTTGCTTGCTAAAAATCGTTTTTCTTCACCTTTGTCCGACCCAACTCGGCGGGTCAGTGTCTGGACGCGGCGAGTCCAAAGCTTGACTCGGCGAGTTCCAGCGTCATACAGAGGATAATTCGGGATTTTATTGTTGTTTTGTCTTGGATTGATACCTAAATCGTTTTATTAAGTATAAATATGAATTTTAACCTAATTTAATGATTATCCTTGATATAAGAATAAATAATTTCAAATCTTGTGAATATTAATTATTTATATGATAAATATGGACTATTTAAGATTATTTGGTAATCATCTAGTGACTAAAATTGAATTAGGTGAAATATAGATAATTATGAAATTAATTGTTTAATTTGAATTATTTGTTATTTGATCCCTATTGTTTTGAAAAGTTCAATATTTATCCTGAAGTTTTGAAATTTGAATTTGGTGATTAATAGTTTAATTTAGAAGAATTTAAATTTCAACCCCTAGAATTTTACAAGTTTAAAATTCAACCCTATACTATTATATTATTAAAAGCTTAATAAATATATAAGTAAAATTAAAATGCTAGTCTTACCGTTAGTAGGCCTCATTCACAAAGCCGTTCTATAAGGTGGGTATAAGGTTGTTGCCTATAAAATGGCCCTTAATGGGTGTACACTCACACCCACCGCTTGCTTGACTGGTGGAGGGTCGTTAGCCGAACGGGTAGGATAGGGCAACTCTCTCTCCTCATTAATAAGTATAATGAATCTATAAAGTAACTAAACTATTTTATAAAATTCCCAATGTTAGCTACTTTAGGAAAAGTGAATTGATGCAATCCCATGAAATTGCACTTTGCACCCTTGCTAAGAAGTTAGTGGAGCGCGTGTGGTTTACCGGCACACTAATTGGTTCTAAGCAAAGGTGACAAAGGGTGATTCATTATTTATCATAGTTCGATGGAGCGTGTGTGGTTTACCGGCACATCGAATGGGTGATTGTAACAATGAAGGCACCGTGTAGATTTGCATGGTTATTCACACCCGCTTTGTGATCCTCGGTATCCCAGTCACAAACTAGAGGGGTATATCGAGATTTAAACATGCCATTGAAAGGTTCAATGAATCTCAAAGAAAATCTAGGAATTCTCAATAAAAAACTTAAGGTTATGTTTTCAAGGTGAAGAATTAGTGAATCATCATTCACTTACCTCCAAATTATTTGCATGTTGGATTACGGCATCCCTTTTCTAATATGTAAATAATGTTGTTGGGTCCTAGCCCTAATTTTTCATTTTGGGTGTTTAATTAGGGATCCAATTCTAATCAAACTTTGTCCTTTCTAATTGTAGATGTCGAACGCAAACAACGTTGCTGCTAACTCATTCACGTTAATGAGTCTTTGCCAAAAGGTGACTTTCGATGGTACGAACTTTAGCGAATGGATAAGATACATTCTCACCATTGCACGCTACGAGGACAAAGAGTATTTCCTCGACGAAAAGATCGAGAAGGTCAACTCGGAAATCGCTACTCCCGAAGAGATGGCTGTCTTTGAGACACACGAACGTGATGCAACGAAAGTCCATTGCATCATGATAGCCACTATGAACCAAGAATTCCAAAAGTCCTATGAGGACATGTATCCCTATGAAATGCATCAAGACTTGATGGAGAGGTACCACCAAAGCACGAGGCAAGAGCGCTACGAGATCATCACCAACATGATAACCGCCAAGATGGGAAGTGGAGAATCGTTAACCGTGCACTTGCAAAAGATGCAAAGATATGTTGATCGTCTTCGCAAGTTAAATGTTAACTTTGGGGAGGATTTGGCCATCGACATTGTTCTTCACTCCTTGCCTTCATGCTACAACCAATTTAGGATGACCTACCACATGAACAAGGAAGAGGTCACCCTAAGCAAACTCCAAGGACTCCTAAGGACTGTTGAGAGCAACCTAAAGGACAAGTTTGTTGCACCAACTCCCGCACCAACCGCTGCTCCTGTTTTGGCTATAGGGCAGGGAAGGGGAAAGAAGAGGAAGGCTCCGTCAAAGAGCCACCGCAAGGGAAAGTCCCAAGATGGTTCCTCTTCTAGTGGGACCAAGGTTGATCCTGCTAAGCCAAACCCTAAAAGGAGGCAGAGTGCCATCAGTGCCACAAAATAGGGCATTGGAAGAGAAGCTGCTCGGAATATCTGCAAGCCATCAAGGATAGAAAGATCAAGCCATCTTTTGCAGGTATATACACAATTAAATCTAATGATTCATCTCATACTATTTCTTGGGTTCTTGATACAGGATGTGGTTACCACATTTGTTCTGATTTGCAGGGACTAAGAAGAGATAGAGATGTGGAGAAAGGAAGAATAAATCTAATCATGGGAAACAGAAGATCGTCGCCTGTGACCAAGATTGGAGTGTATTCTTTAGTGCTTAGTACTGGATTAGGTTTAGATTTAAATAATTGTTGCTACTCGCAAGATATGGCAAGAAACATCATTTCATTTCATGGTTTGTTTAGACAAGGATTTAGATATTCGTTTAATAATATGAATGGTTCTATTTATGCATATCTAAATGGTGTTTTATACTTTGAAGCAATGCCTTGTAATGGAATTTATGAGACTGTTATGGTTGTAGATAACCTAGGAAATGATGTGTTGTGTATGGATTCTTCCAATAGTGTGGATAAAGCAACTTTGTGGCATTGTTGTCTTGGAAATGTCAACAAGAAACGCATAGCCCAACTCCAAAAGGATGGAGTGTTGGAGTCATTCGACCTTAGGGAAGATGACATGTGCAAATCTTGTTTACTTGGAAAGATGACCAAGTCACCCTTCACTGGCACTTGTAAGAGGGGTAAGGGTTTATTGGATCTCATACATACCGATGTATGTGGGCCCTTTAGATCCACCACAAAGGATGGAAACCGCTTCTACGTGACTTTCACCGATGATTATAGTAGATATAGGTATATTTACTTAATCAAGCACAAGTCTGAAACGTTTGAAAAGTTCAAAGAGTTCAAGAATGAAGTGGAGAATCAATTGGGCAGGAAGATCAAGATACTTCGATCCGATCGAGGAGGAGAGTACCTAAGTCTTGAATTCCACGACTATCTCAAGGAATGCAGAATAGTTTCGCAATTGACGCCACCTAGGACACCGTAGTTAAATGGTGTGGTAGAAAGGCGCAATCGAGCCTTGTTAGACATGGTTCGTTCTATGATGAGTTGTGCTTCACTACCTATCTCATTTTGGGGGTATGCCTTAGAGACTGTCGCCCATATCCTTAACCAAGTCCCTACAAAGAAGGTTGCCAAAACACTTCACGAGATGTGGACAGGGAAAGCTCCCTCGTTGGCACATATCAAGGTTTGGGGTTGTGAAGTTTTCGTAAGAAGAGAAACTCATGACAAGCTCGAACCTCGTAGTGAGCGATGTATTTTCATCGGCTACCCGCAGAAATCCTTTGGATATCTCTTTTATAGACCGAGTGACAATGTTGTCTTCGTTGCGAGGAGAGGGGTTTTCCGAGAACGAGAACTCATAAACCAAGGAGACAGTGGGAGGCAGATCGATCTTGAATAGATTCAAGAGTCGAGTGACGAAGGAACCTTTACCGCTGGCACTCAACCCAAGGAGGAAACTCCGCTAGAACCAATTGACGAGTCCTTAACTCTTAGACGTTCTGAAAGAGTTAGAGTTCAACCCCAGTTGTATGGTTTTCATATTACTACCGAAGGGGAAACATATATTAGTGATAGTACACTAATAAATCTAGATGAACCTAATTGCTATAAGGAAGCCATGGCAGGCCCGAAGTCTGTAAAATGGAAAGAGGAAATGGACAGCGAGATTCAGTCCATGTATGGCAACCAAGTTTGGAATTTGGTTGACAATGTGCCCGGACATAAGACGGTTGGGTGAAAATGGATCTTCAAGAAGAAGACCGATATGGATGGGAATGTGCACACGTACAAGGCGAGATTGGTTGCGAAGGGCTTTACTCAAACTCCCAGAGTTGACTATGATGAGAGCTTCTCACCAGTTGCGAAGATAAAATCTATTAGGGTGATGCTAGCTATTGCCGTATTTCATGATTATGAGATATGGCAAATGGATGTCAAGACCGCTTTCCTTAATGGGAAGTTGGCTGAGGATGTTTACATGGCTCAGCCAGAGGGTTTTGTCGATCCGAAGCATCCAAATAGAGTGTGCAAGCTTGAGAAGTCCATTTATGGACTTAAGCAAGCGTCTCGCAGATGGAATCTTTGCTTTGATGAGAAAGTCAAAGAGTTTGGATTTGTACAAAGCTAAGATGAATCATGTGTATATGTCAAAGCCAGTGGGAGCATAGTTAGCTTTCTCGTTTTGTATGTCGATGACATACTGCTCATAGGAAACGACATCCCGACTCTGCAGGAAGTAAAGTCCTGGCTTGGGAAGTGCTTTGCTATGAAGGACCTCGGAGAGGCTTCCTATATTTTGGGAATAAGGATAGTGAGAGAAAGAAGTAAGAGACTAATAGGACTTAGTCAGAATACTTACTTAGATAAGGTACTAAAATGTTTTAGTATGGAGAACTCGAAGAAGGGAGAACTACCGATACAGAGTAATACAAAGTTGAGTAAGACTCAAAGTCCGAGTACCGAAGCCGAGATAGCTGAGATGAGCCGAGTACCTTACGCTTCCGCAGTTGGCTCAATCATGTATGCTATGACTTGTACTCGTCCTGATGTGGCCTTTGCTTTGAGCATGGTCAGTAGATATCAAGGGAATCCTGGAAGAGCGCATTGGATTGCGGTCAAGAACATCCTTAAGTACCTTCGGAGGACCAAGGAATGGTTTCTAGTCCTCGGAGGGAGTGATGACTTAAAGCTGCGAGGGTATAGTGATGCCAGTTTCCAGACCGACAGGGACAACTACCGTTCGCAGTCGGGATGGGTATTTACCCTTAATGCAGGAGCGGTAACTTGGAAAAGTTCCAAACAGGAAACTGTAGCTGATTCAACGTGCGAATCAGAGTACATTGCAGCGAGCGAAGCGTCAAAGGAGGAAATATGGTTGAAGAACTTCATTGGCGATCTTGGAGTTGTGCCTGCTATAAAGGAGCCCATGGAAATTTTCTATGATAATGAAGGAGCGGTTGCCTTAACCAAGGAACCGAGGGATCATGGTAGATCTCGGCATATCGACAGAAAATATCACTTTATTAGACACCGAGTAGAAGGACACCTCGTGGTTAAGAGGATATCATCAGAAGATAACCCAACAAATCCGCTTACGAAGGGACTCAACAGGGTTAAGCACTTGCGGCATGCTAGGAGTATTGGGCTCAAGGATGATATTAGTTTAGATTAGATAGTTTTAGAAACATGTAATAGGTAAATGTAATTGACATTTGATGATTAAATCAAAGAGTATTGTTTATAAGTAAAGTTACTATCTTATGTTAATTGTTTAGCTATTGTTTCACTTTGCATGTTTTGACTTCTAGAATAATTGAGTTTATTAAGAATAATCGAATTATTCAAACTGTCCACAATCGTTCATATGTTGGAAGTAGGTATGAATGAAGATTGTCATGAATTGGTGTGTAGATTGTCTAAATGGTATTAGACATAGCAAAGGTTTGCTGCAACATTCGTGAGTGCTTATGAACAAGTTTTGAGCATTGGAATAAACTCGCGCTTGCTGGAATCACTTTGGGGTGATCGCAAGACGATAATATCATATGGTCTTAAAACCTAGATATATGGTTTATTATTTACTAATTGGTTGTACATTGATAATGTGAAACCGCAAAACGCATTGTTGTGTATAGTTGATTAGTCAATAAGTAAATGCATATAAGTCGAAGTTTATCTATTACTTTTATCCTAAGAGGGTAAAAGCGATATCACGGCCGCTCGATGATTTGATTTTACTTATGTGTCGGGCCTGGTCAGGACTGAATTGATGTGTTCAATTAAGTTCTATGTTAAATAAATATGAGATCGAGAAAATAGTTGCTGGACAATAAGTATGACAATGTTTCATGAAATTGTCTGCACGATATCAAAACAAAGGACTATATGATCCCTTATCTAAAGGACAAGTTACTAATAAGATCAGAGTTGATAGCCTCTTTGAGAGCTACGATTGCTGATCGGATTGTGTTTGCATTTATAGTTACAAGACTTATCCAAGTGGGAGATTGTTGGATTAGTGTCTAAGGATGTACCTATATTTGGTAAGTACTTAACCCGATTGTGCATGGTCCTTTTGGGTTGCCTTCACCATAGCAACTTGACAGGGTGATTTATATAGAGAGAAGAGATATTGTTATTAATGTATTATAAGAATAATATATTAAAGGAATAATAATATTATTTGATTAATTTAAGTCATAAATTAATTAGGAATTAATTTGGTGACTTAAAGAGATTAATTGAAGAAAGGGGTATAAACTGTCAAATGTGTGATAGTTGTATTTTGAGCTAAGAATCCTTATGGATATGGGGTGGACGATTTTAGGGATGTGGATCACCTAGAAATCATCCAAGGCCTTATCTAGAAGGGATATTGGATTGCTTTGAGGCTAAGTTATCCAATTAGGGTTTTAGTGTGAAACCCTAGGAGCTCACAATATAAATAGACCCTTGGGGTTGTGGAAATCGACACCCTTGTTATTGGAGTAACCCTAGAGCCGATTTCCCTCTTCCTTACCTCTCTCAAATCATCTTCTTACTAGTTGGTGTTTGTAAGCCATTAGAGGAGTGACAATTGTGACTCTAAGCTCCAAAAAGAAGAAGGTTTCAAGCAAGTAACTCAAGGTATTACTCTAGATCTGTTTTCATATGTTTTGATTATTAGTATACACTAGATCTAGCCATGAAAGTCTTGGATATATTGCATGTTCAATTAGAGAAACCTAGATCCAAGCTATAGGATTGTATGTGCACATAGGAAAGATTTTATGTCCAAAACCCATCATCTTATATATATCATACATATTTTAACATGCAAAAGGTACAAGAATATGTTTCAAATTTGAAAAAAAAAATAGGAAAATATCAATCAAATATGAGTTTGATAAAGAAGAATAAAAGTTATATATATGACACTTATGTGACCTACATGCAAGTATATTAAATATATTAGAATTTGAAATCCCAAAAATAAAGAACCAAATTCGTTATATGAAATAAATAAGGCAAAATATGACAAAGTATGGGAAATAATACGCAAACATGCCCTTTGTATTACATTATGGTTTGTTTAGAGTAAAGTTCAAATATCATCATAACTATTTTACGATCTTTACGATCACTATTTTAACATTCATTTTAGAACTTATCTTATATCAAAAAACATATCTAAAAATATTTAAATTCATAATTTTTCAACATCTTTCCATATTGGAATTCGAAAAAACAAATTGTACAAAAAATGCACATATGCACATTTTTCGTAAAAAAACTCATTTTTTAAAATTTTATTTCAACGAGTCACCTTCAATATTAATATTTTAGAAATTTAAAACATTTTGAAAAAATATATATATTTAGAAAAAGTTTAACAAAAATGCATATATGAACAAACTCAAATGTCCATGCTTATATATATATATATATATATATATATATATATATATATATATATATATAGGTTCAGGTTCATTTGAGATCATTCTAATTTTGTGAGACCGTGAGACCAAATTTAAAAATAATTTTAATATATATAGGTTCAGGTTCATTTGAGACCATTTTAATTTTGTTAGACCGTGAGACCAAATCTAAAAATAATTTTAAAATTCAAAATAAATGGAAAAATCCAAAAATTCTTTTTTAAAATATTATTTTCGGAACTTGAATTAAAAAAATAAAAAAAATTCCGTTTTTTTTTTAAAATATGTGAAATATTCTAATAGAATATTCTAATAGAATATTACATTGACATATTCTAAAAAATAATTTTAAAATGCAAAATAAATGTTAAAATATAAAAATTCTTTTTTTAAATATTATTTTCGGAATTTGAATTAACTAAAAAAAATAAAAAAAATCCATTTTTTTTGAAAAATACGTGAAATATTCTAATAGAATATTACACTGTACATATTCTAAAAAATAATTTTAAAATGAAAAATAAATGGAAAAATCCAAAAATTATTTTTTTAAATATTATTTTCGAAATATGAATTAACTAATAAATAAAAAAATTAAAAAAAATAAAAATTAAAAAATGCATCTCACGGTCTCACAAAATTAGGCCGTCTCACATGAACCTAACCCTATATATATATATATATATATATATATATATATATATATATATATATATATATATATATATATATAGAGAGAGAGAGAGAGAGAGAGAGAGAGAGAAAGAAAGAGCTAAAAATATGTAAATTCATAATTTAGTAATCTCTTTCAATATTGATATTCGGGAAAAAACAGTTATGTAACATGTGCACCATATGCATCGTCTACCCATACTTATATTCGATTTATTTATTTACTTTTGCATGTAACGTAAAATGTGCACCATGTGCACATATGTGCACATAAATACAGAAACATTTGTTTTGAATTTATTTATTTTTTTCAAAAAAGTACTTTCTATATGAGTGTCCTAATTTCCTAATTTGGGTTTTTGGACATGAATTCAAAAAAATTCAAAAATAGGTTGCTATATTTGGGAAAATATACAAAATATTATTATTATGTGATACAATGGGATATGTGAGCATATGATGGAAGTATGTTGGGCACAGGGAAATAATATATGAAATACATTAGAAAGCATTCCCAGATCACGGAAAAAGATTTATAAATCATGGAGTTAGGAAAGACAAAAGTCTTGTACTTGTATTCGATTTTTAACATAATCTCTTGGGTTTTGCTTTTATATATATATATATATATATATATATATATATATATATATATATATATATATATATATATATATATATATATATATATATATATATATATATATATATATAGGAGTAGGATCAAATGAGAACACCAAAAAGTATGAGAACGCGAGAACAAAGTATATTCATTTGCGATTCCATGTATTCATTTGTGGAGAAACGATAAATTTTTACGCCTTTGATTTCAATTGAAGAGAAAAAACATATTCATGTTGATTGTGCGTAAAAATTTATCGTTTCTCCACAAATGAATACATGGAATCACAAACCAATATACTTGTTCTCGCGTTCTCAACCTTTTAGGTGTTCTCATTTGATCCTTTCCATATATATATATATATATATATATATATATATATATATATATATATATATATATATATATATATATATATATATATATATAAAAGCATGTTCATTCGACAACGGTTACAATTTTGAGAAAAAATGATAACAATTTTTTATTAATCAGATAAACCCCATACCCCATATCCTACCTCCACCCCACTCCCACGCTCATCTATTCTACCTGAAGTCGGATGTCTCTTTTCATTATATGAATCTTAAATGAAACTGCTCCCCAAGTGAGACCACCGCACCACCGTCGGAGCCACCAGATTGCCGATAGAGTCACCCTAATAGTGTCAGAATCTTCGAACGTTGCTTCTCCACTTTCTCTAGGTTGTTCACCACCTCCCTCCACCTCTACTCCTGCCGTCGAATCATTCGTCTCTTCTCTCCGATAAAAACTTTTCTCGATTTGGTTTGTCAGTAAACTCTCTTGTCGGTTTCACGATATGATTTCCGATCCCGTTTCATCGGCTATCATATGCTATCGGATCTTGCTTCTGTTGGTGATTTTATCTCCAAATATATTTTAGTGTAATGGACTTAACAAGTGTTTCAAGAATAATGTTTTAGATATAATACAAGTTAGGAGGTACGGGAGTGCACACTTGTATTTACTAAATATTATTAGTACTGAACCCTAATCCACTGTGTCAAGTCGAGAGTGCACAAGGACTAAATTGTCATTCTTGAAAAGATTAAAACCGTTTTTCATTTATCCGTTGTTTGGATAAGTTAGGGAAACGGATATATATTGAAACGCAGAGGAAAACAACGGAACTCTCTTTTTCTTCTTCTTCTTCATAATCCGATCAAAATTAATTCTGATTTTATGCCTAAGATCAGAATTGTTGTTTCAGGTATTATCCCAGTTTGGATTTCGTGATACCCAAGACATATAAGGTCGAAATATCAAACAAGGAAAGTGTTTACACGATTCCTGTTTGTGATCCAGATTTTCTATAACCCTATTTCGATTTCCCAACAGTTTCACCAATTGACGTTGTTATGAATCTCTCATCGTTGTAGAACCGAAAAAAAATATCTCTATCAAAACGGAAACACTTACTGGTTAGTTTTGAAGTTTCTTTGCACAGTTTTTGCGCTATTTTGGTATCTCATTATCCTTTCAACAACATTGCTCAACTTCACGCGTATGTTTTACATTCATACTCCCCATTTTATACATGTAGAGGTCTATTGTGCTAAATAGTTGATCAAATTCTAATAACCTTGTTTATTCTGTTCCGATTATGTTCCGAGTGGATAGAAATTTCCAATTTATTAGAAATCCATTAATGTTTCTTATTAATTATGGCAGAATAACGCAAGTGCCCCTCCCCACTTTGTTATACAAAAGGTGGGCAACTATCAACTAAGCTTGTGCTCATTGACTTTATGTTTGAATTTTCAACTAAACTTATGTTTTAACTTCCTCTAAACTAGCGATTTGGAGTAGAAAATGGTTGAGCTTATGATCGACAAAGCAGTGAATCGGATGCACTAAAGCTCTTCGATAAAATGTCTCAAAGAGGCCTGCTGGTTTTTTTTATAAAATTTATCATAAGAAAGAAATGAATTTTGTCGAGATTTGAAAGAGTCAAAACTAGATCATGATGTTGTGGTTTATGACATTCTGATCAATGAGTTGTGTAGATTCATGGAACTTGAATCTGCAAAAAAAATGTCTTCCACGGTCAAAACGATGGAAGAAAACCAAACACACATATATTCAATATCTTCAAACTATTCCATCTTTTGAGAAGGTATATATGATGTGTCAGACATCATTAAACTATAATTATTTTATATATGCATTTAATTTGTGAATACATTTTCATAAAGTGGAGAAATGCTAACTACTTTAGCATTATTAAAAAAATAAAAAATGACAGAAAATTATAAATATGCTCTTGATTCGTAGACACTTATAATTGTATAAATATATTATAGGAATTCAAATAATTAAATGTTGAAATATTAGCATTTTTTCAAACAAAATATGTACGATTGTTTTTATAAAATGGGATTACATTTCATTTTACTAATTGTTAATGTAGGTTCCCATTTTATCGATTGGATCGGTGTGGAAGATATTATCAAGAAGATAATCGTATATGAACATGAAGAACATAATATGTGAGTAAAATTGTAGTAGATAAATAAAAAGATATAAAATATTATAAGAAAACTCATGGTTGGGAGAGATAACTCTCCCATGGTGTGAGAGATCCCACCCCTCTCTAATCTACAAAGTCTACATAGCGCACTCTTACAATAAAATGATCATCACCTCCACTTTATATACTAGTGGAGGGAATATTTTTTCATACAAGAGAATATGCTAACCTAATAAACACTCAACATTGTAGAGCATTTTCATGCTCCAACAATCTCCCCCTAAATGCTCGGAAATGGTGAGGGTAAAGCAATGATAAAGGGCAGAACATCCGATAGGCAAGTCCGGTGGGTCTGGTGCTGAAGCGTCTCGGAAAAGCTGAAGTTGTCATGATCTCAGAATCTGGCAATGGAATCTCTAGCATCAAAGAACAAACAGAGAAACCCCAATATCTAAATAAAAGTATGAAATTCCAATCTTCGAATGTGATCAGTCCCCAACAACTAATCATGTTCACAATCTCCCCCTCGACTGTAGAACCGAAGAGCAAGATCTCGAATCACACGTCTTCAATATTACGAAATCGAATGATAATGCACCAAATAATATCTAGAGAATAACCTGCTGAAAATGTGAAGCATCCAAAAATAAAGTCCGAATGATAAATAATGTGAATCTGAATACATGGTCTAGCAATGCCAAAAGTTTTATAGGAATATCTAAAATAAGTGCCACGCCGCATCGCTAAAATAATCATCATCTTCCAAATATTGCAAATCTAATGCGCAGGGACAAGTTTTGAAAACTTAAACCTTGAGTTAATACTTTAAGATCAATATCTGCTTGCTAATGAATGTTCCAATCAAGTCTGGATAGACCAGTCAAGTCTGAGTTAATGTGTTCAATAAATGATCAAGCCATAAATGAAGAATGAGAATAAAGATCAATGTAAAGTTAATAAATGAAGAACAAAGAGAATGTTGTAAAGAAAGTGAATGAAATATTGCTAAAAGGTTTGAACAATCCGTCTAATTGATTTAACATTGAATGCTCCTATAAATAGGAGAATGAAGTACATGGCACTAACCGATTGCATTTATAGGACTGGACAAAAGAGTTACATCTGACACTCTGAATATCCAAATTGACAAAAGATTAAGTCCTATGACTAGTTATATCAAACAAAAGACAAATTACATTAAATGCATCAAGACAAAATATTGATTCCAGAGCACAAACATTCCGCACACAAAATCTATTCCGGAATGCTTTCACTCTCAATATTCTCTTCACCATCTAGACTTCAGATCCGGACACAAATGAATTCCGGAGCAGACACCACTCTGGAACTAGAGCTTAACTTCGGAATTTGCAAAAGGATTTAAGATTGCTAGAGGTTCACTTTCAGGTTCCAACAATCTCCCCCTAAGTGAACTTAGCAATCAAGTCAGCTTAGATCACTTCTTCTTTGATGAACGTGTAGGCTCGGGATATCCATTCTCGGACTTCAATGTACTAGGTCAGCTGACTCACAAACTTTGCTTTACATGTTCCGGAGCTTCAGACTTGGATGCACGACTGATGAACTTTTTGAGAGCTTTCGTTGGAACCAGGTGTTTGGCAAGGACCCAGAAAAAGTCCTTTTTGTTTATCTTCTTCGTTTTGTACACAAACCCTAGAACCGGATCATCAATAGGGCCTTCAGCTAGCAGTTCAGCTTCCGGAAGCACATATTCTATTTTGGCAACAAAGTCTTCAGTTCCGAATAGATGAGCTAACTCATAGTCGCGTCGACAAAATTTTGCGACATAATCTTTGAGGAAGCTTAGAGCAGCATAGTACGCACCCATGCTGATATCATCATTTTGGAGTCCTCGGAAGTGAGCAGCTAAAGTGAGAATATCATTCGGATTCATTGTCAGGAAGTCGGCATCGGTGATGGTTTGATAGGTTGTTTTTTTTTTGACAACATGGTATCGAAATAGTGGACACTTGAGTTCGAATTTGGTGAGGACCTTCCTTTCGTACCCAAAAATCTTTGTAATCCTCTTCCTCGTCCATACTTCCTTTAGGGGAAGTGCATTCTTGTCATACAAGGTTTTTAACCTTTCTCGTTCTGTCTGGATGGTGACCTCCGGATTGTCACTGGGATGGAGAGGAGCGAACTTGATGTAAAATTTGCTAAAGGGTGAGAAAGGAAGATCAAGCTGTTCGAAATCATCGAAAGGAATGTCATAGTACATAAGGGGTACTATATCAACATCCTTAAGAATACCTTCACGGTAGAGAGGAGAAATGCCACGCATCGGATCAGGATTGTCTTTGAGTGCTTGGATTCGGATGCTATCCTCTAAAGCTTTGTTAATTTCCTCTTGAGACCATCCAAGTTTTTGTTTTGGTGGAGGTCCGGATTCCGTGATAGGCTTCTTTCCTTTCTCTTTGCTTTGGTTAATAACGGATATCACATGCATGGTGTTCTCGTCCACAGTGAGCTTGGGAGGTGAGGATGGATGAGGTTCTTCCAGAATGTCATCTGGAGTCCGGAGAGGAGAACCCTCATCTATTTGAACAATTTTTGGCTCCGGAATTGGTGGCAACATAGACGGAGTGGCTCGGAAGGCTTGAGCAGTGAGGAAGGTTTTGGCCTTGGCCATTTGGATTCCTCTTTGAAGAACATCAGGCAAAGAAGATGGACAAGAAACTGCAGACCAGATTCTATGCTCTTTCTCAGTCATTTGCTTTGGGAAAAGCTTCAGTGGAGCTTCAAGTGCAAGTACCCCCCTTGTGACATATTGTTCTTCTTCACTGTCTTCATTATCATCATTATTGTTTCCTAGAAGTCCAGAAAGAACTTGGACTTCATCATCGGAAACAAGACCTTCATCTCGAAGTTGAAAAACCGAGGCAGGCTTCCATGGTTGACTTGGACCGTCTCCCCCTCTTGCATCGTTGGCCTTATAAACCGGTGAAAGCATCAAATAGTCACTCAGATCATCAAATTTGTTAAACACCTTTTGAAGATCGACGTTAAGTTGACGAGTGAGAGCATCATAAGCTTCGGAAGTCGGCGCTTGGGAGGAAAGATGATCAAACAGGTGTCCAAGGATAACAAGCATCTCATCAAACTTGCGATTCAGAACGTTAACAATGTTCCAAGTGAAGCGGAGCAATTTGATGACGACTTGCTGGATGATCAGGTTCATTTCGTCCTTCTTCTTGATTTCCTCCTCCATCCTCTGAATCTGCTTTTCATGGCAAACATGGGTCTGCTTGATGAGATCATTGGTAGAAGCAAACCAATTCATCATGGAAATTGAGAATGGTGGTGATGGTGTCGAGATAGTGCTTTTCACCTTTTTAATTTGATGCATGATATCCCACATACCTGGTTAATAACTTGAGCCCCTTTTCATTTTATTGTGCCGACAAAAATCTAATAACACACCATATATTATCTCGATAATATACAAAAGTACTAAGGCTTGTACCAGCAGCTGTACAATCTGTAATCTCGAAAGTTATGAACCCAAACACACCAATAACCAACCAGAATGGATGCTCATGATATCTGAAACGAGCATTCATAATATCTGAATCAGATGCAAACACAAATGAGACATCCCAAAGTGTAGAGTCTGAAGATAAATCATCATAATCCGAAGAATATCCAGTAATGCCAAAAATTTGATCTGTGAAGACCAAAAATCAGTGCCACATCACACTACTAAATGAATCTTCGTCTTCAAATGTCTCTAACGTCAAAACTCCAATAATAAACCATAATGGATGCTCATGATTCTCCCTGTATTTTTGATCTACCATGCAATAAGATCAAAAATAATCATGAAAATAGGAAAGAAAATACGTTGGATATGATGGAGCATCGCACGCTCCCCCTTGATGTGAGCTTCTACCCGTAAAAATGAGGATATTATTTTTTGGTAATGGGTAGACATGATGATGTATTGCCGAACTGAATAAACACCGTAGAATATATATGATGAACCCGCTGCTAAAAAATCATAATGGTGAACCGAAGTAATGCCGATAACCGAAATGCAAACCTGAACTCCCAAATAATGGTACGAAACCATATATAAATAGTCCGAAATGAGTAAAAATGCGAGTAGCTCGGTAGAAGTGAGACACAAAAATAATAATCTATGAACCAACTGTGACTTCACTCACAATCAGCCAGAAGAATGAAGTCATGAACCATGAGGCTAAAATTGGTGTTAAAAAAATAATTGGTTTTAATAAAAATAATTGGTATAAAATAAAAATAATTGGCATAAAAAATAATGGGTTTTTTTTTAAATTGGTGTTAAATAAAATTAATTGGTTTTTAAAAAAATGGTTATAAAGAAAAGAACTTGAAAAGAAATGAGTTAGGGGATGGATTAGGAGTAAAAAAAAATTAGGAGTGAAAATTCCGGAGTGAAAAAATAAGGTCAGGAATGAAAAAGAGAGGTTAGGGTTCGGAATTTTTTTTTGGTTTGGAATTTTTGATCCAGAAGGGCTAGGTTCCGAAGTAAAAATAAGGTTGTTTTTTTATTATTATTCCGGAAATGGAAGGGTGAGTCTAGAATTGGTTTTAAAACAAAAGGTTCGGAATAAAAAAATAAAATAACTTGAGCTGACACATGATAGAGTGCAATAAATGCACAAGACCAAGAGAATAATTGTTGTCTCCCATGATATCAAAACCCTATGCCACTTATCACACGTCCGGAATAAAAATCTTGTACATTACTAACCAAAACTTGTACTCTCGGGATTTATATACCAAAATTACTCCAAAAATTATAGCATTTTGGAAAATCTTATCCACACACACCAATAACCAATTTTATTTCGGAAATAACATGCATTTAACACTTGTATCACCAACTCAATCACCTTGT
This sequence comes from Lactuca serriola, assembly GCF_051521515.1. Taxonomy (NCBI): domain Eukaryota; kingdom Viridiplantae; phylum Streptophyta; class Magnoliopsida; order Asterales; family Asteraceae; genus Lactuca; species Lactuca serriola. The sequence continues at coordinate 128,166,200 of NC_136411.1, read as the reverse complement.
ACATTCCAAAATAATTATCCCAACACTCTAAAAATCAAATATTCTAAACTTATCACCAATTGTTCAATCTCTTACCCCATAACCATATTTTTGTCTTTTTCTAAACACCTTTTTGCAAGGGATAAAAAGATCAAACACCACCTTTTTAACATGAGACTTCATCTTCTTCAACAAACATATTTTCATTTCATAAACTCAAATTCAACAACAGCAAAAATGTATTGAACAGTAGCAACAAAAATTTTATTTTTCTAGCAACATCACCAACAAAATAGTAAATAACTCACACAAGATTTTTCAGTTGCGAAGGCTGAGATGATCACCATAAATGACGAAAATCTTCAAGATAATAAACTAATCGGGATCGTTCCCTTGAAATAATCGTGAGATCTCCAGGGTCTCGCTTTGATACAACTTGTAGGTTTCCATTTTATCGATTGGATCGGTGCGGAAGATATTACCAAGAAGATAATCGTATATGAACATGAAGAACATACTGTGTGAGTAAAATTGTAGTAGATAAATAGAGAGATATAAAATATTACAAGAACACTCTTGGTTGGGAGAGATAACTCTCCCATGGAGGGAGAGATCCCACCGCACTCTCTCTAATCTACAAAGTCTACATAGTGCACTTTTACAATAAAATGACCATCACCTCCACTTTATATACTAGTGGAGGGAATATGCTTTTCATACAAGGGAATATTCTAACCTAATAAACACTCAACATTGTAGAGCATTTTCATGCTCCAACAGTTAATATAGTAAATCAATGATAAACTGCAATTGGGTTAATAATATTAGTATATTTAATGGATAAAATATAGTTAATTGGGTCTAAATCGGATAAGGTCAACCGTATATTTTAAGAAAATAAAAAATGCAAAAACGAATTGTATCCACATAAATCATATGTGATTAAATACATATAATAACATATGATTATATCTATCTAATCGCATATGATTTATGTTCAAAAGATTCATTTTCGCATTCTCAATTTAATATTTTTTTCGTCTATTGAATCATATGTGATTATATATATTTAACTACTAATGATTTATATGAACAAAAATGAATTTCTTTGTAAAAATCATATCTGATTATATAAATATTATCTCATGTGATTACATACACGAGAACAATTATTGAATCAAGAACACAAAACCAAATCTTTTCCATATATTAATATGTGATGAAATACATTTAATCACATATGATTAAATACAAGAGGCCAACTATTGAATCAAAAATGCGAAAATGTGATTATGTATCTAACCACGTACAATTTTTATGGACAAAATCGATTTTTTCCATATAAATCATACATGATTAAGTACATATAATCACATATAATTATATATACAAGAACAACTATTAAATCAAGAAGGTGAAGACATTTTTATTCCACATAAATCACATGTGATTATAGGTATCTATTCACACATGATTTGTGTGGACAAGTTTCATTTTTGCATTTTCGATTCAATAGTTCTTCTTGTATTTAATCACATGTGATTATACTTATCTAATCACATATGATTTATATGGACAATATTCGTTTGACGTTTTTATTCAATTTTTGTTTTTGTGTATTTAATCACATGTAATTATATTTATCTAACCACATATTATTTATGTGCATAAGATTTGTTTTTGCATTTTTGATTCAAAAGTTGTTCTTTGTCTACATCAATTATATGTGATTAAATACATATAATTACGTGTGATTAAATACATGATAAAAATTATTGAGTCGAAAATTCGAAAAAAAAAATCTTGTGTCTATAATAATATATGATTAAATACATAAAATGATAAAATCACAAGCTATGTCATCTTTTAATTTAATATGTATAATAATTGGTACAAGAAATATCTTCTAAAGATCCACTTTTTTTTAAAAAAAATGGGACAAGTAATATCTTTAAAAACTTTAATTTATAACAAATGGTTTAAGGTCGTAAAACTCATCCTAATAAAAGCCATCTTATGAGTTGTGGCCACAACATACTAGCATCGGTCTGATATTTTGGAGACCATGTGTCATTTAACAAAAAAAGAGGCCTTGAAATTTTAAAGATCTCAAAATTTAAGCAAAAAAATTATAAATTTTAATTTTCTATTTAAAATACATAAAATTAGAATTTCATTTAAAATAATACACAAAAAAATGAATTGGATTCTACTTGAAAACAACCATCCTCCTAATATTCATTAAAATAAACTTTTCAATAACATCTTCATAATGTAACGTCCCAAATTTCAATCCAAAATTTTCAATTAAAAATTTAAGTGTTTATATAAATCACAACTACAAAATTTTAAATAGGACCATTTAATCTTAAAACATTTATCAGAGTACTGTCAAAAGTTATCACGTGTACAAGTCTCCCATTGATGCGATGCAATCGAGCCTTGCCCCTCCTTTATTATAAGAAAACCTGAAAACATTTAAAACAAAAATCATAAGCACAAAGCTTAGTGAGTTCCTCAAAATACCACACACAACACAAAACAAAGAAACATCTATGGGTTATCAGCAACCCTGGAGACTACTCGAAATCTCAGTGGGAAAACAGCACGCCCCATTGGTTATCAACAACCTTAATGACAATAAGACCCAACTAGCCAGCACGTATATACTACTATATAGACAAGCATACAAGAGTCACAAGGAGAGCAATCATCCTACATACACAATTTAGTGGGCTGACATTCGTGTCTTTGGCCCACGAACAAAATAAGAAGACTCACCCAAATCGAAGAACTTTGAAACACTAAGATACGATCCTTTTTCTACATTGCTTGCACTTGCGAATCCACTAACACTAGAACCAGATAAAATCTTAATTAATAGCCCAAAATCCTCAAGTTTGACCCAAGGTAAAACTTGGTAAAAAAGGCAACGGTAACGAAAGTCAAAGTCAACAAGTCCAACTTCAGGCTGAGTACGCCCAACGTACTCAGCTCGTACGCATGACATACTCACTATCCAGGGACGAGACTCCATACGAGTACGTACAACGCCCATCGTACTCGATCAAATGGAACTTTTCAATTAAGTTTTTATTCTCTTAATTCCTTTCATCCAACACTCATATCTAGTCCTATAACATCATTCTAAGTCATAACGTTCCTACCTTTATGACTTTCTATCTCTAGAAAAGGTCCAAAAGCTAAAACCCTAACTTATTAATCCATTAAGACATCATGACACTTGCATGGAAGGAATAAAAGGACTAATATCACATTTTTATGGATCCTAAAAGCTCCATAATGGATAAATTTTCCAAATTTATCCATGAGAATGGTCCAAACCACCAAGATCTAGTTTTTAAGTCTCAAAGGTACCAAACGAGCTTCTCTTTCAACTTAATCCATTATGTCCAAGTCTCCAACCTTTAGATCCGAATCAATATGATGTTTAGATGGATAAAGTTTCGAACTTTATCCACAACAAGGTCACAAAATTTAAAGATCTAAACTTTATAAACTAAAGTAATCAAAAGCTCATAACACCCAAAAGTAGCTAGATCTAAAAAATGCATCATCAAGATTCAAACATTATACCTCTAGAAGAAAGATCAATGTGAGCATAGTCTGGATCTACAAGCTCCAATGGAACCAACACTTCTCCAATGAGTTCCTTCTTCTCCAAGATGCACCAAACACACTCCAAAGCACTAAAAAACACCTTCTTTTGCTCATAAGGCTCAAACTAGGGTTAAGGTTTCATGGGAGGACGTTGAAGGGGTGGAGGCTGAGATAGGAATGGGTATGGGGGAGTTAAGGAGCTTAAATATGGCTCAAAACCCTCAAATTAGGTTTGGGAACTGATCACATACGCCTAACATACTCAATTTCCGCATACGCCTAACATACTCAATGGGAACTGATCGCATACGCCTAACATACTCAATTTCCGCCCAGCATACTCAATTTACGCCCAACGTACTAAAATGAGCCCAAAACCTTCCTAACTTCAAATAGTCATAAATTCTTCGTTTCAACTCCGATTTTGACGATCTTTATTTCCACGGAAATGTATTGAAGAGCTCTACAATATTATCTAAATATCTTGGACTAAAAACCTCTCGAAAAAATTCATATTTCATGCAAGAACCCGACCTATGACTTTTCCCATTCCACACTTCGTCCCAAAACACAATTCAAAGGTTTAGATCTCATAAACATCATTGCCTCCTTCCGAAAGGTCTAAACATCGTCTCCTTAAGCCCCAAAGCCGTTACATAATTGAATTGCGGCCCATGGCCCTGAATCACATAATGATCCTGAACAGGGTGTTACATATAAGTAACTTTATCCAACATGTTACACTCAATCGTCATCAAAGCCACTCCATTAAGTTGTTCTTGATTCATTGTACATCATAAGTAGGACTTCAAAATCTTTTATTTTAAAAAACGTCATTCTGCAGATGCAATAATAACAAGAATAGTCAACATAATTCTATATGCAATAGATGTAATAGGAAAACAATCAACACATTTTTAAAAATTTAGAATACTAGTTGCTGCCATTTTTTCCTTAGGCAAGAGATGTAAAAGTAATTGTAACTCAACATATATGTCATTTCCATAAATATCCAATTGTTCATCTTTCTTAAGTGAAGTTTCAAGAGGCTTACACCAAGAATTTAAGATTATATCATCTAATGAAAGTAATTTTTCTAAATTAAACAAAAAAACCAAATATTTTATCATATTGTTAGTATTGTTCAAACATTGTAGTTAAAGAAGTAAATGATTGATCAACAATATAAATAAAATATTTAACACTAAATTTTTCTTGCGTGGATTCTAAAACACTACAAAAAGTATTGTTTGAAATTTCATCAAAAATGTTTTTATTTTATTTTAGGTTCACATATTTTAGGAAATATTAGATCAATGCCTATTTTCAAGACAATATCTTTTGCAGTTTGTAAAGCATTTAAAAAAACCATTTGTCTATATTCCTTAAAAAAAAGAAATCAACCCTTTCATTTATGAATAAGCATATCTTTTGATTGCAATTGTTTGCTAACTAAATTAACAGTCTTTAACATTTCATAAATAAATTAATAATGCCAATATAAACTCAAAATTACCAAGTTCATTTTTTGCTAAGGATTCAGCCTCACTTATTATTTTTGGATCATTCTCATTTTTGGCTACTTCAAATAAAGCTTTTTATATATCAAAAGTATAAAATGTTATACCTTTAACACTATCAACATGACTCTCCCAACGAGTGGATGATAACGATTTAGAAGTTAACACTTTCACATTATCTTTTAAAATTTGTCATCTCTAATTGGAATTTGCAAAAATTATATAGATACATTGTATTGTTCCAAAAAAAGCTTTAACTTTACCTCAAGTATTAGACATATCACACAAAGTTAAATTTAAACTATGATAACCACAAGGAGTATAAAAACCTCTAATATTTACATCTAAAAGTTTTTGTTTTGCACTCCTTGATGTTTTCTTTTCATATTTGATCCATTATCATAACCTTGTCCATGTACACTATTAATGTCAAGATCAAGCAAATTCAATTCATTTTGTAAAATATGAAAAGGTCATTGGCCAGTTGTATCATTTACATCTAAAAATCCCAAAAAAGATTCTTCAATGCAAATAACATTTGGCAAGACATCCATATATCTTAAAATAATAATCATTTGCTCTCGTGACTTATACCGGGATTATAATCAAGTATTATAGAAAAATATTTTCCATTTTTTTATCTTTTTAATAATCATAGATTTTATTTATGAAGAAAGAAAAAGTATTAATTCATTTTGTATTGTATGCCCAAGATAATGTTTATAGATACCAATTTCATTAGTAATACGTAGTATATGCTTATAAGAAACCATGTTAAATTCAGTCTACATTTCAAATAACCCTAAGAAATTTCCATTGCTATCTTCGTACAATTTCTCATTGGTACCACAAAAAGCTATATTATGCTTAGCAAGAAATCTCACAATATAGATAATTCTGAACAAAACTTGTCTCCGATGAACTTTTTATTTTTCTAATTGTTTTTTAGGCACACTATCAATAGTTGTTTTTTGTTGGTAATCTTAAATGCAAATCATACCAAGCATTAATATTTTTAATATGTTCCATACTAGTTTCATGCTCTTTAATTCTACTGTTAAGATGTATCCAATCCCTAAAACAAATATTTGCGAATTGACCCTTTCCACACCTTTTTCGAAATATTTTATATCCAAAACAAATTTTTTTATTAATTTCTTTAAAATGAACAAACCAATCTCTATCATATTTTTCTCAATTTGGTCAAGTTTTGGTATAATATGTTGCAGAAAATATTCTTAAATATTTAACTTTAGGACCTTTTATAATAGATAAATCTCTTTTAGGATCTTTAAATGCTAAAATATTTATCATGTTAGAATCAAGAACATCCCAATTTCGTGGATCAAATATATCAAAAGTGTGAAAATCAACATTATCATCAACATCAACATTTCCATTATCATTAACATAAAGATTATCGCTAACATTATCATTAACATCAAAATTATTATTATCATTTAGATTAGCTTCATTAACATTTTGTGTTTCATTTTCCAAAAAGTTTTGTGTTTTTTTTTTTGTTATAAATTTATCCATAGATCCTGCTTGAGTTTTATTAAATTCGTAAATTCTTTGTTTATGCTTACAGTTTTCATATCTAGATTCATATTTTTTAATATAGGAGGCATTGTAACCTATAGAAAAGAAAGAAATGATCTTTTTTGCGATTTGTAGATTTCTTCTTGGTTCTAGATTTTCAACACTTCAAATCAACAAAAGAGTATCCATACTGTAAAAAAAACATCAGAATCCAAATAAGCATCATATATTTTATTGTTAGAAAAAAAAAGAACAATGATATGTTTCTAATGAAAACCATAAATAAGAAAATTACCTACTAATTTTTGACACTTTAGATCAGAAAAACAATGATATGCTTCTAAAGAAATCTGAAATCAAAAACCAAAATTAGAAACGAAATTAGAGATCAGAAATCAAAAACCCAAATCAGAAACGAAATAAAAAATCTGAAATCCAAAATGAGAAACGAAATAAGAATTTATTGTTTACAAATCAGATAAATTTATCAGAAACAAAAACTAAAAAAGAAGAAATTTATTTGCTTGTAATTTTAAAAATCATAAATTGATTTCCACAATTCCTTGTTCCTTCTAAGTTCTAATTTTCGAAACTAATATCCTTGTTCTTTTGATTTACTGATTACTGATTTGGAAGCAAAAGAAAAAGAAAAATTGATCAGAACTTAGAAATAAAAAAACTAAGCACTTTTCAGTAACACTTAACAAACCCATGAAAAAAAATCAGAAATACTTTAATGTTACCTTCTGATTTCGAAACCTCAAGTAGATAACGAATTTGAAGCTTCTAAAAATCAGAAATACACTTCCTATATATACTGATATTGCTGATGAATGATGAGTGATTACCTCTGAATTTCTGATTGTAAAGTAAAATCATTGCTTGAAGACTTGACTTGCTTAAGAGATTTGAGAACAAAGAAAAAGAAATAAGATTATTGTCTATTGATTGCGTCTCTGATATATAGTGATATTCGATAACAGAAATTGGAATTGAATCGAATGATGAATAAATGAATAATAATGTTTCTATAATGATTTCTACCATCAACAATTTCCCTTGGAGAATGCCCCATGTATGCTTGCATTATCAGTGAAGAAGAAACCAAAACGTATTTTTTTTCTTTTTCCAAAAATTCTTTCCTACTCCCTCATTTATTGTGTGCAACATCGGCTGATAGTAGAGAAAGAGTAACCTTTTTTTGATCCAATAAATGAACATATGCAACAATAAATGATAAAAAAAATTAGGCCCTATGATTTTTTGGGCCCTGTGCATGCGTACTTGGAGAACCTGGCTTGGGTTGGCCCTACAACATACACAAACTGAATGCACAAAGTTTTTATATCTTTTTTTTCTATATTATATATTAGGGAAAATGACATATTAGCCCTATTATGTATTGTACATTTAACCATTCAGTCCGCTAAGTTATTTTCGTGCTTTATGAAGGAACAAAGTTGCTAGTGACCTGCTTATTTGGTCCCTCTAACCTACCATTACCGGTAGTGACTTTTAATTAATTAAAAAAGTTTAATGTAGAGCTTGTTGAACTGTTACAATACCACTCTCACTAATTATACTCCAAAAGGCTCGTTGAAGACAACGGAGGATCCGATTAGCACCCTAGCGACGAACAGTGTCAGAAAGTACAATCTAACGGTTGAGATGGTCGGAGACTTCGTCACACTTGATTATGGATTTACCGCTTTGTATGTTCCTAGCATAGTTCTCAATTCGACGTCGCTTTATATCTTACAGTCGAGAACTTACTTCTCCTCTGACGTTATCTCCCACCGTCGTTCTTACTTCGTTAGTTGGCCCCACGACCGACTCCAAAAATAGTAGTGCCAGCAACGCCGTTGATAGTGTCAAAGCTCCGTCGGTCTTGATGATGATAATGATGTCATACATTATGTTTTCAATCTGATTTTGATTGTTTGTGCTTTTTTTGTTTAATTTATCATTAATTATGGATTTTATGTTTAGATTGTTCTTAGGGTTTCTTCAGTTTAAATGTAGATATGTATTTTAGCAGCAAGTGGTGGTATTACCTTGATATCTATGACTATGTCTTTGAGTGATACTGATTACCGAAGGATGCTTTATTCGATAAAAGCTTTCATTTTGTTCTCTTTCTCTTTTCTTTTATCTTTAGATTCATGTTTGTAACAAACTTGCAAGGTAGAGGCAGTTATTATGGATTTGGGGGATCATAAGCCATCCTGCAATGAAACGAGTTTGTTCATCGAACTGCTACTGTGTGTTCTTCTAATACTGTCTCAATCGGAGCGTGTAACATTTGACCCAAAAGGGAAAACATAACTAACCCTTCTTTTACTTGGTGCTTGTGATCAAAATTTTGATTCTTCCATATATTTTGAATTCCTGAATCGGATTGAGAGAGAAGGAGGAGGATGATGAATTTTTTGACTTTTCAAAGTCAATGGAAAGGAAAAATGGGTCAATGTCCATGTGGCAAAGAGGTAATCGAGTTACCCCTTCATTTTGTCTAAAGTAACTAAATTGACCCGACAAAAACAACATTAATGATCTCAAAAGCACGAAAAATACTTAAGGGACTGAATGAACATATATGCAAAATATCGTGGGGCTAATATGTTATTTTCCTATATATTAGATCATTTTAAATTTTAGTTTTTATTTTATATGCTTGTCATTTTCTTATATTTGCTTAATATATATAAAAAAATATCGGTATAATAAATAAGTTACACCATTTAAAATTAAAAAATATGTTCAAAATAAAATAAAAAAAAACCCTAAATCGTTAGATCTTCACCGAAAATCTAGATCACTACCTTCTTATCCTATTTGACCGTCCTAAATATGTATGTCAATCTTAGTTTCAAGAACCCTAAAAATGATGAGATAAATTGAACCAAACCATATAATAAAGATTAGTGAAATTTACTCTTTAGTATTAATTGTAAGGCTATCCGGAGTGGGTGTTAAAAAGACGCGTTAGAGTTGAGGTGGACAACCAAGTCACGCGTGAACACCGCTCCGGTGTCCAATGGACATGCAAGAGTTTTTTGACTGTTTGAAAGTACTGAAAATGAATAAAAAAAACCTTTCAAACTGAAATTAAAATTTCTCTCTCTCTCTCTCTCTCTCTCTCTATATATATATATATATATATATATATATATATATATATATATATATATATATATATATATATATATATTACATATTTTTTATATATAAACAAACACATATTTTCAATAAAATGGATAACTTTTTAGTATTTCTATATTTTTTTATGTTCTAAATTTTTATGTTTTCTAAGTAATATAATGTTTTATTTAGTATTTTTTATGTTTTTTTAGTAATTTAAGTTTTAATTTTTTTACGTGTTTTTAAGTAATTTAGGATTTAAATTTGTTTTTTTTAATTAATGTAAAATATTTATTTATATTTTAAATTATGTTTTTTATTTACTTTAATGTGAAAAGAAATATAAATAAAAAGGATAAATAATATAAAATGGTAATCATTTCCAAATTTTACTTGTTTGATGACGAGTTTACAGCGGAGTTTGAGTGGGTTAAATGAGACATCTCCTTCATAAATAAGACCCTAAAAGCATCAAATTTCAAAAGGTCAAAAAGAAAAAGAAATTGAATTGGTACAATAAATATCTTGATAAGCTTCAATTTATATCAAGTGGATTAAATGGGTCCTAAAACTCATCCTAATAAAAGCCGCCTCGTGGCCACAACATGCACAAATTGAGTGCAAAATGCAAATTGTTTTTATATCTGTTTTTCTTTTAACATTACATGTTACATCCTTCTAAATTTAAATTTTGATTTTATATCCTTGCCAATTTTTTATATTTGCTTTATGTGTAAAATAAAACATGTAAATGATAAATAACCGTGGTTGGTTTAAAATTATTTTCTTTTTTTTAAAATTAAAAAATATGTTCAAAATAAAACACCATTAAAAAATAAAACTTCAAAATTTTTTTCTTTAGTTTTTTCCATCCAAAGCATGAATTGTCGTTGGTTACTTGGTTTTTTTTTTTTTTTAGTATTTCAATTCATTGTTGACCTTCTTTTTGATGTGTTAGAAAAAAGTTTTCTATTATTGTGTATTATTATTTAATAAGTATAAAAATATAAGTTAAAATATAAATAGACTCATAGAAGAAACGATGGAAGGCCCCCAAACCGCTACATTTTCTCTTGTTGAGTTCCACCAAAAACGAAACAATGAATCCTTTGGTTTATGTTTCCTCCTTGGTAATCCTAGTGTTCTTTTTCATCAAACTATACTACTTTAGTCGACCTTCAACCAAGAAAAACCTACCACCTTCACCACCAAAACTGCCGGTGATCGGTAACCTCCACCAGCTCAGCCCACTCCTCCACCGCTCCCTCCATTCGTTATCCCAACTCCACGGCGGTCCACTCATGCTCATCCACATGGGCTGCATCCCAACCTTGGTGGTATCATCAGCCCAAGCAGCCTCGGAGATAATGAAAACACTAGATCTCGTATTTGCCAACAGACCGGAACTGAAAATGTGGCGGAAACTGCTCTACGAGCTGAAAGAAGTCTCGGTGGCACCTTATGGTGAGTATTGGAGGCAAGTCAAGGGCATAATGGTTCTCCATCTCTTGAGCAACAAAAGGGTGGAATCTAGCGGTGAAGTGAGGGATGAAGAGATCGCCTTTGTTGTTAAAAAAATCATGAAATCTTGTAACCAGGTGGTTGATTTGAGTGATATGTTTGTGACGCTTACGAATGATGTGGTGTGTAGGTTGACGTTTGGAAGGAAGTATAGCGAGGGGGAGAGTGGGAGGAAGTTTAAGAATATGCTGAACGAGTTTTTCGAGTTGTTGGGTGGTGTTAGTTTGGAGGATTTTGTTCCTCAACTTGCATGGGTGGATCGATTGAGAGGGATGAATGCTAAAGTCGAGAGGGTGGCGAGAGAGGTGGATGAGTTCTTGGAGGGTGTGGTGGAGGAGCGGCTGAAGAAACAGTCGGCAGGTGGTGGTGGTGGTGAAGACTTCGTTGATATACTGCTTAAGATTCAGAAGGATGATAGGATAGACACTAGTCTTGACAGACTTGCAATTAAAGCACTCCTCTTGGTAACTCTCTTTCCTCTATCTTGACTTGAACATCTTGATTTATGATATTTGTTGTTTACAAAAAAGACAGATTAAGTAAATCAAATTGACTCGGGTGGCCCTTCTTCAGTAAGAAAATCGGCCATGAGTCTAATCTAAAACGTTCGTACTAAAACGTGCAATAGTGGGCAGATCCAGAAATTTTGTCTATAAATGGTTAAAATAATTAATCGGTTAGTCAAAGTGGTTTACTTTTTCAATTCAATTTAAAGAAAAAATATACGTGGTAAAATAAAGTTGTGTTCAATATATTGATCTAAAAATGGTATAAATTTAAAAACTTACAAAAAAGTTAAGCCAATTTAGTCCACATACAATAGATTCACACAAAACTAGCTTGTCCTTTCGAGTCGGTCCATAATGAGTGGCAACAAGATTTGAAAAATTCTTCAATAATTTATTTAGATGGGTATAGTTGTTGTATATATTTTATAATTCTTGCATCTCATGGATTCGGCCTTTATCAAGAGGCCTCCATGTAGCAAGATATATAGTAATGTTCATTCAAAAATAATAAAACATAAGCGGTTAATATATATATATATATATATATATATATATATATATATATATATATATATATATATATATATATATATATATACAGAATGAATACGTTACATTTAATTAATGGTAACAAAGCTTTGCTATATCTTAGGATGCATATACCGCTGGAACAGATCCAACAGCAACAGTACTAGAATGGACATTTACAGAACTTCTAAAACATCCAAAGATTCTCAAGAAACTTCAGGATGAAGTAAGGATGGTTCTTAAAGGCAAATCACACATAAACCAGGATGATATCGACAACATGAAATACTTAAAAGCCGTGCTTAAAGAAACTCTTCGTCTTCATCCTCCAATCCCAACCTTAGTTCCTCGTGTTGCCAGCCAAGATGTCAAAATCATGGGCTACGATGTCATGAAAGGAACTAGTGTTATCATTAATGCATGGGCCATTGCAAGAGACCCTAAAGTGTGGGATGAACCCGATGAGTTTAAACCTGAGAGATTTTTGGATTGTGCAATTGATTACAAAGGTCTTGACTTTGATTTGATTCCATTTGGTGCTGGAAGGAGGGGGTGTCCTGGGATTGCGTTTGCAATGACTACAAATGAGAATGTGTTGGCCAATCTTTTGCTCAAGTTTGACTGGGAGTTACCCAATGGGAAGGAAGAGGATCTAGATATGACTGAACGACCTGGCCTTGCTATTCGTAAGAAGACTCCTCTTTTGGCTATAGCAACACCTTCTCTTCATAACTAATATATCTTCAGAACTATATAATATTTGCTTTATAGACAATTTGATGATAGTTTTACATTGCAAAAGTGATAAGCAGTTAAGTTTGTTGAGTTGTTGCTCACACCCAATACCTTAGGTCATACGGAGTGCTTAACGGGTCAAGATGGCCATATCATCACCTACAGTACTCATCCATCAACATCAGGAAATGACTTGAGTTGCCACATTTTCTTATGGAGGGTCTTATGCGACCACTCAAAATAGCCTTATAGAAAACAAGATTGAAACTTCAACTAAAAATGAAATAACTCATCGTATATCAAATGAAATAGTGTCATCGTAATGATATACTTGGATTTCTACTCTACTCAAAATCTAATTATTAATAAATGATCAAAAATATGGAATACCAAATCCAAGTGACCCATCTCACATCAATAACCCGGTCCCTACGTACATAGCCTAGTTTTAGATTAGTTTCAAGGAAAGACTATTTTGCTACAACATATTTATCGTATAATCCTTACGGTTTGGAATTGTATAAGCACTAGCATTAACTCATTATGTTTTCTTTATAAATATTTTATATCAATTTTTAAGAATTTCTTATTGAAGGTTAGTGGTTTGCCATATATTTTTTTAACTTGGACTTGATGTCCTAAACAGATTTCCTTCATAATTTTTGAAGAATTCGATTTTACGGAATTCTTTTAAATTATTTTTATATATTACTTTTATGTATTTTTTTAATTAATATTATATTTTTTTAAACATTTTATAATTTGTTTTTATGCATGTTCAGCTGTAAAGCATGTAACAGTTAGTTTTTTGACACATTCATCCTTTATAAATTTATTTTAACGAATTTTGTCTAAACTTTCAAAAAACATAAAGTTTTGAAGCATCGTTTGCTTTGCAATCTGAATAATCCTATTAGAAAACAATCAGATGATAATGAAATTATCAAATATTGATGATACTACTACCATCATCACATCAAGTATTGGGCATGATAGTTGTGCTTAAGTTGCGATCCGCTCTGAATTCTGAAGTCGAACCTTACCAATTATCATCTGGAGATCGGGTTCTCATTACCGGTCCAAGTGAGATCGGGTTCTCTTTCCCTTTCATCTTGATATCAACTCTGACTTATTAGATACATCATTCTATCACCTTCTAACTATTGTTTTCTTCAAATACTCCTTACATCACTACTAGAAACTTGATTTTCAGCTACAAATTTAGAGAGGGATTTATTTTGTAGCAAATTTTAGGCTTATAGAGAGGGAATTACGTGAGATCTACGAGGGTTTAAAGAACTATTTTATTTATTCAACATATAGCATATTAGAGAGGGTTAAGCGAGGGATCAGCTACAGATCTCACAAGTATTTATCGACGCACCGTTATTCCTCGGTAATCGGTGGAAAACAAAGGCATTTGGCGAGGGTTCAAGGGAAAAAACATTGTCGACTTTTTGCCATCTGGTACGTGTTTAGCGAGAGAATGGCGACGGAGCATACGCACATTAAGTTTTTTTAATTGACGATCTCTCGCTGAAATTGGCGCAATCCAATTCCAGTTTCACGATGTTTGTGTAAGTTTCCTTCCCCCAAATCTGCTTTATCACTCCAATTGAACATGCATGATTCTTGAATTGCAGCTTAACCTAATCTCACCCTTTCCGTTCAAACAGATGACGACACCATGGACCAATGCAGCTTCCGATTCCAATAGCCTCTACATTTTTAAAATCTAAAATTATTCTTCGATAACTTCTGATTCAGGTAAATCTCTTGATTTTATTTACTTTAGTCATATATTAGGTTAGGTTCTCTTGATTTTATTTACTTTAGTCATATATTAGGTTAGGTTCTCTTGATTTTATTTACTTTAGTAATATATTAGGTTAGGTTTGGTTCAGTTGCACACTATATTACGTTAGGGTTTAATTTCTCCACTTTTTTTCCTTTTTCAATTTTCGTTCCTCTTATATCGATTGCATCTATATTAGAATAGATACTTAGAATTAGAACTTGATTTAGGGCTTGATTGGTTGTTTGGAATGGAATGATAAAGGAATGAATTAGAGATAAATAGGAAATGAGGCAAGTGCAAGTGCAGGTACAAATGCATGATGCGATGATGAATGACTTTGAGTTTTGGTTTTCTTTACACTTAACCCTATAAACTCCTCAACTTCTTTAGCTCCAATATTCTTAAAGAAGAAGAAGAAGAAGAAGAAGAAGAAGAAAGGGAGGGAGTGTTTGGTGTTTACCTTGGGTGGGTTTTTCATGGTATAGACCATGGTTTTGAGTGATAGAATAAGGGTGGTTTCGTTGTATTGCATGGATCTCTTTTTCCCCTGGACGGAGCTACTGGAGTGTGCATATCCAGACTCATTGAAGTAAGGCTTTGTGTTCAAGATGAGACCCTATATGGAGACCAACACCTGGAGCATGGTTGAGGTGCCAGGGATCCACGTCTCTTTTTGGCCACCTGACCATGTGTTTAAAAGGCTCAGGCCCACCTTCCCATAGTTATACAGATTCGAATTGATACACAGCCCACCAGAGAGTGATAGTGCAAAAGCTGCATTCATCAACATCAACTTACCAAACAATCACAACTCACAAGCATAATTAAAAAAGAGAAGAAGACGTGTATGTTATGTATTATAGGTGGGCAGCTAGGATAGCTGCTTTGAAAACAGTTGGGTGCCCTCTGCTCCAATAATCACAACTCTTAATAGATCCATTTCTATCACAGCTGGGTGCCCTCTACTCCAATAATAACAGATGGATGTATACAAAGTTCTGTGAGTCAATCTTGAACACTGTTAATTCCATTTTCTATCTAATTTTAGTTAATTTTAGATCTAAAATCAATCTTTAACTGCTATCATGAACACTTTTATGTTTTTCTGATATCCCAATTGTGTATATTTGCAGAAGTATTAACCAGAAAGCCACTTTTCCCTGGTAAACTATTGTTCATCAGTTGGAATTAATAACTGATCTTCTTGGGACACCTTCAGCAGATACCATTTCTGGAGTATGATACTCTCACTTTTTTATTTTTTTTATTTTATATATGTTTGGTTTTTAATTTAATAAAAACTTAGGTAGTGTTTGGTGTGGTGGAATTGGAAAAGGAATGGAAAGTTTCATTCCATTGGAATTAAGGAATGTTGTTTATTTTGCTTGATGGAATGGAATCTAATTCCTTCCATTTGGTTAGTTTTCATTACTCAAGTGTATGAAATTAAAAAATGTGGTAAAACCTATTTTCTTTATAAATATTTTAACGATCGAGGAATTTCATGATTTTTAATTAGATTAAAATCTTATTTTCTAAAAGTAACTAGAATTTTTTTTGTTATTATGATTTTATTTGGGTTTTGATGAATTTTTAATATGATTTAATTGTTTCGTTTTGTGAAATGTATATTCTATAATTAAATAATATATAGAGTGTCGTTAAAAATATTGTGTCTATTTTTAAAGCAAAACAAAACAAAACCACATCTATTCATTTTTCTTTTTGAGTTCCAACTATTAATAATTTCTGACACATTCTTACCGGGCAAGTCTTTCTCAAGAATTCTCCACTCATCCTGTATCTTTTTAGCTCAATTTTTTGGTGGCTGAAACAAAATCAATCACATTTATGTGTTATGTGTATATCAAAATAAAACAAAATTACAATAAAACAAAGTAACAACATATTAATTAAACTAAGTCCAGTTGAGGGGTTGTTTCTTTTTTGACTTAATGGGCTAAGCAATTAAGCATGACAGTTGTATATGGGCCATGGCTGTTTCTTTTTGGATTACCAAAATGTAGTTTAAAATAAAGTGTTTGGATTTTGGGTTATACAATAAGAAGTCAGAATCATATTACTTTCAGATGACAGGCCCACACCAAAACCCATCCAGATTCAATTCAAGAACCATGAATTTTAGGATGGAATCTTGAAATTCCAATGGTGAAAGTGTTTTTTGAATTCTGAATGAATTTGATTCCGTAATCATTTGCAACCAAACAAAGGATGGGAATGGAATTGAATTCCAACTCAGGACAAATCCCATGGAATCCAAAGTTTGGTTGGCATATGAATGGAATTCAATTCAATCGGAAGTCACAAACTCCTTTGACTAATGAATTTCAAGATTCTATTATAAAAACCATGGAATTTTCAACTCCAACATTTCTTTATTGTTAAACAAATACTAAAATACTCTTTTAACCCTACAATTTCACAAGAAAAGTTTCTTGCCAACCAAATGCATGATATATTTCAATTCCAATTCCAATTCCAAATCCTTTAATACCAACTCTTTAGACAGATTCCATTATAAGTATCAAGTTCTTATTCTATTTCTAAGTATCCAGAATCATGTGCAACTCAATTTGGCTTGAACCACAACGATGGAGTAATTGCCATTCAAATGGTGACCCTCCAAAAAGATTATGTTTTGCTTCTTTCTTTATGTTTTTTGTGCATATTTATTAAATAGGAGGTGGGAGTGAAGAAGTTCCAGTCCTGCTTTACCAGAGTTCAAGAGAGAAGCAACCGTTGATCCTTTGTTCTCCTTTATTTTCTTCTTTCTGCATCAGGTATGATTATTTTTTATCCTCTTACACATCCCTTTTTCACATTCTACACTTAAGTTTTATAATAGTTTGGTCAAATATTTATTTGGTTTTAGATTTGTTATATATTTTAGTTGTTTGATTGTTTTATAAGTTCCTGCATGTTTTTTTTTTATGAATAAGGAGGTATAATTTCACAAGATTAAAATTGAAATGTACCTTTTTGTCATGGAATTGTTTTTATAAGTATGATAACTAACTCTAACTTTAGTTTAAGAATTTAAAAGTTTAAAAGTTTATTTTAAGAATTTAAAAGTTTACTACAGTACAAGAATTTAAAAGTTTGCAAGGTTCTGGTTACAGAAAAAAAAGAACAAAAAAAATGATACTTAATATTTTTCATTCTGATCAAAATTGAAATGCATTGGATGTTATTTTGTTTGCCCCTGGTTTGCTTTTCTGTTTTCTAACTGTTTTACCCCTGGACACCATTGCATGGATCTTTGCTATGTTTTGGTCAGTTCATAGTAAGCCCTCCTTGTGATGTGGGATGACAAAAACCAACTTTTTTACAAACTCATTTTTTTAAAAGAAGTCATACTCTCCAACTTCTCCAAATGTTTCAACTTTAGACTCATTTCCTCCAAAAACCAACAACTTTTTCTTCAAAACAATCACAGAAATCCCATAAATCTGTTTTCACTTTCAAATTTTCCTCTGCCCAAATCGCCCTATTTTTGATTCACTAACTCTTCCTCAAGATTCTTGACAATTTCTTTATTTTAATTTGAGTTCGATAACTCCTTTGATTTTGATTTGAGCTTATTTTCCAAGCTTTCGAGGCTGACTGTGAAATAAGAACACAAATGACTAATTTAACCTTAACCCTTAAGTGAGTACTTCTTCCTAGTGAAGGCTTGGAACTTGGGCCCATCTTTCTTCGGGTCCTGCTCTAGTTTAGTCTCTTTTGCAACTTCCTAAAAATACAATACTTGGTTAAAATTCAAATCAATGGAATGGAATCACAAATTTTAATTACATCAATGAAATAAATAGAAATTACCTTTTGTTTTTTTTGGGTTCAGCACTACGGTTAGCATTAGAACCAAACACAAGCTTTCCTTGTGACCGACGAGAACTGCTTCGTGAGCTAGATCCCATTGATGGTGGCAGCACACCAGAAACCGTCACTTGCTTGTCTTTGGTGGTGGAGGAGGCGGAAACAGGTGGTGGTTGGTATTTTAAAGGCTTTTCATCCAACCTTCTTCCTGATCCAGTAATCTGATTAAACTTTGGCTCTTCAACTGGAGCAGCCTTACTTACAACACCACAAATATATATATATATATATATATATATATATATATATATATATATATATATATATATATATATATATATATATATATATTCAAGATGTTGAAAGAAATATTAAAACCTTCTGATAATGCTTTAGTTAAAGGATAGAGGCTACAGGTCACTCAGGCTCCTTGTATTCCAACTCCGAATTCGTATTCTTGTTTTCATCTTTTCTTGTCTCTGGAATCTTGTATTCCGATTCTGGATTTGTTTTCTTGTTTTCTACTCCACCTTCATAAACACTTGTCACTAGAACCGGAATCTTGTATTCCAATTCCGAATTTGTATTCTTGTTTTCGTCTTCACCTTCTACAACACCTGTCACCAGAATCTTGTATTCTGATTCCGGACTTGTATTCTTGTTTTCATCTTTACCTTCATCAACACCCATCTCCGGAATCTTGCATTTTGTTTCCGGATTTGTGTTCTCCGGAATCTTGTATTCCGATTCCAGACTTAAACCAACGTCTGATAATTGCAATTTCAGTGGTTCCTTGTCCTTAATCCCTTCGTTCTATATTATTGTGTTATAACAGTCTTTTCAAATTATTTCAAAGTAATGAGACCTGATAAACATATATAACAGAGAGAGTATTATAACAGTCTTTTCAACGCCTTACATTATGTTTTGCTTCTTTTTTTATGTTTTATGTGCCTTACATTATTTTTGTTTCTTCATATTTATTTAACATATTTCTTAAATATGAGGTGGGAGTGAAGAAATTTTTGTCTTGCTTTAGCCAGAGTTTAAGAAATTTATGTTGAGCCTTTGTTCTCCTCTGTTTTTTTTTTTTTTCTGCATCAGCATCAGGTGTGATTAATTTTTATAATAGTTTGGTCAAATATTTATTTGGTTTGAGATTTGTTATATATTTTAGTTGTTTGATTGGTTCATAAGTTCCTGCATGCGTGTTCTATCAAAAAGTCAACTGTTGAGCCTTTGTTCTCCTTTATCTTATTCCATTGTTCAATTAACATCAGTTGGATGCTCTATATATATATATATATATATATATATATATATATATATATATATATATATATATATATATATATATGAAAGTACATATCCATTTCTTGCATTTATCCCAAACAGTTTTTTCAATTAACTACTGGCCACTGAATGTTCAGCCAAAATAAATCAATTGAATGTTAACCTTTTGCATTTGATGTTTCTGATTGTTATAATCTTTTACACGATTGAGAACCGAAGATCATTAAATGAACATGAAATGAAGAGAGCAGCTAAAATATTTTTGAATGTCTTGGAAACCTTTTTTTTTTGTTTGTACCTCTTTTGCAAAACACTTTGGTTCTCAACTGATAGAGTTTGATGTTATGTGGACAATTTTGTTTTTGATGTTTTTTGAATGATACTTTGGTAAAATTTGATAGTTTTGGTATTGTTATGTTTGGTTGTATCATTATTTGATGTGTTTTTGTACAATAATTTGATGATTGTGGTATTTTTTGTTTTAGAATAATAAAAAAAAAATGATATTACATGTTTGCGACGGATCATGCGACGGAAAAAAAATTTATTAATGTATTGAATTTTGCGAGGGATTAGCTATGAAAAAAAAATGTCTAAAGTTTGTGACGGATCAGCGGCCGGAAAAAAGAAAATTTTTCTATGATATTTGCGAGGGATTAGCTATGGAAAAGAATCATGTCTAAAGTTCGCGACGGATCAGCGACGAAAAAGAAAAAAACTTAATACATGAGTTTTGCAAGGGATTAGCTTTGGAAAAAAAACTGATAAAAGGAAATTTGCGACAGAACAACGACGGAATGTCGTTAACAAGTTTTGTCGCTAATGCCCTAAGTAAATGCATTGAGTGACATTTAGCGACGGATATTCTGTCGCTACATTTGTCACAAGGAAAAACCAATCCGTCACTAAAACCCTCGCTGAGAAATTAGCCACATTTTAATTACCTACGGAGTGAATCCGTCGTTGATCCATCGCAAACAACATTTAGCGACGGAATAGCGACGGATTAGTCCGTCTCTAAAACCCATATTTCTAGTAGTGCATGGAATCGGTCCTAAAAAAAGTTATCTTGACAACCCATGTAGGGGGCCACAACACACACACACACAAATTGAGTGCAAACTTTCATTTATATCGTTGTATTTTATTTTGACAAAATTACAAAAACGGATATTATGGTTTCTCATTTTATATGGCTAAGGTTAAAACCTTTTAAAAAAATAGTAGATTTTGTCCATTTCATTTAGTTTGGTTGAGGATTTGGTGACAATCATAATAATAATAATAATAATAATAATAATAATAATAATAATAATAATAATATTTAATAATACTATTTTGTCCTTTTCATTTAATTTCCATATTTTGCTATCTTTAAAAAAAAAATAGAAAAATAATTTGTCCCCATCCATCGTACCCCTGGCCCTAATTCATCTTTTTCATATTTTCTCCTCCCCACCACATTCACCACCTCGATACTCTCTACCGGTAAACAACATCATAAACAACCATCACTAGTTTCCATCACAATTGCTACAACACAAATCTAAAAATATATTTTCATGGACGAATTCAAACACATACGAAAGAAAAGGGCGCAGAGATGAAATTAAACCTAGAAATCACACACTAAAATTTGTTTCTTAGTTCCATTGTCAAAGCGAAGATATGCAACAAATACTTATTACTAAACTAAAGCCAAAAGTAGAACAACAATGATTTTTTTAATTAAACCAGAAATATCACTAAACAATATGTTTCATGTAACAATGGATGACCTTTTATAACATCCCAAAACAGTGACAAAATTTTCATTTTTAAATTCATCAATCACATACCTGATATGTATCGAAAATATCCAAGATACAAACTATCCAAAACATCAGAGGAAAAAAAATCATAATCGCAGAAACATAAGGCGGGGGAATGTTGTGCCATCACGTTGGGCCCTTTCCTTTCGTACTGGAAGTACCTGAAACCATAAACATAACTGTAAGCACAAAGCTTAGTTAGCTCCCCAAAAATATCACATACAACATACACATAAATATAACAGCATGTGCCTGTGTCGGGTCTGTATTAACCCCATGTAACAGATAGTAGTTGTGTTGGGTCCGTATCCACCCCGAGTCTATAATGACTCCGAGCCCAGTTTGGCTCCATGCATTAATCATACAATCATATCATTAATAGTCACATACATCTTATACATATGTATCCGTGGGCAAGCATTTGTATCTTTGACCCACTAGTGTGGTGAGAAGACTCACCTCACAGAAAAATGCTCTATTGCTACTGCTCTCACTGACAGAGTATCGTTGCTACACACCAACTAATCAGTCAAACCAAATAAACCTTGAGCTCTTCCTCTAAAATAGGTGCTAGACCAAAAGTTAACTCAAGTCAAAGGTCAATGGTCAAAGTCAACGGTCAACATTGACTTTTGTCAATCGCGACGTCATTGCCACACCTATGGCCATACAGTGGCCCTCCAGTAACAGCCAATCGTGAGTTTCCCCGCCGCCATGTCGTGACAAGCTGAGCCACATTGTGAGTATTGGGTTTTCAACAGCTTAATGGATTAAGTTGTTTTCTTCGATCCCAAAGGCTCCAAATTTCAGATCTGATTTGAAACAAGGTCTAGAAGGATAAGGTTTCCAACTTTACCCAATAAGACCATCCACAAGGTCAAAATCTCAAGCCCTAGATTCAAAGTAGCTAAATATGACATGGATTTCCCCATTAAGCACTTATTCCAAAAACAAATCCATAGCTCATTTACTCCAAAAACATATTTTAATACCTAATCCAACATAAAAGTTGGTGCTTTATAGACATGCATGTGCAATTCATGTCTTGAAGCCATAATGAGCCAAAAAGAGTGTTTTCCATGGAAATCCCATGCATGGCTCAAAATCCATCAAGAAACCATATCCAAACCAATAAGCATACCCAAAAGTCCCATAGATTCATAAAGTTGCAAGCTTTATCAGATCCCATCATTCCATCTCACAAAATATGAAGATTAAGGGACAAAACATAAGATACAACATTCTG
The DNA here is from genome assembly GCF_051521515.1 of Lactuca serriola. Classification (NCBI taxonomy): domain Eukaryota; kingdom Viridiplantae; phylum Streptophyta; class Magnoliopsida; order Asterales; family Asteraceae; genus Lactuca; species Lactuca serriola. The sequence goes on along the minus strand of NC_136411.1, from coordinate 128,143,119 downwards.
TTTTAATAAAAATTAAGTGTTGGACACTTACAAAGGTCCAAAATATTGTTAACACCAAGGATAAGGACTAGCTTGCTGAGTCTTAGCTCACTTCTTCTTCTTTCTTCCCTCTAAGGCTTCAAGAACACCAACAAAGACTCAAAATGAGAAAGAAAGAGAGAGGAGAGAGAGATAGGGATTTAGGGTTTCACAGGTTCGATGGAGGCTGAGGGTGTGCAAACCCTAGCCTTCACATTCCTTTAAATAGGGAGCAAAACCCGAAAAATAGGGTTTTTTTATTTGCGAGCTTCCATGACGTGGCCTATACTTCCATGTCGTTGGGGCTTAAATAAACTATGTGGGCTAACCTTCAATTGCCTACGTCGTGGTGCCTTACCACCATGTCGTGGAGATCCTATAAAATGCCAAATTTGCAAAATAGAAAGTACCTCGTGATATGGATGTTACAAGTCTCCCCTACTAGAATCAGGCTTCAACCTAGAAGTATGCCTCTACAAATAATTTGGGGTAATTCTCTCACATCTCGTCCTCTGACTCACACATGGCATTCAGAACCCCTTTGGTGCTGCCATTGCACCTTCACCAGTTTCACCTCTTTGTTGTACAAAGGCTTTATCTTTCTATCGATAATCGTAATTGGTATCTCTACTTAATTCAGGCGCTCATCAACATGAATGTCATCTAAAGGAATCACCACAGAATCATCAGCTAACACTTCCGTAACTAAGAGACATGGAAATGGTTATGTATCTGACGAAGCTCAAGAGGAAACTCGAAATTATATGCAACCTTGCCTACCTGGACGATAATTCTGAAAGGACTGATAAAATGAGGACCTAACTTCCCCCGTTTCTGAAACTGAATGACACCCATCCAAGGTGACACCTTCAATAGTACCAAATCCCCCACTAGAACTCGATATCTGAATGATATCGATCGTTATAAATCTTCTGTCGACTTTGTGTGACCCGCAACCTGTCAAGCACCTATTGTATCATCCCGGTAGTCTTGAGCACTACATCAGTACTCCCCATGACCCGATGCATACACGTCATGAGCATATCTTCGACTGTATAAATGGTTTGCTCACTCTGACCATCGGTATGGGGGTGGTATGATATACTAAAATGCAGTTGAGTACCCAACTCCTCATGAAACTTCCTAAAACACTTGGAGGTAAAACAAATATCTCGATCCAAAACCACCAAAACAGACACTCCGTGTCGAACCACCACTTCCCAAATGTAAAGGTCGACCAATTCCCGACTAATATATACTCTCAACAATCGGAATGCGCTCTTGGTCAATATATCGACAATGACCAAGATAGAATTAACCCTACGTGCCGTCCTCAACAAATTTGTGATGAAATCCATAGTGATCTCTTCCGCTTTCCACATGGGAATGGGTAACGACTGTGTAACACCCGAATCATGGAGGTACTCAATTTCTTGAATTATAGCTTTTGGGAAGAGGGTCACAACGTGAGACATGGTGGTCACTATTGGATCAGGTGTCTAAGCCTATAACTATAAATTATATATACTTGAATTGATAGAAGCACAAGTCCTTTTGGGTTGCCTTCACTCTTGCAACGTGACATAATGACTTTTGGAGAGAAGTTGAATTTATTGGTTGGAATAAAAAATTCATGTAAATGATTTATTAATGTGTTATGAAAATAATATATTAAATGGAAATCATTTTGTTTAATTAATATTTAATCAGAAATTAATTTGGAATTAATTTTGGGATTAAAGGAATTAATTAAAAGTACAAGGGTTGTTTTGCAAATCATTGATAGGTGTGAAACTGGGCTCTTGGACTCCTTGGATAGGAGTGGACAAAAATTATAGGGTGGCCCTATAAGTTTTTGTCTAAGGCCTTCTAATGAGGAGTCCATGGGTTACTTAGGCCTTAAGCAGAGAATTAGGGTTTCCACTTGCAAACCCTAACTTTAGGACTAAGCAACCATAAGTATATAATGAGGGTACCCCTTGGATTTTCGGCCACTTGACCCTAACCCTAGAAGAGCTAAAAATATAGTGTGCCTCCTTCCTCTCTCCTTCTCATCCTCTTGCAAAGAATGTTTGTAAGCCATTAGAGGTGTCACATTTAAGTCACTTGCTTTCAAGAGTTCAAGATCTACAAGGTTTTCTTGTTATTACTACATAATAAGTAAGGTACACATCTAAACTTTTATATTTCATCAATTTCGATTATATAGATGCCATTAGGGTTTTCTTTTTGATATTCAAGTTTGCATGTTCAACTAGTGAAAACCTAGATCCTTAATTATAGGGTTGCATGAACATATATGATTTGTAGTTATGCTCATAAACCATCAGTGGTATCAGAGCCTAGGATATTTTTCAGTTGAACTTGATGCGATTGTGAATCTTTCAAAGGAGAAGGGAGTACAATCGTCATTAGTTCATAGAACACAACGAGTTCATGTTTGGAACTCGGCGAGTTGGTCCAACCCGACGAGTGCATTGCACAGACTCGACGAGTTGGCCGGTTAGATCCCTGGATTTTCGATTTTGATAATCTTGGCTTTACTAGGATAATTACCTTAATTCATTTTTCTGCCTAAAATTGAATTTTTATAAAAAAGGTAATTTTATATCCTTGTCAAATTTAATGATTTGGTTTAATTTTTGATAAAGATAAAATTAATAGCTAGTTTAATTATTAAAAATTTAACCTGGTATCTTTGAAAAGTTTTAAAAATACACCATTTGGTTTTATAATTTAAAATTTAATTAAATAGTTTAATTTTGAAATCTTAAATTTTGGAACCCTAGTATTTTAAAAGGTTTAAAGTACGTCCTTATGGATGTTATTAATAATTTAATTAAGTGTTTAATTAAAAGAAAATTAATAAATCCATAAAGGGTTTAAATTTAATCAAATTAAAAGTTTAATTATTAAAAGATTAAATCCCTAGTATTTTAAAAGTTTAAAATACATGCTTATATTATATGTAACATTAAAGGTCTAATATTAATATATATATAAGACGAGTCAGTCGAACCACTAGTATGCCTCATTCGCAAAGCCATACTATAAGGGGAGTTTAAGGAAGTGACATGTAAAATGACCGTCATTGGGTATTCATTCTTACCCACCGCTCTCTTGTATGGTGGAGGGTCGTTAGCCGAACGGGTTCGATAGGACAATTAATCCTCATTAAAAGTATAATGATAAAGTAACTAAACCATTTTCTAAAATCTCATTTTTAGTTACTTTAGGAAAATGTGAATTTGATGCTAACCCATGAAATTGCACATTGCACCTTATTGGTCGTTAGTAGAGCGTGTGTGGTTAACCGGCACACTAATGTGGACTAATATTGTTGGAAATGGGTGTCTCGTAAATTATCATTGATCAATGGAGCATGTGTGTTTAATCGGCACATTGATTGGGCGATAAATGACATCGAGAGTACCAAGCTAATTTGCATGGTTATTCACATCTCGTTTGTGATCCTTGGCATCCCAGTCACAAAGTGAGAGCATAATCAAGATTAAACACATCATTGAATAGTTCAATGAATCTCAAAATATCTAGGAGTTTCATTTGATTGAAACTGGTAATTGCTTACCTACCTAAAGTATATTCGAATTTGATTACGACATCCCTCTTTGGAATTCGAATCGAAAATATGGATCCTAGCTTTAATTTAAATTTTAGGTTAATAATTAAGGATTAAATTAATAAACTAACTTGAATTTTCTCCCTTTGTAGATGCCGAGTTCAGACATCAATGGTCTTCCTCATCCTTTTGGAAATGGTTTTCCTTCTCAATCTGAAGATGATCTTCCACAAGTTGATCAAGGTGAAAGAATGTGCCCTTCTTCAAATGGTGGAACTGGAAATCTTGCTTCTCCAACTCTTCCTCCACCTCCTCTAGTAATTCTCCGCGACCCATGTTTTCTTCAACTTGAAAAGTTCAAAGTTACTCAAGCCATGTTGGCATACAAACACGTAGATGAAATTCTGTGTGTGGACATGTTCTAAAATGAAGTCACACATTGACAGATTAGGAATGTTGGATGTCGTTTTCCCAAAGGATTTGGTTGTTGACTTGGTTCTTCACCCGCTTCCTGTATTATATAGTCAGTTCGTTAGGGACTACTATATGACTGACAACGACCTAACCCTAATTGATCTAACATATTTGCTAATTGCTACTGAAGCAGAAATGCTAAAGAGCATTGGTCAAGTAAATGTGTTTGAAGGATCTGTCTCCCAAGTTTCCATGGACATTAACAATGGTAAGATTGGTAGTCCAGAAAAGGTTTCTCTTCCCAATGGAAAGGGATCGGCCAAGTTCAAATCGTTTGACAATATAGTAAAGAGAAATGCCAGTTTTGAGATAGCTCCATGTGCCATTCTCGAAGAGTCCATACGTTTCTATTGCCAATTGAAAGGACATTGGATGCGAAGCTGCCCTGTCTATCTGAAAGATCGCAGAGATAGTAAAGTCAAGTTGTATGACTCTACTTCAGGTACATCCACTATCTAACTCTATTTTATTAAATTCCTATTCATAGATTCTTATTACATGATGTGATAGTCATATTTTGATGTTTTTCAATATCTAAGAGAAAGAAAGAAGCTTAAGAAGAGTGAATTGAATCTGAGCGTGAGAGATGGATTTCGATCGCATGGTTTGATGATCATATTTTTGAGTTGCTGCTTAGGAGCTATGATAGATTAATAGATTGCTTAGGAAATGTCTAGAAACATAGTTTTTATATTTGCATTGTAAGGAAAAAAAATTTCGCACTCTATCAATAAAGTGAATTTTTGTTACTTTATATTTCCTTTCAATGGCATTTATGAAAATTGGTGATGATATTTCTATTATTAGCAATGTTAAATATGGATTTGATTCATAGTTATGTTGTTTGTGGAAATGTCATAATCAACCAAGAGAAAAGGAATTCTCATCACCTAAGTTTCAATTGGATAGAAACTTGGAGTCATACAATTTGAATTGTGTGATGTATGAGAATCTTGGGCTTTGGAAAATTAAGACTAATTCATTGTTCACATGTTTGTGTGAGACAAGTGAAGGACTAAAGGATCTAGTACACATTGATGTGGACTGGTTAGATCCACCACAAAGGATGATAATTCTATTCATCATGATTTACTGATGGTTCAGTAAATATGGTTATACTTATAAGATTAAGTGTAATTTTGTTTTTTTGAAAGGTTTCAAAGAATTTTAGAATGAATATGAAGAATCAATTAGGTAGAGAGATAAAAGTTTCTCTGATCTGAAAGGAAAGGAGAGTACTTTGGTATCATGTTTTTTGATCATCTTAATTATATTGGAACCATGTCATAATTGATCCTCTAAGGACATCTTTGTGCATTTGTATGACTAAGAAGAGGAATCAGATAGTGTTGAAATGCTTTAATCGAGAGATTCATCATACTTCGTATCAAATCAAGTTTTAGAGTCACACTCTAGTAACTTCGAATCGTATCTTAAAGCTTATTTCAAACTAAGTAGGTTTATAACACCTCAGGATATGTGGAGTAAAAAAGTTTTCTTACTCTAGCACATGTGAAATTGGTATTTGTGATGTTTTGGTTAAAACAAAGGATAAACTAACATGAAGTGTTTTCTTGTCAAGAATCCACACTAACTTTTGAATATTTTTTTTGCTTGTCAAGGATTGCTCCTTGAGAGAGAAACTTATATGTCAAGAAGTCAGTGGGAGTCTTATTGGTCTTGAAGAGTTTCAAGACTCAATTAACAATAAACCTTTTAGTAATCACTAGCACACGACCTGAGGTTAATAACCTCTCGTGTTGACACATTCTTGTTTCTATGCACCTTCCAGTTGAGTTAACAATGCATGTGAGTTCTATAGTTCTCATTTGACTGCAAAAAGGCAGAGCACATTGGTCAGTGATGGTACATTTGTCAATGGAAGTGATCTGCTTAAACAACATGGAAGCACTGGTAGGGCCTTGTGCTGCCAGAAGGCAAGGAATTTAGAATTAAGAAAGTTCAGTCCATGAAAGGAAAACTAAATTTGATTTTGGTTTTGTCCTCGACTTTATCTTATGATTGTAGGTTGGAATTGATAAATTCACATGGATAAGAATGCATACACCACAAAAATCTAAGTGGCAAAAGATTCCTCTAACTCATTAAAATGATCATGAGGAAACACTTTCGCTAGTAGACTTTAAATTTGATTGATATCATTATGGTTAGCAGTTGTGATAATTGCGTTCTCAAATTCGCATACGATTATGACATCCTTTTTCGTAGTTCGAATTGTGAGAAATGACAAAGGACTGTTTGAACATTCCAGACTTATTGTTGTAAGTTCAGAGAGGGTTTAAACACACACACATATGCTACCTAATGAAAGGTGTATCAGCTTGAGAAGTCAAGATGAAAACTTATCAAAGCATCACGTATTAGAAATCTGAACTTTAGAAAGAAAGTCAATAGTATTGATTTCTAAGTCCAGTTGATTTCTGGGTACATGTCAAAGCTAGTGGGAGCATAATTGTTATGCTAAGTGTTGCGGGTTGGCAATACTATTGGTAGGAAACAAAGTTTTCAATTTGCAAGTTGTAATGTTTGAGAAATTGTTTCACTATAATAAGCTTAGGGGAGAGGGGAGTCATACTTCATTTCAAATCTAAAAGTTTAGATTGAAATTTTTATTGGAACTTAGTGTTGGACATATATGAAGATTGTATTGAAATGCTTCAACATAGGAAATTCGATATATGGAAATATTATAGCATGAGAATCATCAAGTATCATGTCTTTATGTAAGACATTATGTATCGAATTCCATATGCTTCAGATATAGAATTGATGACATACGCTATAATATTCACTTGTTCTAATTTTTTTCAAATGCATAGGGAATTAAGAGGGAAAAAGGACTAGAGCAAGATGTGACTAGAGTTGTTAAACAAATGTTAAAGGACAATCTGCGGTTCGCTAAAGATTAGTTGCTTATCGACAGTTGGAAGTATAGTAATATTTGGAACGACCATATTCACATGTTTCTGATTGGGATAATTCTTGATCATAATTGATAGTCATATGGGAATATGGAAATGTTTCCATAATGGGAGTTGGTTGTTAAAATCTATATATGAGTTAGAAACCTTAATGCAAGGAAGATATTCAAGGGGTTACCTTGAATTTGATAGCTCAATACCATGAAATTGTTTTAAGTAACAAAGTTTCAATAGAGCATTTTGTAATATCATTGGCTAAGTATCGGTGACTTTGAAGCCACGTCATCACAAAAGGATATTGCATGCATGGTTAGACTTTAACACATACTTATTAGTGACAAGAATTTGGAATCCTTACACTTGTAATAACGATTTGGAATTGTGAAATAAGTATCATTGGAATTATATCCAATTGATCTGTTCACAAAGGAAGGACCATGGAGATACATTGTATGCATGTTCATGGCATGACTAATGTCTAATTCAAGTGTTTAGTTGATTAATCGAAACATTATATAATTAATAAAGTCTAATTAATATGGTGATTAAATAATAGGTGTTTTATTTATATTCAATAGTTCTAAGACCATATTTAATTAGGTTATTATTGTGTTTCACTTCACATGTTTTATACAAACAATCCTATGTGTGCATGCAACCCTAGATACGGATCTATTTTTTCACTATTAGTTATACAACATTATGAAAACAAAAAAAACCTAGCATGCTTCTAGTATTTTCAAAAATCACATAGAAGAATAGAACACATACCTCTTGTTGTTATGTTGTAATAACAATTTGTATCTTGGATCTTCTTTTCATTGAAAGCAAGTACCAAAAGTGTAGTACCTTTAATGGCTCACAAACACCAAGAGAAATTAAAGAAGTAAGAGAGAGAGAGAGAGAGAGAGAGAGAGGGAGAGGTAAAAATCGGCTCTAGGAACTTCTAGGATCAAGTGGGCCAATTTCTTATGCCAAGGGGTCTTTATATAGGTGTAGGAACTAGGGTTTTAGTCCTTATCCTTATCTGATTACTTGCCCACCAAACAGTCGAAAGGATAATGTAACAAACCGTTATTTCAAACTTATGTAATAGTGTAGGTCAATTTGTTCTTCTTTTTAATTAAATAAAGAGAAATTTTGGCATACTATGTATATTTACATAATTGACCCTCAAAAATAAATTATTAAATAATCTCAATTGGGTTGAACCAAGTGATAGAGATTGTAACAAGGTTTCCAAAAATATAAGGAACACTAAAATCCGAGTTATAACGAAGAAGTTATGACCAATCGAAAATCCGCGACAAAACCGGCAAAACATTGTTCAGTGTAAAAACTGAATTTTTGATAAAAGGCTTTCTAGCCTTAACAATCTAAATGAAAGTTATAGTTTATGTTAAACCGAGAACTTTCATAAAAAGAACGCCAAAATCCAACTTCGTATGAGGAAGTTATGATTTTTCGAAGTTTCAATATAGCAGTGTACAGCTAAAAACTCGAAATAAAGATCGAGTGGTTTTTAGCCGACATGACCTAAACGAGAATTGAAGGTCTCGTCATTAGTAGAACAACGGTAAAAAGACAGACAAAAACGGACGTCGTATGAAGAAGTTATGAATTTATAACGGATTCACGTCCCGATCTGTTTAAAATAATAATATTAAAAATAAATTCAAAATTAGCCGACGAAGTCAAAACGAAAGTCGTAGAGTATAATTTTAGCTACGCGTGCATATAAAGAACGTCAAAAACGGAGTTCGTATGCAAAAGTTATGAATTTTACAAGTTTTGGCAAAAAAATAAAGAAAAATAGAAATACCCGGGAAAATTCGCATGAACAGTAGCGCCACCTCACCCCTCGCATGCGAGCCTCCACGTGTCGGCTGCTGAGTGGACCGAAGTCTCGCGTGTCACCTCCAGATTCGGCCACTGCTGCGGTCCAATCCCACTCGGACAGCCTCGCAAGGAGACACACCGGGGATGCTCCTCGCACACGCCTCGCACCACCCTCGGACACCCCTTCGCACGTGGCTTCTTTGCATTGGACCGAGGGCTAGACCAATCCGAGCCTACCACCTCCGAACCGAAGCTGCTTCCCTTCGCAGAATGTCAGCCTCGCATAGCCTCGCACAAGCTTCGGATCCGAGGCTTCGGCCTATATAAGGCATGCGAGGGTTTCCGGATTTTTTACACTTTTCACCCCAAATTTTACTCTCTTTCACTTTTTCCACACCCTTAAGTTTATATACAACCCTTAAATCCCCGGTATCAAGACTCGAGCCCGAAGTAAGCCGTGAAGCCCCGAAATTCTCGAGAATTCATCCTCTCTCCTGTCAAAACTCTGCCCAATTTGAGCCGGTTTCTCGACAAATAAACTCCTTTTCGTGAAACGAAACCCTGTCCGAATTACCATCTACCAAGTGAGTTCATACCCCCGTATTTTCATAATTTCTACTATTTTAAGGGGGGAAATACAAGTATAACACAACAACTTTGTGTTATAAATAAATGGTTTCAAATCACGATAAAATGATTTTAAAGCATCGAAAATACTTCAAATTTTGAACTCTTTTATAAACTTATATTTTTCCCAAATATACATATTTGTATATATAATTTAATATAAATAAGATTTAAAAGGCTTAGGACTAATAATTCATGCTAGGTCCTTTTCCTTGTTTGGATGTGGACTTATAGTACCAGTTATTTGTCCGAAGGTCGTTCAAATTTTACTTATTTATAAAATTGTATATGTATATAAAATTAAAAGTTATTTCATCAGTTTAATCACCCTTTGTAACATGTTGAGCAAAGGATTACATGCAAAAATAGTTATTTACCAATTCATAAAGTACATATAAATTATAATATGTATAGTTTATGATACATAGAGCAATAATTCATATGAATACATTGTTTTACATGCAACAAGAGTTTTAACTCAAAACAAATCAAGGGTTTACACTTATCAAATACATGTTCGGGATACTAAGTCAAGAACATAATGTCAATCATTTATCTCAGAATGATTGGGTTTTCATAACTAATATACATGTAACGTTTATATGCTTTTTATGAGACATTCAATTCAGGTTGTTTAGATTCAGTCTAGACAACCAAGGTAAAGCCCTGACATTATAACCAGAATCTCCAGTCCGGGGATCGAAACAAGTTGTGTGTAGATCTATATCGGGATTGACAACCCCGCACTCAGGCTGCTAGCTACAGTCAGGCATACATGCCAATGAGTGGCAATTGTTATCAACAGTTTAAGCGCTCATCAGGCGTTTGTTTCAGGCGTCCATGTCTTAGTATGGTTATAATAACTCATTAAAAAGATATTAACAACACGTTAGTGTATAAACAACTAAACGTAAGTATATCTTCAAAGTACCAGTTTACAAAATACAAAGTACAATGCTATACTATAGTTTTCAATAACAGCTGGTGAAGCCAGGCACACTCTCAAATACAAGTTTTACAAATACAATGGTTTACAAATAAGACGGTTTTATAGGAATAAAACTACTTTTCACATACCACAGAAAATATGGGATTTTCTAGAAGTGTTTTCATATTCAAAATACAAATACACCCATTCAAAACATAAAGACTTATGTACTCACTCAACTTATTGTTGATACTCTCTTTTCAAATTACTTGTATTATCAGGGAAATAATAACAGGTACTCCCCGAGCTTTTTGAGAAGATGAAGCCATTAGGAGTCTTATCTTCTTCCTTTGTATAACTGTTTTGGTTTCAATATACAATGATTGAACACATGTAAATATTACACTTTTAAATACAATGGTTGTTTGTACTTTGATTACTATGATGCATGTGTTGTGATACTACAAATGAAATCCTCCACCCCCGGACGTTTCCGCCGTCTGGTTTGGGGGTGTGATAGATTGGTATCAGAGCATTGTTTATAGTGAACTCAGTATATCAATCCATAAAAGATATACAAACTATAAATACATTGGGGCTAAGAGCTCTGACTACAAGTATACTTTTAAGAATTTTAAGTATTTTTACAAGAAGTATACTAACCCTCATCCCTACAAGTACATAGTCATAAGAACTTAAAAGTATTTGAATGTTGAACATTATAGTTAAACCCAAGCAGTTATGTAATCATGTCTAGAATTAATATAGCCTGATCAACTATATTGATTTCAGACATGACCAACATATGTTTGGGAGTGATAGTAGTGTTGTGACGTATCTAAAACTTACCAACTACCAAAGAAACTCTAAGAACAGAACATAAAATACTATAAGAATATTATAAACGTCGATATGCTTTAGTTTTCTTTTCAAGCATTTCTCATAACCTTATTCTCGTACAGACACAATGGCAGGACATCATCCACCAGGGGACCCTTATTTTCCAAATCATGGCAATCAGGAATGGATAGTGGAAGATCCAGAAGAAGACTCAGATGAAGAACCATTTGAGGACAGCGAGTCAAGCGGTACCGATACAGAGCCACAAGTCTGCAACCCGGGGATACGTCCCCCGAGACAAGAGGAAGCAATACCTATACCCGAGTGGGGCCAATACATAAACCATTGGAGTCGACAAGACGGCCAACGCCCTCCCTACGGAATGCAACAGGGTTTCTATAACGTCTCAGAAGGAGGAGCAGCTGACAGAGCTCTTCCAGTTATAGTGAATCGAATTGCCCGACAATTCGATCAATCAAGGATGTCAATCAATCGTATTCTAGAAGTGAATGCGGCTGCACAAGCTAACGCTGCCGATATCCTTCGTCTTGACGAGATGCAAGATGATACCCAACACCATACTGAAGCCCTTCAAAGGCAACTTAATGCTGCCGAATCAGAGATCAGAGGACTGAGGGAGCATCAAGCTGCCCAAGAAAGGCGTTGGAAATCACAAGACGAAGCGGAACCCAGTAACCGTCGTAGCAACCGTCGCAAGTAGTGTTTACACTACTTTTCTAGTTTAATATACTGAATGTATAGACTACTTTCAGGACATGTACAAAATTAAGCATCAATAAAATAATAAGCACCTTACTTCAACAAGAGCTATTACAATTTTCACAAACATTCCGTTCCAAAGTTTTGGGATTAAGGATATGTTCCAGTGTTGTTTTTCATACTTTTCGATACGGCCGCGAAAATTTTTATTTTCGGTAGGTCGGTTTAATGTCGATACTTTCATAGTATTGTGGACCTACTTGAAGGTCACATATACAGATTACATAGATATCAACACAATCGACATGTATTTAGATATTCTTTGAAAAATAACCACTCCAATTTATATTATCCTATTGCAAGTTATACTTGCAGTGGACATCTATTTTCAATTCTTTACAAGATTCTTGTTGAATTAAGTGTTTAAGTTCAGAGATATCAAATTCATATTCATTCTTGATATCTCACTATCTTTTTATCTATTGACTTTTATAGAAAAAGATGCCTCCTCGTAGGAATCCTAGACGTAACAATGAAACGGAAGCACCGGCACCACCTCCACCACCACCCCCTCAATTCGATGCTGCCATGTTCCAAGCGGCAGTCACAGCAGCTGTAGCGGCTGCCTTATCTCATATCAATGCTGGCGGCACTAGTGGGTCGGGAGCTGATCCACGTCCTTCTAACCTTGTCGAGGGTCATGAGCGCTCGAGGGAGTGCACTTATAAAGACTTCTCGAATGCCAAACCCAGGACCTTTAATGGAACTGGAGGAGTGATGGTTTTAAGGCAGTGGATTGAGAAGATAGAAGCAGTATTTGAAATCTGCTCCTGTCCAGAGGGTAGCAAAGTTAAATTTGCTGCCTTTACTTTCTTAGATAGGGCCCTAACATGGTGGAATGGCCATGTTAAGTCACTAACTTTGGTGGTGGCTAATACTATAAGCTGGGAGAACCTAAAAACCATGCTGATGCGTGAATACTGCCCGCGAGGGGAAATCCAGAAACTGGAACAAGAACTCTGGAGTATTACTATGGCCGGTGCCGACATAACGACTTACACGAATCGATTCTGTGACTTGGCGATTCTGTGTCCAGATATGGTTGCTCCAGAGAGCAAAAAGATTGAAAGGTATATTTGGGGACTGTCACCCCAGATACAAGCAAGTGTCATTGCATCAAAACCTGTCACCTTTGACAGTGCCAAGGAACTGGCACAGTCACTTATTGACCACAGAAACCGTCAAAACTCTGTGGTTACCGCCCCAGAACAACCTAGGGAGAACAACAACAACAACAAGAAGGGCTGGAACAAAAGGAAGGGAAAATCTCCTCTGGAACCTTCAAAGAAGCAAAAAATAGTGGCAGTCCATGCTACTACTGTGCCTGCTACCATACCTACTACTACACCTGTTGTTGCCCCTAACTACTCAGCACCAACTAAACCCTATGCCGGTAGCCTACCCAAATGCAACAAGTGCAATTTTCACCACACCGGAAATTGCCCTGAAATGCAGTGCCGTAACTGCAACAGGAAAGGGCATACTGCCCGATTCTGTAGAACACTGCCTCAACCCCTTAACCAAGTACCTGCCGCTGGAGTAAGTCGAGCATGCTACCAATGCGGTGATGTGGGGCATTTCAAGAAAGATTGTCCAAAAGCTGGAAATGCCCGTGGGGTTGGGAGAATTCTAGCACTAGGTCACGAAGAAGCGGTGGCAGACCCTGCTGTGGTCACGGGTACGTTCCTTCTCAACAATACTTATGCATGCATTCTTTTTGATTGTGGTGCCGAGAGGAGCTTCGTGAGCCATAACTTTAAACATCTACTAAATCAGAACTCCCAACCACTAAATAAAACCTTCACAGTAGAAATGGCTAACGGGAAATCAGAATCCACCAACGATATATACATAGGATGTACCCTTATGTTAAATGACTTGCCTTTCCCAATAGACCTTATGCCGGTCTCTATCAAAAGTTTTGACATCATAATAGGTATGGATTGGTTGTGCCCCAACCATGCCGACATCCTATGCTATGAAAGAGCTATTCGTTTGAACTTACCAACTAACGAAACTCTTATTATCTATGGTGACAAACCTGGAACAAACCTTCAGATCATTTCAAGCATCAAGGCACAGAAATACCTTCGCAAGGAGTATTGTGCATTCCTAGCTCATGTGGTAGATAAAAAGCAAGAAGTGAAAGACATCGCAAGCATTCCTGAAGTCTGCAACTTTCCCGATGTATTTCCCGATGATCTTCCAGGAGTGCCTCCCGAACGACAAGTCGAATTCCGAATCGACTTAATCCCTGGAGCTACCCCTGTAGCCAAATCCCCCTATCGTCTTGCACCTTCTGAAATGCAGGAATTATCCAGCCAACTTAACGAACTCCTAAGCAAAGGTTTCATAAGACCGAGCTTCTCACCTTGGGGAGCACCGGTTTTGTTCGTAAAGAAGAAGGATGGATCATTCCGCATGTGTATAGACTACCGCGAGCTGAATAAACTTACCATTAAGAATCGATACCCTCTGCCTCGCATTGACGATCTGTTCGACCAACTTCAAGGGGCGAACTACTTCTCGAAGATAGACTTAAGATCCGGGTATCACCAGTTACGAATTTTGGAGGAAGACGTTCCCAAAACCGCGTTCAGAACTCGTTATGGTCATTACGAGTTTATAGTGATGCCATTCGGATTGACGAATGCACCTGCAGTGTTCATGGACCTAATGAACAGAGTGTGTCGTCCATTCTTGGACAAATTCGTTATAGTCTTCATTGACGATATCCTTATCTACTCAAAGAGCAAAGAGGAACATGGCCAACATCTTCATCAAATATTACAAAAACTTAGGTCGGAGAAGCTCTATGCGAAGTTTTCAAAGTGTGAATTTTGGATCAGGAAGGTAGATTTCCTAGGTCACGTGGTTAGTTCAGAAGGAATACATGTCGACCCTTCCAAAATAAAGGCAATTGAAAACTGGTCAGCACCCAAAACACCTACAGAAATCCATCAATTCTTAGGTCTTGCTGGCTATTATCGCAGATTCATTCAAAATTTCTCTCGAATAGCTAAGCCTCTTACTACTCTGACCCAAAAGGGTGTAACCTTTAGTTGGGGAGAAAAGCAAGAAACAGCGTTCCAATTGCTGAAGCGAGCCTTGTGTAGTGCACCAATCCTGTCTCTCCCTGAAGGGACAGAGGATTTCGTAGTGTACTGTGATGCTTCTAATCAAGGGCTTGGATGTGTTCTTATGCAAAGAGGAAAGGTTATATCCTACGCCTCAAGACAGCTAAAGACACATGAAGTCAACTATACAACACATGACCTTGAACTAGGAGCAGTGGTGTTTGCTCTGAAGATTTGGAGACATTACTTATATGGCACGAAATGCACAATATTCACGGACCATAAAAGTCTCCAACACATCTTCGACCAGAAAGAACTGAATATGAGACAACGACGATGGGTGGAGCTACTGAACGATTACGAGTGTGAAATTCGTTATCACCCTGGTAAAGCAAACGTAGTAGCTGATGCCCTTAGTAGAAAAGAATACTCGGGATGCCGAGTAAAGTCGTTGACCATGACAATCCATTCGCATCTGTCCACGCAGATCAAGGAAGCCCAACTTGAAGCCTTGAAACCCAAAAACGTAGCAGGTGAAACTCTAAGAGGAATGGATAAGAACTTCGAAGTCAGGGATGATGGAGTCTATTATTTCATGAATCGGATCTGGACACCAAAGTTTGGTGGTTACAGAGATGTGGTTATGAATGAAGCACACAAAACCCGATACTCCATCCACCCAGGTTCAGACAAGATGTATTTGGACCTTAAGAAGTTATATTGGTGGCCTAACATGAAGGCCGAAATCGCTACCTTTGTGGGCAAGTGCCTTACTTGCGCCAAAATTAAGGTAGAGTACCAGAAACCTTCAGGCTTATTACAACAACCTGAAATCCCTGAATGGAAGTGGGAGCGGATTACAATGGATTTCATAACCAAGTTACCCAAGACATCAAGTGGTTATGATACTATTTGGGTAATCGTCGATAGATTAACCAAATCCGCACACTTCTTACCAATCAAGGAGACCGACAAGATGGAAAAGCTAACCAGAACGTACCTCAAGGAGATTGTTAGATTACATGGTGTACCAATATCTATTATTTCAGACCGAGATAGTAGATTCACCTCCCGTTTTTGGCAATCTTTACAAAACGCTCTGGGAACTAGGCTAGACATGAGCACAGCCTACCATCCGCAAACTGATGGACAAAGTGAAAGGACGATTCAAACGTTAGAAGATATGTTACGAGCTTGCGTGATAGACTTTGGAAAAGCATGGGATATTCATTTACCCCTTGCTGAGTTCTCTTATAACAACAGTTATCACACTAGCATAAAAGCTGCTCCATTCGAAGCCCTCTATGGTCGCAAGTGCAGATCCCCTCTGTGCTGGGCTGAAGTGGGTGACACGCAGCTAGCTAGAGGTCAAACTCCTAACAGTGCTCTCACTGGTCCAGAAATTATTCGAGAAACTACCGAAAAGATCGTACAAATTCGGGAACGACTTAAAGCTTCCAGAGATAGACAGAAAAGCTACGCAGACAAAAGGAGAAAACCCTTGGAATTCCAGGTTGGCGACCGAGTTTTGCTAAAGGTCTCACCCTGGAAAGGCATGATACGCTTTGGAAAGCGTGACAAACTGAACCCAAGGTATATAGGACCATTCGAGATTCTTGCCCGAATCGGCCCTGTAGCTTACAAACTTCGATTACCCGAAGAACTAAGTAACATTCATTCTACCTTCCACGTTTCGAACTTGAAAAAGTGTCTTTCCGACGAGACTCTTGTGATACCACTCGAGGAAATCGAGTTAAACGAGAGCCTCAATTTTGTGGAAGAACCCGTAGAGATACTAGACAGGGAAGTTAAGAAAACCAAACAAAGCCGCATCCCGATAGTGAAGGTTCACTGGAATGCAAGACGGGGACCTGAATTCACTTGGGAGCGGGAGGATCAAATGCAACAAAAATACCCACATCTTTTTCCCTAGTCTATCTGTAAAGTAAATTTCGGGACGAAATTCTCTCTAACGGGGGGATAATGTAACAAACCGTTATTTCAAACTTATGTAATAGTGTAGGTCAATTTGTTCTTCTTTTTAATTAAATAAAGAGAAATTTTGGCATACTATGTATATTTACATAATTGACCCTCAAAAATAAATTATTAAATAATCTCAATTGGGTTGAACCAAGTGATAGAGATTGTAACAAGGTTTCCAAAAATATAAGGAACACTAAAATCCGAGTTATAACGAAGAAGTTATGACCAATCGAAAATCCGCGACAAAACCGGCAAAACATTGTTCAGTGTAAAAACTGAATTTTTGATAAAAGGCTTTCTAGCCTTAACAATCTGAATGAAAGTTATAGTTTATGTTAAACCGAGAACTTTCATAAAAAGAACGCCAAAATCCAACTTCGTATGAGGAAGTTATGATTTTTCGAAGTTTCAATATAGCAGTGTACAGCTAAAAACTCGAAATAAAGATCGAGTGGTTTTTAGCCGACATGACCTAAACGAGAATTGAAGGTCTCGTCATTAGTAGAACAACGGTAAAAAGACAGACAAAAACGGACGTCGTATGAAGAAGTTATGAATTTATAACGGATTCACGTCCCGATCTGTTTAAAATAATAATATTAAAAATAAATTCAAAATTAGCCGACGAAGTCAAAACGAAAGTCGTAGAGTATAATTTTAGCTACGCGTGCATATAAAGAACGTCAAAAACGGAGTTCGTATGCAAAAGTTATGAATTTTACAAGTTTTGGCAAAAAAATAAAGAAAAATAGAAATACCCGGGAAAATTCGCATGAACAGTAGCGCCACCTCACCCCTCGCATGCGAGCCTCCACGTGTCGGCTGCTGAGTGGACCGAAGTCTCGCGTGTCACCTCCTGATTCGGCCACTGCTGCGGTCCAATCCCACTCGGACAGCCTCGCAAGGAGACACACCGGGGATGCTCCTCGCACACGCCTCGCACCACCCTCAGACACCCCTTCGCACGTGGCTTCTTTGCATTGGACCGAGGGCTAGACCAATCCGAGCCTACCACCTCCGAACCGAAGCTGCTTCCCTTCGCAGAATGTCAGCCTCGCATAGCCTCGCACAAGCTTCGGATCCGAGGCTTCGGCCTATATAAGGCATGCGAGGGTTTCCGGATTTTTTACACTTTTCACCCCAAATTTTACTCTCTTTCACTTTTTCCACACCCTTAAGTTTATATACAACCCTTAAATCCCCGGTATCAAGACTCGAGCCCGAAGTAAGCCGTGAAGCCCCGAAATTCTCGAGAATTCATCCTCTCTCCTGTCAAAACTCTGCCCAATTTGAGCCGGTTTCTCGACAAATAAACTCCTTTTCGTGAAACGAAACCCTGTCCGAATTACCATCTACCAAGTGAGTTCATACCCCCGTATTTTCATAATTTCTACTATTTTAAGGGGGGAAATACAAGTATAACACAACAACTTTGTGTTATAAATAAATGGTTTCAAATCACGATAAAATGATTTTAAAGCATCGAAAATACTTCAAATTTTGAACTCTTTTATAAACTTATATTTTTCCCAAATATACATATTTGTATATATAATTTAATATAAATAAGATTTAAAAGGCTTAGGACTAATAATTCATGCTAGGTCCTTTTCCTTGTTTGGATGTGGACTTATAGTACCAGTTATTTGTCCGAAGGTCGTTCAAATTTTACTTATTTATAAAATTGTATATGTATATAAAATTAAAAGTTATTTCATCAGTTTAATCACCCTTTGTAACATGTTGAGCAAAGGATTACATGCAAAAATAGTTATTTACCAATTCATAAAGTACATATAAATTATAATAGGTATAGTTTATGATACATAGAGCAATAATTCATATGAATACATTGTTTTACATGATACATAAACCTAATCGTATACAACTTTTAAAGCATACACTTAGCAATTAACTAGGCTGATATCAATTCGAATTAGAAAATATCATCCAATTCTCCTAGGCTATAAAGCATCACACAAATTAGGCAATTCTATCATACGATTCTTGAAGGTATCCTTGGCCCTACTCTAACATGCAATTCATATATCTGGGATACTAATCATACATTGGATTAGGTGTCTAAGCCCATAACTATACTTGGTATGTACTTGACCCGAGAGTAGTATGGTCCATTTAGGTTGCATATCATCAGGACAATTTGTTAGGATGGACTTTTGGGAAGAGGTTATTTATGATTTATTAATATATTATAAGCTCTAATATATTAATATGAAATCATATGATTTAATTAGTATTGATCAAGAATTAGTTTGGAATTAATTTAATGACGAAAAGAGACTAATTAAATCTATGGGGACTAATTATCGTAATTAGTGAAACATATGGATTGGGCTAATAATCCATATTGGACTAAGAGTTGGGCCATATGAACCATGGATCATAAACCCATGGTTATTGGTTAGGGTTACCCCATGACCTTTGGAATCCCACGTATAAATATGTTACTCCATAGCCAAAATCACAACTAGTTATTCTTGGAGTTTCCATCAGGCGTTTTTGGTGTATGAATTCTCTCTCAAATGTCATCCTTTGTCCTAGGTGAGTCGTGAGCCTTTTGAGGCATTCATACTTTTGGTGCTAAGCTCTTAAGGCCAACTACAATCAGGTTTCAAGCTACATAAGTGGTATGTCATCCTAACTAGTATTTCATATTATTTATGTCAATTGCATGCTAGTTATAGGCTTAATGCTTTGGAAACACCATTACATGTATAATTAGAGAAAACATAGATCCAAGGCATTTAGGGTTGTATGTGCACCAGAGGATGTTGTAGTATACAAAAACTCAACAATGGTATCAGAGCCATGGGTTGTTTTCTATTATATTTGATGTTATTATCGGTTTTCGAAGAAAAAAATTGAATTTTCTGCATTCTGTCAGCTGGACTCACCGAGTCCGCTGGGTGACTTGACGAGTTGCTTGAAGATTGTCTTGGACTCATCGAGTGCATCAAGGGGCTCGACGATTTGGCAGTCCTGAATGCAGATTTTCGAGTTTTTTGGCCTATTTTGGATTAGGATCATTACCACAAAATGTTTTTTGTTCATACAATTTGATTTTGATGCTATGGTAATGATTATCGTCTTCCAAATTAATGATAATTGTTAAAGTTTCAAGATTTGTATTAGTTTATATAATTAGCTAATTTCTTGAAAATTGTTGATGTGAGTTATCTTTGCTTATGAGTTTAATCTTGTTCATAGAAAAATTATTTGATTACTGTCTTAATTGGAATAATTGATGTTAATGGTTTTTATGAACTCCATAACTTGTCCTCAAGTTATGAAAAATGAAGAATTTTTCATTTAAAAGCACATTAAGTCTCATAGGTTATGAAAATGGAAGAGTCTCTTATTTTTTAATGTTATCATAAAATAGTTTTATGTCTTCGATAACTTGTCCTCAAGTTATGGAACTTGAATAGTCTTCCATAAAACCATATTAAACTCATAAGTTATGGAAACCAAAAGTTTTTTGAATTGTTTAAATTTTTCCCTCAAGTTTTCGAATTTGTAAAGTTACCCCCACGTATACTTTAATTCCAACCCTTAGAAATTAAAAATTAAAATTTAACCCTTACACTATTATAATATTAAAAGTTTAATATTTATATATATATATATATATATATATATATATATATATGTATAAGAACAAAGTCAATCTTACCATTAGTAGGTCTCATGCACGAAGCCGGTTTATAAGGGGGTATAATGTTACTACCTATAAAATGGCAGTTTAATGGGTGTCCACTCTCACCCACCGCTTCCTTGACTGGTGGAGGGTCATTAGCCAAACGGGTAGGACAGTACATTAATTCCATTCATTAAAAGTATAACGATAAATATAAAGTAACTAAACTTTATTAAATTCCTAATCTTAGTTACTTTAGGAAAATGTGAATTTGGTGCTAACCCATGAAATTGCACTTTGCACCTTGTTAAGTCGTTAGTGGAGCATGTGTGGTTAACCAGAACACTAATCTGGGACTAACAATGTGTGGCAAAGGGTAGCTTGATATTAATCATAGATCAATGGAGCGTGTATGGTTAACCGACACATTGATTAGATGGCTGGAACATTAAGTGTACCAAGTTAATTTGCATGGTTATTCACTCCTTGTTTGTGATCCTTGACATCCTAGTCACAAACTTGAAGGGCACAATCGAGATTTAAACATGCCATTGAAAATTTCAATGAATCTCAAAGGATCTAGGAATTTCAATTCATTTGAAACCTAATGTTAAATTTTGTTTTTCATGATGGAAATTGGTAAATCGTCGTTTACCTACCTTCAAATATTTTGTAGTTTAGATTACGGCATCCCTCATCCAAGTTATAAAATATTGTGTTGGGTCCTAGCCTTAATATTTCATATTGGGTGTTATATTAAGGACTTAAATCAATTAAACTTGAATTTCTCCCTCATAAATGTCTCAGTTCAAACAACTATGGTCTTCCTTATCCTTTTGGAAGAAGCTTTCCTAATGAAGATGATATCCCACATGGCGGTCAAGGTGAAAGATTAATCCCTTTGTTGTGCATTAATAGGACTGGAAATCATATTTCATTTCCTACACCCCCTCCAATTGTTCTCCCTAACCCACAAGTTCTTGAAAAGTTCAAGGTTACTCAATCCCTATTGGCAAGCAATCATTGTATGTGTTCACATCTTGGAGATGAAGTCACATATTAACAAGTTGGGAGAGCTGGGTGTCGAAGTCTTGAAGAAGTTGGTTGTTGACTAGGTTCTTTAGTCACTCCTTGATGATAGATCACGACATGACACATATCGATCTTACCTATTTGTTTGTGGCTGCTGAATCAGCAATGATTTGGAGCACTGGTAAAGCTGATTGGAAGATCTACTTCCCAAACTTCCATGGACATTGAAAATGGTAACATTATAAGTCCATAAAAGCTATATCTTCCCAATGGAAAGGGATCGGCCATGGTAAAGTCATTTGACCAAAAGGTAAAGAGAAAGGAAAAGTCTGAGATAGTCCCATGTACCATTACTAAAGAGTCCATATGTTTTTATTGCCTAAAGAAGGGGAATTGGTTGCGAAGATGCCTTATTTACCTTAAAGTTCACTAGGATGGTATAAGTCAAAATTTGGCTATGCTTTAGGTAAAGTCCACTATCTAACTCTATGAAGTTCCTATTCGGAGATTCTTAATACATGATGTAATGTAATTACATTTTGATTTTTAGTAGAATCAAAGGAAGCTTAAAGGAAGAGTATGCTGATTCTGATCGTGAAGAGATGGATTTCGATCGCATGGTTCGATGATCAGAATTTTGAGTTGCTGCTTCAGAGTTATGATATATTTCTTAGGAATAGATAACAACAAAGTTTTTCATATGCATTTGCATTGTAAGGATAAGTTTTTTCCGCAATTTTTTAAATAAAAAGAAAATTTTGATTTTATTTTATTTTAAGTTTCCTTACAATGGCATTTGTGAAAAATTGTTGTTTATATGATTCTGTTGATAGCAATATTGGAAAATGGATTTGATTCTTTCGTTTGTGGTAGTGTCATAATTTAGCAAATAAGAAAAGATTCTCATCACCCAAGTTTCAGTTGCATAGAAACTTGGAATCCTGCAACTTGTATTGTGTGATGGATGAGAATTTTCATCTTTGGGAAATTAAGACTATATCCTTGTACACATGTATATGTGAGTCAAGTGAAGGACTAGGAGATCGGATACACTTGGTTGTGTGTTGATCAGGTCCACCATAAACAACGATAAGGCTATTCGTCATGATTTACTAAAGTTTAGTAAATCTGGTTTTGCTTACAAGTTTAAGTATAATTCTAAAACATTGGAAAAGTTTCAACTTATGGCAGGACGAATGAGAAGAATCAAATTAGGCTGAAAGATAAATGTTTATCCAATCTGAAAAGATGGGAGAGCACTTCAGTATCATGTTTTATGATCATCTTAATGATTATGAAAAACCATATCACAATTGATCCTCTAAGGACATCTTAGTGCATTTGTTTGACTAAGAAGAGGAATCGTGAATTGTTGAAATGGTTAAATCAAAAGATGAATCATACCTCGTTCCAAAATTGAGTCTTAGAGTAACACTCCAAGATCTATCCTTGAGTGACATAATGTTAAGAAGGTTTAAAACACTTAAAAAATGTAGAGTAAAATGTTTTCTACTCTTGTACATTTGAAATTGGTGAGTTGTGATGTTTTGGATAAAACAAAGACCAACTAAGGCTAATTGTGTGAAGTGTTTCTCTTGATAAGAATCCGCACTAACTCTTGAATATATTTTTTTTTGTCAAGGAATGGTTCTTGACAAAGAGAATCTTATATGTCAAGAGGTCAGTGGGAGCCTTAAAGATCTTGGAATAGTTTCAAGAACTAATCAAGAATAAAACCTATTGTAAATCACTAGCACACGACTTGAGGTTTGTAACCTATCGTGTTGACATATTCATATTTCTGTGCCTTTTCCAGTTAAAGTTGACTATGCTTGGCAGTTCTATGAGTTCTCAATTGATTGCATGACAACTTGGAAGACATGGTAGGCCCTTGTGCTATCAAGTGGCAAGAAGTTAAGATTGAACAAGTTTAGTCTATATGAGCTTGGATTTGTCACTAACCTTGTCTTGTGATTATGGTTTTGACATGTTCATATGGATAGGAACATATACACTATAAAAATCTAAATGTCATAAGGTTTCTCTTCGAATCATGAAATGATGGTGAGGAAACACTTTCACTAAGTAGATTTTAAAGAATTAGAATTGGCAGTTTTGTAGTTACATTCTCAAATTCGATTATGATTATGGAATCCCTTTTCATAGTTCGAATTGTGAGAAATGGGAAATAGTTTGAACATTCGGGTTATTAGTTTAAGTTCTAAAAGGTTCAAACACACACATGTGCTATTTAATCTGAAAAGTGTATGGGATTGAGAAGTCTTGTAAAGACTTATCAGAGCATCAAGTATCAGAAATCTGAACTTTTGTAAGAAAGTCGATAAGTATTGATTTCTAGAAGTCCAGCTGATTTCTGGATACATATCAAAGCTAGTGGGAGCATGAGTGTTATGCTAATAAGGATATAATCATCATGTTAGTGGGAGCATGATTATTATTATGTTAAGTAATGCAAGTTAGCAATGTTAATTATAGGGAAGAAAAGTTTCAATTTGCAAAGTTGAAGGGTTTGAAAAGTTGTTTTGCTATAATTAAGGGAGAGGAAATAAAAAGCTTAGATTGAGATTTTAATCAAATTTAGTCAAGTATATATATGAATGTTATGTTGGAATGGTTCAACATAAGGAAATTCTATATATGGAAATGTTAACTGCATTCTCAAAATTCGATTATGATTACGGCATCCCTCTTCATAGTCCGAATTGTGAGAGCATGGCAAATAGAAAAATTATAGCAAAAGACTGGTCAAGTATCATGTCTTTATGTGAGACATCATGAATCGTGTCCCATATGCTTCGGATATAGGATCGATTATATGTGTTGTAATATTCATCCGTTGTAAATTTCCAAATGCCTAGGGCATTAAGAAGGAAAAAGGAATAGAACCGGGTATGACTAAATTGATTAAGCAATTGTCGAGGACAATCTCAGGTTTACAAAATATTGGTTGCTCATGGACAATTGGAAGTATGGTGTAAATTTTTGGTAGGACCATATTGACATATTCTGAAAAGGGGCAACTCTTGTTCAAAAGTGATACTCAAAATGGGAATATGGAACTGTTTCCATAGGTGGAAGTTATTAAATCTATGTAAGATTAGAAAACTAAATGCAAGAAGGATGTTCAAAGGAATGTACTTTGAATGTGAGACTTCATTTCAATGGAATTTCTCTCCATTGGAATACTTTGTAATGTCTGTTGCAAAGTTTTTGTGACTTTTGTGCATAGTCAATACAAGAGGACCGTTACATATAAGTTTAGAATCTAACAGATTTCAATAAATGGAAAAGAATCTTGTATTTTTACATTTATCATAAGGATTTGGAACTGTGAAATGAGCATCATTGAAATGTTTTCAATTGATCTATTCCACAAAGAAAGGAGCATAGGTAAACATAGTGTGCATGCTTGGAGCATGGTATAACTATTGTTTTAATTCAAGTATAAAGTTGATTATTCGAAACGTTATACAATGAATAATGAGTAATCAATATGACTCAAAATTTTTGGGGTCATATAGGATTAGTATTATTATTGTATTTCACTTTGCATGTTTTGATTTCCCGAATAACTATGTTATTCAAACCGTCCACAGCCGATCATACTTTGGAAGTAGGTATTAAGGCAAGACTGTCATGAATGGGTCTATAGTATGTCTAGGTGTTTTAGACATAGCTGCAGTATTCATGAGTGCTCCTGGAATAATATTCGAGTATTTGATTAAGCCCATGCTCATTTAAATCACTTCATGGATTTTATCATGAGTGATCATGAGACGATAATATCTTATATTCTTCAAACGGATAGATATGAGTTGCAGTCTACAAGTCGGTTGCACATTGATAATGTGAAAATGCACCAGTAACTTGGTGTTATAAAATGCATTGTTATATGTGGTTTGATGAGTAAATAGAGCAAGCATATGAGTCGAAGTTTATCCATTCCTTTTACCCTTGGATGGATAAAAGCGATATTTGTGGGCCCCTCGATGATTTAGTGATGACAACCCTAAGTGCTCGGTTGGGCCTGGAATGATTTGATTTGTTCAATTAGTCGGTCGTCATAAATCAGAAATCGGGAAACAACAGATGGACAGAGAGAATAATTATAATCCATTTCTCAGTTCATATGATATCTAGAATGGAGGAATATATGATCCCTTATCTAATATACATGTCATTGACTAGGTCAAAGTTCGACAACAGCTTTTAAGAGCTACGATTGTTGGTCAGATTTTAGATTCATATTTGCAATAATAGTTATTAGACTTATCCAAGTAGGAGACTGTTGGATTAGGTGTTAAGCCCATAACTATAATTGTTATGTACGTGACCCGAGAGTAGCATGGTCCATTTGGGTTGCATATCATTAGGACAATTTGTTAGGATGGACTTTTGAGAAGAGGTTATTTACGATTTATTAATATATTATAAGTTCTAATATATTAATATGAAATAACATGATATACTTAGTATTGATCAAGAATTAGTTTGGAATTAATTTAGTGATCAAAAGAGACTAAATAAATCTATGTGGACCAATTATCGTAATTAGTGAAACATATGGATTGGGCTAATGATCTATGTTGGACTAAGAGTTGGGCCACATGAACCATGGATCCTATACCCATGGGTATGGTTAGGGTTAACCCGTGACCTTTGGAATCCCATATATAAATATGTTACTCCATAGCCAAAATCACAACTAGTTATTCTTGGAGTTTCCATGAGGCATTTTTGGTGTATGATGTAACGGCCATAAAATTTCAACCAATTTAAACTTTTCAAAAACAACCCCGTTTCATTAAGTTATTACAAAAAGGTTTTCAATACAATTATCATCAGAGTCTTCCCAGAATCACATCATAAAACAAAATCACAAGGAGCGGTACGATCACGCCTTTGCCTTGCCACGGTCTCCTGCAGAACCTAAAAAACATTAAACCACAACTGTAAGCCCAAAAGCTTAGTGAGATACCCCCAAAATACCAACCACATATACCATACACGCACAACATGCCATATCATCACAGAACACAGAATAGCCATGCACTTCGGGTCTACTGTGTGACTGGTCCGCCATACCGGCCTTCAGTCCACCTGGTCCACCCTCCGAGTCTAGCCATATACATTGAGTCTACAATGTGATTTGTCCGCCCGCACTGGGCCTTCAATCCACCTGGTCGACTCTCTGAGTCTACAGTATGACTAGTCCGCCCGTACTGGGCCTTCAGTCGCCCTGGTCCACTCACCGAGCCTCAGCACGTCTGGTCTGCCCTCTTGGGGCCTACAGCCTATCCGGACCGCTCGCTATGCGTTCGGGACAACCCTTCCGCCCTGGGTATGTTGGCCTACAACACAAAGCAGGACCCACCTCAACCCAATCCCCAGTCCAACAACCATGTGCACATAAACATTCAATCATATAACAATTTACATTCAATCAAGCCGATCTACCAGATCACATAATGTAACATCATCCTAACCAGGATACCGACCTAACCGGTCACTAGCATAGCATCATCCTATATACCAGGATACTTGCACAATACCATCCTAACTACTAGGATGCAAACATAACAAAATAATAACACACAACGATACTCGGATCACAATCCGATAAAGGTCCAGCCTTGGCGCCTTAGACCCTGTTGTTATAGTGAGGATAACTCAACTTATAACTGCCGAAACTCTGAACTGAAGAAGCAGATTCCTGAATCACCGCCTCATCGAAAATCCCAAACTATTCGAAGCAGCAAAATAACCATTAGACCAAACACAATATTCTTCCAAGGGTAAATTAACCAATTTACCCTTAACTCAATCCGGTCCATGACTAAGGCCCACAATCAAAATATGAAAAGGCCCATCACTAGATAAGCTCTTAAGCCCACTAATAGCCCAAAGACCAAAAGTCCGAAGCAAAGCCCAATATTGGCCCAATTTACTAAATTGGGCCCACCTCACCAAATGGGCCTAGATCCAAGGTCCATAATAATTAGTGAGTCCACAATACTCCATCCATAATGTCCAGTCACGGCCCAAGATCTAGTAGCCCAATAACAGCCCAATCTCTTAAGGCCCAAAATGAAAACCCAACAGAGGGAGTACGCTGGGCGTACCCTCCTTGGTACACTGGGCGTACAACGATGCTCGCGAATTGGAAACGGAACACAGACCCACTACGTTGGGCGTACTCCCAGTTACGCTGGGTGTAACTCCGCTGAACTACAACTTCTCATAAGATCTTAATGGCTTTAGCTCTTAAGTCCAAACTTCAGATCCATAGACCAAATAAGCCTAGGATTCATAAAGTCTCAAACTTTATTACTTGGGACGTCAATAACGCTCTTAATCCAAGGTCTTAATCCATTAAGAACTATCTATAACACATGTGAGACAACCAAAGCCCTTGGGGCCTCATTTTTCTTACTCAAGACCTCTCTTAAGGTCTAAAAGGACAGCTAATCTCAACCAACTCGAAACATGCATCAAGATAAGGGTTTTTGGGACAATAATGATGTCAAAACTTCACAACACATAGATCTACACAATATGATTGTCAAGCTAGAGAATTTTTACCTCAAAAGAGCCTCAGAATATGATGTCTTTCAAGATCTACAAGCTCTAGCCACTCAAATCCTTCTTTGACAACTCCCTCTTTCTTCTTCAAGAGAGTGCTTATGGAGGCTAGGGTAAGAACCATTATGTTCCTTATATAGCCGCTGAACCTAAATTTAGGGTTTCTGGATGATAGACGTACGTTGGGCGTACATCTAGGACGCTGGGCGTACGTCGAGAGACCTCCACGTTTCTTTCCTTCACTACGTTGGGCGTACGTCCAGCTTACGCTAGGCGTACCCAGCCAAACACAAGCACGCATGCATGGGACCCCTTTGCTAAATTCCCCCCCCCCCTTTAAGGACCATTGTTGCCCACATCTTTAATTTACAACCTCTCCTCCATCAAGCCGTTCTTGCCAAATCTATATCCACATCAAGGACCGAAACGCCCTTACTTTGCTTTTGGGAACCCAAAATTAGATATTTCAAGAACGGGGCGTTACAATTCTCCCCCACTTAAATTAGGATTTGTCCTCGAAGGATGCGACAACTCAACTCCAGAACTACTCCCGCAATGCATCACCTGACATTAACCAGACCAGGTTCCTCAAGACACAACCACCGAAACCCAAAACCCAACTTTCCCTTTCTTGCGGTGTTCTGACCACCGCTTCAAGCCGGCTACTGGCCTCATCCTCTGATAACCACACTTATCAACCAAGTACCACTCCATGATACTTCACTCGCTCCAATTCACAACAACCACTTGGCTCATACGAGCTAGTGATAATCCTGAACCACTGGAATCCTGATCTGAGTCCAACTTTATCCACTCCATGCTGACAGGATGACACATCCCTCAGGATGAATTTCTACTACATACACATCCCTCAGGATGAATTTCTACACCCTTGGAATTCCTTCCGTGACTTCAGCAGACATCCAATCCGGATGTGATTCCATACCACTACCGCAAACCCGCTACTCAATGACCATAATTGGAACACCCCAATCATAACTTCGCACTACTGCCTTCACTTTTGTGAACTTACACTCCCTTTCGGAGCTACATTCTTTTCCCTTTCCTTACCAAGGAAAACCACTTGGCTGCCTTGACACTACCACAAGTGCCACAGCGCTCACCCAATACTACACCATTTCCTTATAGCATAACCGCTATCCCATGCACCACACATACTCTGAATCCGCTCGCAGGAACTCCTCGAGTCCATGCACGACCTACCCTAACCGTGATCAATATCCGGGGCCAGACCTTCTGATGATATCACATTGCGACATAGTCATTCCGTATCCTCATACAAATCTATCAACACATGCAGAGTCTTCAGCATGACTAGACCGCCTTACGAGGCCTTCAGCCCATCTGGAACACTCTCAGAACCTTCAACAGGTTTGTACCGCCCTCCAAGGCCTTTAGCCTATCTGGACCGTTCTCCGAGCCTTTGGCCTGATTGGTACGCCCACCGGCCTTCAGTCTATCCGGACCGCTCATCTAGCATTCATCATCCCGCGCTATCTCTCCAGAAAACTCTCTCATGCATACTGTTCTAGCCCTCTAGGGGTTCCGAACTCTATCTCCACCCTTCATACTCAAACCCGGCCTGATCCCAGGCCTTCCACAATCAATCACCCTTTGTCTGCATCCTGCCCCGCCTGTCTATCACTTGCTCATACCAGCCTATGCTCGGCTGATAGAACCACTGTTGAATCCCAACAACTAAACAACCTCACATGCTTATCGATCTTCCGGAGAATTCTCCAATTCTCCCCCACTTAAAGCACTAACTATCGACCACCGGTCGCCATCACCGACCTCTCTCGACAACCTTACACAACACAAACCCTTACACGCGAACTGATTCCCACCAGAACGAGCAATCTTCACAAATTTACATAACAACACTGATCATCCCGGGCTCGAAAGAAACTCGATCTTCAGCTAACCACTCCTCTGACTGCAGATGCTACCCGACATCCCGACCAAAAGTCAGATTCCCACAGATAATCCTCATGAGTGACAACCAGCGAATTTTCCAACACCAAACCATAACCATACCACAATCCTCAAGGAACAACGAATACAATACTAAAAAAATCACACATCGAGACTAACAGATAAACAATACTCCACAATAATCACCAAATAACAAGATATCAAGAAAGAAACATACTCGCAGTTGCATCCGACACTGCCCTGAACTCCTCCGCTGTAAGCTGAAAAGCACGACCCTGAGCCCTTGGGGGCTCCGCTCCACCCTGACCTCCACCCGTAATCCTCAAAGTGGCCGGTGCTGGAGCCTGCACCGGTCCTGCAGCAAGCTGTGGACAGTTGGCCCTCAAGTGTCCAACCTGATGGCAATGATAAAAATTCCTCAAATCCCGAACCAGTGTTGTCTGCCGACAATCCCTCGCATAGTGCCCCTTCTTTCCGCACTTGCGGCATGCACCACCGGACCTACAAACTCCGGTGTGACCCTTCCCACACTTCCCATAAGTGTGGCTGCTCTGATCTCCCAATCTAGAATCAACGGTCTTGGACCGTTTTGGTGCCGGCTGCGATTGCACCGGAGCCTGCCTCTACTCTCGTAACTACAACTCAATCTCCAACTCACGCCGCATGGCAGCCTCCTGCAACTCCAACAAGGTCTCGCACCTCTGCGTAGACACAAAATGCCTGATATCCCTCTTGAGCATACTCAGATATTGGGACATCTGAGTCTGCTCCAAAGCGAACTCAGGGCAAAACATCACCCTCTCGGTGAACATCCTGGTGATCTCCGTCACCGACTCCGAATCCTGCTTTAGCTCAAGGAACTCCTGAGCCAATATCTCCCTCTCAACCCGCGGAACATAACGAGTGCTGAACATATCCCGAAATTAATCCCATGAAACCTCAGCTCTCTGCGCATCCGAAAATGACCCCGTGGTCAATCTCCACCAATCCTTCGCCCCGAGCCTCAACAGGTTCAACAGACACCTCACCCTCTGATCAGCAGGGCATGAAGACGTGAAGAAACACCCCTCCACGTCAGACAACCATCTCATAGCAACAATCGGGTCCTGCACCCCATCGAAGGTAGGAGGCTTCGTATTATCAAAGTCACGATACTGAAAACCTCGACCGGCTCCTCCCCCTGCCGCTGCTACAGCCGTTGTAGCTGCTGCGGTAGCCGTGTCTGTGAGAGCCGCATAGCGCTCATCAAAATACTCAATCATGGCGGTCTTGATTGACCCGAACAGTTCTGGCAACTCAACTCGAAACAACGCAGCAACCTCATCATGCAGGATCTCATGAATCCTAGCGTCCAACTCGCCTGTGCTCATCTGACCAATAACCTCGGGCGGTACTGACCCGCCTTGACCTCCCTCTCCTGCTCCCGATCCTGACCCAGATCCGCTCCCAGTATGCCTCGTAACCACCATACTGAAAAACACCACAAGATCTCAGATACTTCCCATAAACCCGGGAACCAACTCCCAACCCAACCCTAGAGGTCATGGTTTCTTTGATACGCATATGGGTCCTGTGCTTTCAGTAGTACGGGCCCAAACTACCTTCCACACCTACCCATATTTGTATCAAGTATACCACAACACCCTAGTGAAAAACATACATAACAAGCGCTCAACCCTCACTCCTAGAGGAACACCGGAAATCTCCCACAGAGGAACCCTAGGCTAGCAGGCATCATAAATCAGGCAACATTATCATGAAATCCTGAAGATCTCTAGCCTAGTACTAGCATGCTGTTCTATCATAGCTCAAAAACAAATATCATGTATGGTATTTTGGGGTTACTTACTGGCTCCGACTGATCGTACCTCCGCGTCCTCCTTTACTCATTTTGAAAACCATTTTAAATTCTCTTTTATAAACTCTCGCTGATTTGAGATTGGATTCACACGAATGTTCCTCCAATTCACTCAAACCAAGGGTCTGATACCAACTTGTAATGACCATAAAATTTCAACCAATTTAAACTTTTCAAAAACAACCCCGTTTCATTAAGTTATTACAAAAAGGTTTTCAATACAATTATCATCAGAGTCTTCCCAGAATCACATCATAAAACAAAATCACAAGGAGCGGTACGATCACGCCTTTGCCTTGCTACGGTCTCCTGCAGAACCTAAAAAACATTAAACCACAACTGTAAGCCCAAAAGCTTAGTGAGATACCCCCAAAATACCAACCACATATACCATACACGCACAACATGCCATATCATCACAGAACACAGAATAGTCATG
The DNA here is from genome assembly GCF_051521515.1 of Lactuca serriola. Lineage (NCBI taxonomy): Eukaryota > Viridiplantae > Streptophyta > Magnoliopsida > Asterales > Asteraceae > Lactuca > Lactuca serriola. Next base: position 128,110,482 of record NC_136411.1, on the reverse strand, counting down.
CACTTTGGGTCTACTGTGTGACTGGTCTGCCGCACCGGCCTTCAGTCCACCTGGTTCACCCTCCGAGTCTAGCCATATACATTGAGTCTATAATGTGATTGGTCCGCCCGCACCGGGCCTTCAATCCACCTGGTCTACTCTCTGAGTCTATAGTATGGCTGGTCCGCCCGCACTGGGCCTTCAGTCGGCCTGGTCCACTCACCGAGCCTCGGCACGCCTGGTCCGCCCTCTTGGGGCCTACAGCCTATCCGGACTGCTCGCTGGGCCTTCGGGACAACCCGTCCGCCCTGGGTATGTTGGTCTACAGCACAAAGCAGGACCCGCCTCAACCCAATCCCCAGTCCAACAACCATGTCCACATAAACATTCAATCATATAACAATTTACATTCAATCAAGCCGATCTACCAGATCACATAACATAACATCATCCTAACCAGGATACCGACCTAACCGATCACTAGCATTGCATCATCCTATATACCAGGATACTTGCATAATACCATCCTGACTACCAGGATGCAAACATAACAAAATAATAATACATAACGATACCCGGATCACAATCCGATAAAGGGCCGTCCTTGGTGCCTTAGACCCTGTTGATATAGTGAGGATAACTCAGCTCGCAACTGCCGAAACTCTGAACTGAAGAAGCAGATTCCCGAATCACCGCCTCACCGAAAATCCCGAACTATTCGAGGCAGCAAAATAACCATTAGACCAAACACAATATCCTTCCAAGGGTAAATTGACCAATTTACCCTTAACTCAATCTAGTCCATGACTAAGGCCCACAATCAAAACATGAAAGGCCCATCACTAGATAAGCTCTCAAGCCCAGTAATGGCCCAAAGACCAAAAGTCCGAAGCAAAGCCCAATATTGGCCCAATTTACTAAATTGGGCCCACCTCACCAAACGGGCCTAGATCCAAGGTCCATAATAATTAGTGAGTCCATAATACTCCATCCATAATGTCCAGTCACAGCCCAAGATCTAGTAGCCCAATATCCTATGGCCCAAAATGAAAACCCAACAGAGGGAGTACGCTGGGCGTACCCTCCTTGGTACGCTGGGCGTACAACGATGCTCGCGAATTGGAAACGGAACACAGACCCACTACGCTGGGCGTACTCCCAGTTACGCTGGTCGTAACTCCGCTGAACTACAACTTCTCATAAGATCTTAATAGCTTTAGCTCTTAAGTCCAAAATTCAGATCCATAGACCAAATATGCCTAGGATTCATAAAGTCTCAAACTTTATTACTTGGGACATCCATAAAGCTCTTAATCCAAGGTCTTAATCCATTAAGACCTATCTATAACACATGTGAGACAACCAAAGCCCTTGGGACCTCATTTTTCTTACTTAATACCTCTCTTAAGGTCTAAAAGGACAGTTAATCTCAACCAACTCGAAACATGCATCAAGATGAGGGTTTTTAGGACAAGAATGATGTCAAAACTTCACAACACATAGATCTACACAATATGATTTTCAAGCTAGAGACTTTTTACCTCAAAAGAGCCTCAGAATATGATGTCTTTCCAGATCTACAAGCTCCAGCCACTCAACTCCTTATTTGACAACTCCTTATTTCTTCTTCAAGACTCTCTTTTGCCAAAACAATCTTTCCAAGGCCAAACACACCCAACAATAGAGGTGGGACGGCTAACTAGGGTTTCTGAGGTTAAGAGAGTGCTTATGGAGGCTAGGGTAAGAACCATTATGTTCCTTATATAGCGGCTGACCCTCAAGCCGTTCTTGCCAAACTCTATATCCACATCAAGGACCGAAACGCCCTTACTTTGCTTTCGGGAACCCAAAATTAGATATTTCAAGAACGGGGCATTATATATGAATTCTCTCTCAAATGTCATCCTTTCTCCTAGGTGAGTTGTCAGCCATTTGAGGCATTCATACTTTTGGGGCTAAGCTCTTAGGGCCAAATACAACAAGGTTTGAAGCTACAAAAGAGGTATGTCATCCTAACTAGTATTTCATATTATTTATGTCAATTGCATGCTAGTTATAGGCTTAATGCTTTGGAAACACCATTACATGTATAATTAGAGAAAACATAGACCCAAGGCATTTAGGGTTGTATGTGTGCCATAGGATATTGTAGTATACAAAAACCTAACATCATAAAACATGGGTGGGTATTTTTGGAATCACTTACTTGAGCTCTGTTGCTTGCACATATCACACCCCTTCTTTATTTTATAAAAATATTTTAGAAATTTGTTATTCTTTTGAAAAGAATATTATTTCCTCGGTTTGAGTTCTGACACACCTGAAAGTGTGTCCGAATCCCTCAAACCAAGGCTTTGATACAAACTTGTAACATCCCAAAACCAGTGATAAAATTTTCATTTTCAAATTCATCAATCCCATACATCATATGTATTAAAAACATCCAGATACAAACTATCCAAAACATCAGAGTAAAAGAAATCATAATCGTAGAAACATAGGGGGTGGGATGATGTGCCATCACGTCGGACCTTCCCATTCGTACTAGAAGTACCTAAAACCAAAAACATAATTGTAAGAACAAAGCTTAGTGAGCTTCCTCAAAATACCACATACAACATACACATAAATATTATAGTATGTGGCTGTATCGGGTCCATATAAACCCCAAGTAAGAATGTCACACCCTTGGCTGCCGGCGGAAACGCCGAGGTACACGGCGTAAATCAGTAATCATAGCTATTGAATATACATTGAACAGTACAAATATGAAGTTCTATTATTAATGAAATAGAAATTACATTGACAAGACCATTGCTAAATTGAGACACACGCCTAACAATCCGATGTTTACAAAGATATAATAAAGATGACGATGAGTCTTCCAAGCCAAAACTTCCGACCTACTAATTAACCTGAGAATACATGAGTTAAGATACGTCAACAAAATTGTTGGTGAGTTCTACAGGTTTTGACACAAAGTATTTTTATACTCAAAATGTTTTATAAAATTTATCCGGTGATCCAAGTTTTATAAATATGTATCTTTCTACCAAAAGTATAAGGTAATTGAGTTGTGAAAAATGTAATTGGACTCATTTATAAATACCATTTGTTCAAATTTAAAAGTACAAAGTTTGGCAAAATATACATAAGTAAAACAAACGTATATCAAACTGTACGGTTCTCATGACCAAAATATGATTTTTATATAAAGATTTTGAATACCAATTTATATAAAAGAAAGCGATATCACTATTTGTGAAAACATAACATTTTCAAATTTCCCATTGAAAACCTAGAACAAGCATTCATTTAGTTCATATTTAAAACACATAGGTTTCGAATTTATAATCTTTGTAATTTCGTGTCGTAGTATTAGTTAAATATTATCTTACTTAATTTGGGAACCGACACTTAACCAGTGGGGAAAACTCCTCCCACATACATATCGTGTTTTCGTACAAGAACAAAGTTTTGATATAATATAACTTATTAATTGTAAGTTATTAAACCTTAATAAGTCGTGTCATGATATTAATTAAGTATTATATGATTTAATTTCTAGTATTGACAGTTATCGTTTTGAGTCACAAGCTATCCACTACATACAATCTCTCTACACTAGTATCGTTGAACAAAATCCTGTATAAATCCAATACCGATTCTATATGGTAACAAGGTACACCGAGGATCTCTGATGAGGTCATAACCGAACTCTGATATACACACCTCTACACCAGCACTTATAACTTTCAATACTGAAAGTCTACACCCAAATCTGCTCAACCTTGGGGACTTTATCGTTTAGGAAACGCCAACACCCGTTTCGACTCGTCACCCGATGGTTGTAGCTAGCAATGGTTGCGAGATGTCAACCCATATAAGTATGTGATCCTGAACTTATACCTGGCGTTCCTCGTTACAGTACTAATTAATGGGTATCACACAAAGCAATTTTCCACTAAGATGTATGGTCTTAGGATTGTGACAAACATAGCCCATGTAGCTTAGGAAGTGATCCTAACCCATAAAGACTTTAGAATAAACGTAGCTCGTATAGATCGCATCGTGGGTGTGATGAATACTAACAATGAGTATCAGCATCCCAATCCGAAACTCTCCATTATAAGTACATCGAGCACCTATAAATTCTTTGATGTTTAGGATTAAATATTGATTGAAGTCATATGGTATTTGAGATTTGTAAGACTTAACACATTTCCAGATTTTATTATCTGTCGTGACGAAATTTGGGCAGCATAACGGTTGCTTGTTTTATATTTTCTAGGTTTCAACCAATGTGAAACCAACAATTCCATAATACTTATAGTCCACATGATTAATACAATGTAATGTGTTGCAAATAACGACTCTTAAGTTCTGAAGTTGATCATGTTATTTATCGCAATAAAATCCCTAACTTATTTGAATGAGTTATATTTTTATATTTAATATAAAAATATATAAATAAATTTTACATTCATTTTTACACAACTTATATATATATATATATATATATATATATATATATATATATATATATATATATATATATATATATATATATATATATATATATATATATATATATAGAGAGAGAGAGAGAGAGAGAAAGAGAGCGTAAATTACACGAGTGGTCCCTATGGTTTGGGTTAATTTGCGTCCTTGGTCCCAAACTTATTTTTTGAACTCGGAAGGTCGCTACCGTTTGTTTTTGTTACGCGCTTGGTCCCTATTGTTTGTTTTTGTTATGCGCTTGGTCCCTGTTTTACCTAAAAATACTATTATTTAAATAGTAAAAAAATGGTGGGTAAGTAAGGTAAGGTTAGGGGTGTGGGATTGGGGGTGTGTTTATTTAAATAAATTAAAAAATCAAGGGCAAAATAGTCTTTTTAAGTAAGACAGGGACCTTGCGCGTAACAAAAACAAATAGTAGGGACCTTCCGAGTTAAAAAAATAAGTTAGGGACCAAACATGCAAATTACCCTAAACCATAGGGACTATTCGTGTAATTTACTCATATATATATATATATATATATATATATATATATATATATATATATATATATATATATATATATATATATTACAAGTTAATTTTCAATAATTCAAACTCTTAATATTATAATTTCATAATTTTGGTATTTCCATCAAATGTAACAATGTACTTTCGTTTTATACTTTAATAACCTTTTTGATTTGATAATATCTTAATATACATATTAATAATCGCAAGAAACTATAAGTGTGTTAAGTTTTAGCAATCTACTTTACCTTTATAGTTTATAATTGATTTATAACATTTTAGATTGCTATTTAATAAATTTTATCCAATAATAAAATATGATCATTGTAACATCCCGAGATCAGGTATACCTCGTAACCTTTGGTCTTCTGAGTATTTGACCATTCTAGTCCCTTTATGAGAAAAGGTGGTGAATGAGTGTGTGGGGCGTACGCGAGTGTACGCTCAACGTACTCATATGCGTGCTTTTGATGCGGAAGCCACCTAGTACGCTGGGTGTACTAGGCTCAGAGTAAAAACCCTAATTTAGGGTGAGACCCCCCATTTAAAGGATATGATCGCCTCATTCCTTGCCACCATTCTCAGTCACCAACCCTCCTAAACCCTAGTTTTCGTTCTTAGAGCTTGTGAGTACATTAGAGATCCTTGGGAGCCATTCTTGAGTTTCTTTGGAGTGAAGAAGGAGTCTTGAAGAAGAAGGAGTGGGATTTTAGGCCTTGGATCTGGGCTTATCTTAGTATGGAGCCTTATTTTGAGGTATAAAGCTCAAAGCTTTCTCGCTCTTTTGGTTTTTGCATCTTAGTAGAGTATTCTAGGGTTTTGTCCCAAAAGTTGGAGACTTTATGTGATATTGTACTCCAGAGACCATGATCCACCCCCTTTGAGTATATTCAGTGGTGTAGAGTCATAAAAATCCTATCTGAAACACCGTAAATTTTCAAAATAATTTTTCATTTCCAAAATCACATAATGTATCACATCACAAATCAAAATCCATAATCAATTCTGTTTTCAAAACAAATCCCAAGATCTCTACATATAAAAATCTCCATCAGTGTGTGTACGTGTCAAGCCGTTGCCTTCCCACGGTCCTCGCTGGTACCTGAGACATCAAACATAACAACTGTAAGCATAAATGCTTAGTGAGTTCCCCAAAATACCACATACTACAAATACGCCACTCGAGGCTAACCCGACCCTCTGGTCAAGATGTCTCAGCGGGACCTTCCAGTTGTAACGCCTGTGTTTCCGGGCTTGCCATTTTTAGCAATGTAACCCGTTTTGAAATAATAAGACTTTATTATTTGAGTATTATGTGTTTTGTGCTTAATTGCTTAATTATGTGATTTGATTAATTAAGAATAAAAATAAGCGTCAAAATTTAAGTGTAAAATAAACTTAATATCTTTGAATAATGTTGTAGTAGTTGAAACAAGGTTTCCGAATATATATAGAACGCCCAAATCTGACTTCGTATGAGGAAGTTATGATTTATCGAAGTTTCGGCTTAGCGGTGTGCAGCCCGAAATACTCGATTTGAGATCGAGCAATTTTTAGTCAAAACAATCTAAACGAGGATCGAAGGTCTCGTTGTCGGTATCGAAGCGATAAAAAGTTAGGCGAGAACGGACGTCAAACGAAGAAGTTATGAATTTATAACGAAGTTTTTCTGTCGCAGCCTATTAAAAATAAATAATAAAAATAAAATCAAAATTAGCCGACGGAGTCTAAACGAAAGTTGTAGAGCGTAGTCTCACCTTCGCGTGGATATAAAGAACGTCGAAAACAGAGTTCGTATGAAGAAGATATGAATTTCTGAAGTTGATTAAATATTTTATATTTAAATTTAAATGGAAAATCCGTTATTATCCGAAGGAGAGTCAGCAATCCGATCCGAAGTAGACCCCGCATACTCGTGTACGCCCCGCGTACACCGAAGGTGTCGACACTCGCAGCAAGTGGCTCGGATGACACATGCAGTGACGATTTCGGAAGCAGTACGCCCCGCGTACTCCGAGGCTCCAGCCTTCTATAAATAGGATCCGAAGGCAGCCGAGTTCTTTTGCTATTTTCTCTCTTCTCTCACCCGTTTTGCATCGTTTTGCATGCCAGAAATACCCCGAAGCCCCGGTATTATTCTCGAGCCCCGAGGCAAGTCCCGAGATCCCGAAGATCCCGAGAAGTGCGGTTCCCGAGCCGAAGCTCTGCCCGCGAGAAGTTCGATTTTTGTGAAGATCTTCCAGATCTGCTGAGGATTACTACTTCTGCAGGTCGTAGTGTTGTCCGATCATCTTCTGATCAAGTGAGTGTATACTACCTTTCATAAACACGATAATAATACAAGTATGGTTTGAGTGTATTAAGTATATTGTTGTTTATATGTGTGAATATGTATTCACTTTCTTCTAACTCATAGATATGATTTATTCTCTATGAGATATGTGTTATGTGTGTGTGTGCCTCATCTGTTATGTGAAATATGTGTTGATTAAAGCATGCTATACATGTTTTTTTAAACTATGTTTAAAAATGTATATTTTTATCTACTAATATGTGGGTAGAACATGGGTAGATAGTTGGTGTGTAATAAACAGATGAGAGGCATCGTTGTTGTTTGATTTAGTCATCTAGCGGAGTTTAGATGACAACCACGGGCTATTCTAGACAGTCTTGTGGAAACATTAGCAGGTTCGCCACCTGTAGGTGTTAATGAACTTGGGTGTTCATTCGTTGTACTCCATCCCCATCATGGTTGCCTTATTTGACTTATATTGCTGAGGTACCCCCGAAGCATGTGTTGTCGCCCCGATGAAATATTCTTAGACTAGGTCCCTTGTGTTAGTTATTTTAGGGACATAAAGTGAGAATAACGGGAATGGGTAATTGGGTTATTGTTGGTTGGTGGAAATTAAATATGATTATTTATTGTGGGTTGAAAACCCTATATGCTCACCAGGCTCCCAAGCCTGACCCACTCAGTTTTATTTGTATTACAGGAAGTGGCGCGAGGACATGAGATGGATGAACCATCAGTTGTTTTGTTTACAAGTCTGTATATGTATATATTTGTTGAATGGCTTGTAATGTTATCGTTTATGCTTATTGGTCTGTATCGGAACATGACACCCCGAGTTTTGATTATATAATGAAAAATACATTTCTTTTATGAAATGATTTGGTAAACATTGTTTTATCATGTTTTGTTTTTGGGAACAAATTCCGCAACTCTTTCAAATCAAAAGGATTTACTCTGAAATTATTTTAAAAGCATAAATGAAAATCGGTCTTTTCTGGCCGAGATTTTGGGGATGTCACACCAGTCCCGCAGCTCGTCGGACCCTCTGGTCCAGTCATAGCTCATTGGGCCCTCTGGCACGATCTGAATCGTTGGACCCTCCGGTCCGATCTATATAGTCATACAGCATACAAATAACACATAACATACAATCTCATAAATAACACATAATCTCATACATAGCACATAAGACCCTCTGGTCAACTCATAATACCACTCAAGGTAACGTATAGTGAGAAGACTCACCTCGCGTGTCTCGGTAACTCGTAAAGCTCTCAACCACTAGTGCTCGATCTCCCGAGCTATCGTCCTCCTACAACACAGGTGTATTTTTACTTAATACTACTTGACTCTGGCTGACTAATACCACGAAGTCAAACCAGTCAACACTGGTCAACGGTCAACGGTCAACCCGACTCGCCGAGTCTGGCGTGGACTCGCCGAGTCCCTACAGGAACCCGATTCCCTCTGAATCTCTTCCAACTCACCGAGTCACTCACCCGACTCGGTTACACAGTCCCTGGTCCGAAGTCTCAGAACAACCCGCACCAACTCGCCGAGTCTGGGATTGGACTCGGCGAGTGCACTCCATGCACAACCTCAACCGACCTTCTAAGGTCAGATCCACTCTAGTAACTCATAGATCCAGTCCCCTTAAGCTTATTGACCACGTAAAGTCCGAGTCTTGCTGCTCATTAAGCATCAAATAGCTCATTAATGGAGGTTTAGCCTCAAATACATAGATCCCAATCTAAAACCTCCATGGATGCACATAAAGCTTGGGCAAAGAGGTGCTCTGGACCTCTATGGGTCTAGATTCAGAGCCATAACTCGCCAAGGGACCATGATGATGCTAGATCTAGCCACAAATGGGTTCAAAAACCTAAATCTATGTGAACATCACAATAACAAAGAAGGATTCGAATGGTACCTCAGATGTGATGTCCTGGACCTTAGCTCTTCAAGAATCCACCCCTCTCTTGCTTCCTCTTGGCTAGATCTTCTCTTCCCTTGCTAGACAATAACTCCAAGAATCAACAATGGCTCCTTCCCTCACTTGAATCACGCAAATATTCTAGGGTTTCACTCTGGGGACTAATGAGCGCAAATGACGGCCATAAGGCCATTTCAATAGACCACAAACCCAAGAAATTAGGGTTTCATTAAACGACGCAAACTCGCCGAGTCCACTAAGGCGACTCGCCAAGTCCGAGCATCAATCCGGATGAGAACCCGCGTCTTAAATTGGCGAGTCTACGCACCAACTCGCCGAGTCCCTTCTCAAAACTCAAAATAAAAAGATTAATTAATATACCTGAAATCCCGGATGTTACACTATCCTTGGATGTTGGGATCAAGCCATGCATGAGATACGTGCTTTTTGTCATAAGAGGGTGAGTGTTTTGTGTATTTGGGACCTTTCCATCCATGCAAAGGCTTAAGTCCCTGACTTTATGGGTTAAGAGCTATTAGAGAGTCTAGATCTGAGATATGAGCCAAGGTCTTAACTGATTAAGACTAAACGAGTGAGAAGGGTGAAACTGGAGCGTACGTCGGGTGTAGTTCCAGTACGAGCAGCGTAGGGGTCGCGCATCCCTGATATCTGTATGGCAGCCGAGTACGCCTAGCGTAAGAAGCTGGTACGTGCGGCGTACTCCCTGCCGTTGACTTTTGTTGACTTTTAGGGTTTGGGTCAAATTATGGACATTTAGGGCCATTGAGGGGTAAAATGGTCTTTTTCCCTTCTGTGAGATAGTGTAGCCTCTTGAGAGCCGTGATTAATTAGGGATAAATTGTTGTGTATATTAGGCGGAGGCTAGACTGGTGGTTTGAGTTCGAGTTTTGCTGACTTCTTGCAAGGTGAGTCTTCTCACTATACTTGCCTTCAGTGGTACCTTGTGTGATTGAGCTGCTTATTGTGATTATTAGTTTATTTGATATTCTGCATTATGTCTTTGTGATTTATGCTGAGTATTGTTATTATGAGCTTGCTGAGTTGGGACAGGAGGGTCCCACTGAAACAGATTGATCGGAGGGTCTTATCGAGTTATAGCCTAGAGTGGCTAATGCGTTGTATGTGGTATTTTGGGGAGCTCACTAAGCCTCGTGCTTACCGTGTTATGTGTTATGTGTTTCAGGTAGTTACAATGATCGTGGGAAGGGCCCGACTTGATTGTACACACACACTCACATTGGAGATATGTCTTGGAGGATCCTGGGTTATGTGATAAACAACTTTTGATAAATAAATTGTATTAATGTTGATGCTTGAGATTTTCGGGAAGTATGACATGTGATTTTTATGTTTAAAAATGAAAAATCTGTTTTGAAAAAATTCGGTATTACAAGTTTGTATAATAGCCTTGGTTTGAGGGATTTGGATGTACCTCCGGGTGTGTTTCGACTCAAACTGAGGATTTGAGGAAAAACTTTCAAAAGAAATGATTTTTCTAAAACAAGAAAAAGGATTAAGAGAAAACGAGTTGGAGCCGTGTGTACAATCAGCCAGAGCCCGAACGGTGATTTCCCAAGATACCCTTACTTTGTGATATTAGATATTTCAAATGTTATGTTAGGGTTGCATGATATAAATTAGGCTAGGTATTTCATATTCATGGGCTAGAGTTGCCTGATTTGTGATGCCTTAGCCTAGGAGTTGTTCTTGATCAGCGATATCTGCTATTTGCTCTGAGTATGTTCTGAGTTTTGAGTCGAGAGATAATCTAGGAGGAGATACCTAGTTGAGCTTGAGAGGAGTCTTCCAGATATAGAGTATTTGTGAATTAGAATCCTAGGAGGATAACTTCGGGTGACTACGGACCTGGTGTGGAAGGTAGTATTAAGCCCGTACTTCTGGAAGCACCAGATCTGCAGGCAACCTAAGTACGAAACCATAGGATGCTAGGAGTAAATGATCGAGTGTGAGTATACACAAGCGAGTCTCTGATGCTTTTGTGCTGTGTTTCAGATACGTCATGGTAGCTACACGCCACACCCCAGAGAGCAGTGGAGTTAGCGATGACGAGATTCGCAGGATGGTTCATGATGAGGTGACCGCAGCTATTCGGGAGGGTATTCCATAGTTGTTTGGGTCTATTAATACCACTCTGATCGAGACGTTTGATGATCAATATGCTTATGTTTCGAAGGCGGCTGCTGTTGCAGCCACCACAGTTGTCGTTGCTGCCAGGCCGCATGGGGTGACTCGTTATTATATCGGGAGTTCAGCACCACGAAGCCACCAGAGTTTGATGTGACTCAGGATCCGATTGCTGCAATGAGATGGATCTCTAACATCGAGGGATGTTTCTACACATGTTCATGCCTGGAGCATTTGAGGATGCGGTTCGCGCTGAACTAGCTTCGCTTAGGAGCGAAGGCTGGTGGAAATTTGTGACAAACCAGCTTTACTCCTGCAGAGCATACTACAGTGACTTGGGAGAGATTTGTGATGATTTTCCATGATGAGTATGTCCCCCCAGTGGAGAGGGAATGGTTGGCCCAAGAGTTTTTGTCTCTCAGACAGAAGTCGGAGTCGGTGCCCAGAGCATGTGTCGACTGAGCAGGCATGCATGAGTCGTTACTTGAGCATTCTGAAAAGGGATATTCGAGAGTTCGTGGCGAACTCATCTTATCAGACATTTGCGGAGCTTCAGGAAAATGCCAGGAGGAGGGAGATCGAGTTGGAGACCCAGGCTAGGGAGGATACGAAGTCTCAGGGGAGAGACCGGTGGTCGGTGCAGCCGCAATCGGCAGCCAAGCGAGCTAAGCCCGCCGGCTCGAGATCAGGAGGCCAGAAGGGCCGCACTTGTGGCATGTGCGGAAAGATTCATATGGGATCTTGTAGGGCGGGGATTTGCTACAAGTGTGGTAAGGAGGGGCATATGGCGAACGATTTCCCTAAGGGATTTGCAGTCTGCTTTCACGGCAATCAGACTGGCCATCGGAAGGCCGACTGCCCTCAGCTTGTTCAGGGGTCAGCTAAGGGTTCCGCTTCTGCTTCTTTGCGTGTTGATGATGTTTGAACAGTGAAGACCGAGGCTCCAAAGGCTCATGGGAGAGCTTTTCAGCTGACAGCAGAGGAGGTCCACACAGCACTTGATGTCGTGGTTGGTACATATTTCTTTCTTGTTTTCTTTTATGAGATTTATTGTGCTTATTTTGTGCTATATCCAGGTACATTTCTTGTGAACTCTTTACCTACTTTAGTGTTATTTGATTCGGGTGCAAGTCAATCCTTCGTGTCTTTAGCTTTTAGTCGTCACATCAATATCCGACGTGAGGGGTTGAGTCGACCTTTGAGGGTTTCTATAGCCGATGAGCATGCGGTTTTTGTTGCTGATGTGTTATGGGGATGTGTGCTGGAGATTTTTGGTGTCGAGTTTCCGATTGACCTGGTACCTGTGTCATTATGGGCATGGATTGGTTGAGTCGTTTTGGAGCAGTGATCGACTACGAGCGTCAGTTGGTGACTATACGAGACCCCAGTGGGGGAGTACTTACCGTGTATGGTGAGGGTACCAGATCCGGGTCAGCCTTCTGCTCTTCTGCCAAGGTAAGGCAGAGTTTACAGTGGGGGTGAAGGGGTTTCTTGGCGTACGTGATGGATATGTGAAGTGTGTCAGAGAGGTAGAGTTCTATTTCCGAGGTTCCGATAGTGTGCGAGTTTCTTAATGTGTTACCCAAGGAGTTATCGGGTGTGCCTCCTGAGAGGCAAGTGGAGTTTCGTATTGACTTGGTTCCAGGAGTGGCGCCAATCGCCAAGGCACCTTATCGCCTTGCGCCACCAGAGATGCAGGAGTTATCCTCATAGCTTCAGGAGCGGTTGGTGAAGGGATTTATTCGACCGTATAGCTCACTGTGGAGAGCGCCGATCCTTTTTGTCAGGAAAAAGGATGGTTTACACCGAATGTGCATTGGTTACCGGGAGTTGAACAAGCTAACTGTCAAGAACCGTTATCCACTTCCGAGGATCAACGATTTGTTCGATCAGTTGCAGGGGGCATCTTGGTTTTCCAAGATTGATTTGAGATTTGGGTATCACTAGTTGAGGGTACGAGAGGAGGATATTTAGAAGACGGCCTTCAGGACTCGTTATGGGCATTACGAGTTTGTGGTGATGCCTTTCAGGCTCACCAATCCACCAGCAACGTTCATGGATCTCATTAACTGGGTGGGCAGGCCTATGTTGGACCGGTCGGTGATCGTGTTCATCGATGATATCTTGGTATATTCGAGGTCCAGGGAGCAGCATGAGGAGCATCTGCGTGAGGTTCTTGGGGTATTGAGGTCTGAGAGGCTGTGTGCTAAATTCTCCAAGTGTAATTTCTGGTTATGAGAGGTCCAGTTCCTGGGACACCTCGTTAATCAGAATGGGATTTTGGTCGATCCGGCCAAGATTGAGGTCATCATGCAATGGGAGGTGCTGAGATCCCCATCTAAAATCACGAGTTTTCTGGGATTGGCCGGCTACTATCGGAGATTTATCAAGGATTTCTCCAAGATTGTCGTTCCTCTCACCAGATTGACCCGGAAGGGCGTTGCATTTGTTTGGGGGCCTGAGTAGCAGGCATCATTCGAGTCTCTTCACCAGAGATTGTGCGAAGCTCTTGTATTGGATCTTCCGGAGGGAGTGGAGGACTTCGTAGTTTTCTGTGATGCGTCCATTTCGGAGATGGCTACAGTGTTGATGCAGAGGGGTCATATGATAGGATATGCGTCGAGGCAGCTGAAGCCTCATTAGACGAGATACCCCACTCATGATTTGGATTTAGGGGCAATGGTGTTCGCCCTCAAGATTTGGCGCCACTATCTTTATGGTGTCCGGTGTACCATATACATAAACCATAACAACCTGAAGTGTCTGATGTATTGGCCCAATCTAAATATGAGGCAGAGGAGATCGTTGGATGTAGTGAAAGACTACGACTGTGAGATCTTATACCACCCATGCAAGGCTAATGTGGTAGTCAATGCCTTGAGCCGCAGAGCAAAGAGTTCTCCAATCCGAAAAATGTGTTTGAGGATGATAGTGATGATTCCAGTCTTAGATACCATCCGAGAGGCCCAGGTGGAGGCTATGAGGTCGGAGAACTGCAAGAGAGAGTGTGTGGTTGGGCAGGCGCCCGAGTTCGTGACGGACAGTCATGGGCTTATGACCTTCCACAGGCAGATTTAGGTGCCCTATACAGGTGGAGCTCGCCGTATTCTGATGGAGGAGGCGCATAGATCGAGATTCTAGATCCAGCCGGGGGCTACTAAGATGTATTTGAACCTGAAGAAGGACTATTGGTGGCCCTGTATGAAGAGGGACGTGACTTGGGTTGTAGAGAGGTGTTTGACCAGTCGTCGGGTTAAGGCGGAGCACCAGCGACCACTTGGTCCATTGCAGCCTCTAGAGATTCCCCGATGGAAGTGGGAACATATTTCTATGGAGTTTATCACCAAGTTATCGAGAGTTGCGCATGGGGTTGATGCGATTTGGGTGATTTTGGACCTGTTAACGAAGAGTGCTCACTTCCTTACTATTAGTGAAAGTTCTTCTGCGGAAAGACTGGTCGAGATTTATGTGACGGAGGTGGTAGCTCGGCATGGAGTGCTGACCTTGATAGTGTCAGACCGAGACGTACACTTTACTTCCAGGTTTTGGAAGAAATTTCATGAGGAGTTGGGTACACGGTTGCACTTCAACACCGCATACCATCCACAGACAAACGAACAGAGCGAATGGATGATTCAGACGCTTGAGGACATGCTACGAGCATGTGTGGTGGACTTCGGAGGAAGTTGGGACACTTATCTGCCCTTGGCTAAGTTTTCTTACAACAAAAACCATCATTCGAGTATTGGTATGCCTCCCTTTGAGCTTATTTATGGGAGGAGGTGTCGAACTCCCAATTGTTGGGGAGAGGTAAGATAGCGAGTGATGGGTGGCACTGAGATAGTGATGAAGACGACTGAGTAGATTCAGCAGGTTAGACAGAGGTTACTGACCACCCAGAGTCGCTAGAAGAGTTATGCAGACAGGCGGCAATCCGAGTTGGAGTTCTAGGTCGGGGTTTTGTACTCTTAAAGGTATCCCCATGGAAAGGGGTGATCCGATTCCGGAAGCGGGGCAAGTTGGGCCCTGACACATCGTTCCTTTCAGAGTGACCACCAGAGTGGGTAGGATAGCTTATCGATTGGAGTTACCTGCAGAGTTGAGTCAGATTCATAACACCTTCCACGTGTCCCAGTTGAGGAAGTGTGTAGCCGATGAGACGACAGTGATACCCTTAGAAGACATTCAGGTGGATACAAGCCTGAATTACATCAAGAGGCCGATCGCGATTTTGGATCAGAAGGTGAAGGTTCTGAGGAGCAAAGAGGTGCCCCTGGTTCGAGTGCAGTGGCAACATCGTAAAGGGTCCGAGTAGACTTGGGAGCCAGAGTCAGAAATGCGAGAAAAATATCCCGATTTATTTTCGGATCATGACTTCGAGGGCGAAGTCTGATCCTAGTGGGGGAGAATTGTAACATCCCGAGATCAGGTCTACCTCGTAACCCTTGGTCTTTTGAGTATTTGACCATTTTAGTCCTTTTATGAGAAAAGGTGGTGAATGAGTACTCAGGGCGTACGCGAGTGTACGCTCAGCGTACTCATATGCGTGCTTTTGACACGGAAGCTGTCACACCCCGAAACCTGAACGACGGAAACGTTCGGGGGCGGAGGATGTCATGTACAGTATCACAATAATGCATAATAGTAAAACAAGCAACAACATCATCCATTGCATTAATAATATAATTTTTAATACATGTGTGTCATGTAAAGTTATTAAGACACCAAAATTATGAATCAAAATAAGAGACGAGTCTTGAATGTGCTCCATCTTCTCAAAACCTGATCATCGGCACCTGACTATTGGTGACCTGAGAATACAAGTTATTTTGAAAGCGTGGATCAGCATTTAAGCTAGTGAGTTCATAAGTATTTTAATGTCATTTCTTGTATGAAAATGTTAGATATAAATGTTTGTAAGTGTTTGTAGTGAATGTTTGTATCTCCTAGAAAATCCTATATTTTCTACTAATAAGTGTAGCACCTGGATTCCCAGGTATGAGATTGTGTTCCTTTATTTTTTTGTTTTGTGGGGGAACTTGACGAGTTGGCGTCTAGACTCGCCGAGTATGGTCGCGGATTCGGATGCGAGTTCACAGTTGGACTCGGCGAGTTCATGAGTGGACTCGGCGAGTCCATGCTGTTTAATGAAACCCTAATTTCCAGGGTTTGAGACCTATTTAAAGGCCCTTATGGCCGTCCATTACGGCTACCAAACCCCAGAGAGAGAGTCCTAGATCGTTTGTGAGGAGAAGAGAGACCATTGTTGATCATTTGTTGGTGAAATTTGAAGGAGAAGGTGACCAAGGCGAAAGAAGGCTGAAGGAAGTGCAAATCTAGTGTCTTCAGAGATCAAAGGCTTCATATTAAGGTAATCCTTCGGACCTTCTCCAGTTTTGGGTGTTGATTCATAGAGTTAGGGTTTTTAAACCCTTTAGAAGAAGAATATGTAGAGTATTTAGTCCCCTCTCGAGTTTGTGCTTTGGATCTGGACTCAAAGGGGTCCAGAGACTTTAACCCATGGAGCTTTGTGAGTCATTTTGGGGTTATTGGACTTAGGTTGCCATTTTTGGGACTAAATCACCATTTGATGCCATTATGTTAATATATAAGCATCAAGTTTCGAGCTTTACATGACTTTCGTGCTTGGGATGGCTAGATCTGTGGATTAGGGGCACATATCTGACCCCAGGAGGTCAATAGAGATGGTGCATGGCATGAACTCGCTGAGTTGTTCTTGAGACTCGGCGAGTAGGGTTAGGTTTTCACATGAATAGCTCTATGAGTAGACTTTTCGAGTTGGGGGATAACTCGGTGAGTCAGAAGGGGATTAGAGGACTGGGGTTCAAGGCGGTACTCGCCGAGTTGTTCTTGAGACTCGGCGAGTTGAGTCGGGGTGGCCCCACGATTCATGCCAGGTGTGACTCATCGAGTAAAGAGAAGGACTCGGTGTGCCAAGAGAGGGACTAAGAGAATCAGTGGACACGTGTAGACTCGCCGAGTCGCCCAAGTGCACTCGACGAGTCGGGTCAAAGTTTGACAGTTGACTTTTGTTGACTTTAGGGTTTGGTCAACAGTGAGGCCTTTGAGCCAGGGGAGGGGCAAAATGGTCTTTTACCCTTCTGAGGATGTTAAGAAAGGTTGGAGTATAGTTATATTTATGGGAGTATTTGCTTTATGTGATTAGGCGGAGGCTAGATCACGTTTCTACCGAGACAGAGACTTACCGAGATATCAGAGGTGAGTCTTCTCACTATATTGTACCTGGAAAGGTACCTATGTGTGACCGGAAGGTCTTGTATGCTATGAGTTGCATGTTTTATGCGTTATGTATGTGATATGTATGCTATGTATGATATGGGCCGGAAGGCATTATGACGTGGACCGGAAGGTCTACTGGGACTGGGACGAAAGTCCCCTGAGACACATGGACCGGAAGGTCGTGTAGAGTATGGCCTGGAAAGGCGTATGTGTGTAAGGGTATTTTGGGGAACTCACTAAGCATTTATGCTTACAGTTGTTGTGTTATGTGTTTCAGGTACTAGCGAGGACCGTGGAAAGGCGCCGACGTGACTCGTACACACTAGAGAGAGGATTTGACTTTTGTCATCTTGGGATAGGATATGTTTTGATAACTATTACTGGATATTTTATAAAACATTTTATGTGAAATGGTTGTGACAAAATGAAATTTTTGTTATTGAAATTCACGTTGTTACAATAAGGTAGCCTTCTACCAAGGCCCGGATGTTCTGTGTGTTGTGTTGTTTGTAAAAATGTGTATCTTTCCCAAGTATGACTATTATTACCAAAATATAGTTTACATTCCCGTTTATGTGAGAAGATCACAATGTGAATGCAATGGGAAAATAACGACGTATTATAGTATTCTATAAATAAATACCAATGTACTAACTACCTTAAACCAATTTGTTAATTAAGTTAAAATGTGATATGATTGTAACCATACTTAATCGACTAGTAAAACATGACGCTCGAAGACGTCGAAATGGTATGACATTCGTCGCCCGTAGACTTTCAGGTCCCACTTAGCTAGCAGCAAGGTGTAAGACGGTCAGTCCCGTATAGATCTATACACAAATTCACGCTCTCCTTCCAGGAGACTCTGGTTACAAAACGTGACACAGCAGTAGATTGTCATGACATGAAGTAGAGGCTCACATTAATGTTATAGTATTCTTGTATTTGTATTAGTATGTTCTCTATGTCTAGTATATAGTATGTTCTCTAGTGTATAGTGTGTAGTATGTATTGTTTCTCGTTATAGTATGCACTGCTTCTCTTTATAGTGAGTATTGCATCCCATTATAGTATGTATTGTTTCTCTTTATAGTATGTTTGAACTGACTCATGTATGAACTGACTCTTGTATGTTTCATTGTTCTAGCAATAGTATTAGAGACATCCTAAACTATACCTATTATAGTTTACTAGAAATGTTTTTTACATGAATGAACATGTTTGTACACTGTTGCTACCCAAAGGTATTGAACTGAATGGAGAACTTTCATATCTATATACACACATAATATATAAATAAGATTTAAATGACCTTCGGACAAACAATCGGTACACTAAGTCCACAACCAAACAAGGAACAGGAAATAAGGCGAGTTATCAGTCCTAAGTCCTTTCAATCCTACTTATATAACTATATCCATATAAACATGATTTTGACAAAATATAAGTTTGAAAGAGTTTAATAAGGAGTGTTGCATATAAAAGAGTTTGTAAAACTATTTGAAGCAAATTGTTTGGAAACACAGTTTGAAGTATAAGAAATCTGCATGTTTGATAGTTATTAATCACATGTGATTGATATAATAACTATAATGTTTTTTCTACTTGTATTCCCCCCCCCATAAAAGCATTTAAAATAGTTTAAAAGATAAGTTAAGGGGTATGAACTCACCTGTAGTGAGTGGTTTTGACTGTAAGATTGGAAAAGGATGTTGAGTGCTAAGTGAAATCTCAGGCACAAGCGGGTCCTAATAAGCATATAATAACAAATATATGTATATAATTAGTGTTTATACAACTCATCTTGTAAGGGAATACACCTTAGAGACTAGGATACACTTGGATGGAAGGGTTACAAATCACATATAATTGTATATACAAGGAGTATGGCCACAATATGGTGTTTACGACCAAAATGGTATGCTTCTTGAGAGTTTTCGGCCATAGGGTTTATGGCCCTATGAGTTTACGGCCGTAAACTCATAAAGTTTTGTGCCAATGAGTGATTTAAAGTCCTTTCAAGCATCAAGGAAGTGTTCTAGGTTCAATGCTTAGCTTTAGGTAGTTTATGGCCAACAAATGCACCTTTAACAAGGGTTTACGGCCAAGGGAGAGGCTCTTGGCCATAAACTCCTATTGCTCTTGGGAAATGGATGTTTTCAAGGTGCAAATCAATGGTTCCTACTAGATAAAAAGTATAGGGAAGAGATACTTACGATAAGGAAGCTAAAAGGGTTGATTTCGGTCCAAAACACTAGTGTGTTCTTGGATTTCTTGGAGTTCTTGAAGATTAAACCCAAA